>NW_027362761.1:1238765346-1239187682 GCF_046119375.1 Phyllobates terribilis | reverse complement strand
ACAAGTCTCTTTCTATACACACATACGGGGAGAGACCTGTCACATGTCTCTTTCTATACACACATACGGGGAGAGACCTGTCACATGTCTCTTTCTATACACACATACGGGGAGAGACCTGTCACAAGTCTCTTTCTATACACACATACGGGGAGAGACCTGTCACATGTCTCTTTCTATACACACATACGGGGGGAGACCTGTCACACGTCTCTTTCTATACACACATACGGGGGGAGACCTGTGACACGTCTCTTTCTATACACACATACGGGGAGAGACCTGTCACATGTCTCTTTCTATACACACATACGGGGACAGACCTGTCACAAGTCTCTTTCTATACACACATACGGGGAGAGACCTGTCACATGTCTCTTTCTATACACACATACGGGGAGAGACCTGTAGCAAGTCTCTTTCTATACACACATACGGGGGGAGACCTGTCACATGTCTCTTTCTATACACACATACGGGGAGAGACCTGTCACATGTCTCTTTCTATACACACATA
Source organism: Phyllobates terribilis (assembly GCF_046119375.1). Classification (NCBI taxonomy): domain Eukaryota; kingdom Metazoa; phylum Chordata; class Amphibia; order Anura; family Dendrobatidae; genus Phyllobates; species Phyllobates terribilis. The sequence goes on along the minus strand of NW_027362761.1, from coordinate 1,239,187,165 downwards.
CAGGGAGAGACCTGTCACACGTCTCTTTCTATACACACATACGGGAAGAGACCTGTCACACGTCTCTTTCTATACACACATACGGGGGGAGACCTGTCACATGTCTCTTTCTATACACACATACGGGGGGAGACCTGTCACATGTCTCTTTCTATACACACATACGGGGGGAGACCTGTCACATGTCTCTTTCTATACACACATACGGGGGGAGACCTGTCACATGTCTCTTTCTATACACACATACGGGGGGAGACCTGTCACAAGTCTCTTTCTATACACACATACGGGGAGAGACCTGTCACATGTCTCTTTCTATACACACATACGGGGGGAGACCTGTCACACGTCTCTTTCTATACACACATACGGGGAGAGACCTGTCACAAGTCTCTTTCTATACACACATACGGGGAGAGACCTGTCACACGTCTCTTTCTATACACACATACGGGGAGAGACCTGTCACACGTCTCTTTCTATACACACATACGGGGAGAGACCTGTCACATGTCTCTTTCTATACACACATACGGGGGGAGACCTGTCACATGTCTCTTTCTATACACACATACGGGGAGAGACCTGTCACATGTCTCTTTCTATACACACATACGGGGAGAGACCTGTCACACGTCTCTTTCTATACACACATATGGGGAGAGACCTGTCACATGTCTCTTTCTATACACACATACGGGGAGAGACCTGTCACATGTCTCTTTCTATACACACATACGGGGAGAGACCTGTCACATGTCTCTTTCTATACACACATACGGGGAGAGACCTGTCACACGTCTCTTTCTATACACACATATGGGGAGAGACCTGTCACACGTCTCTTTCTATACACACATATGGGGAGAGACCTGTCACACGTCTCTTTCTATACACACATATGGGGAGAGACCTGTCACAAGTCTCTTTCTATACACACATACGGGGAGAGACCTGTCACATGTCTCTTTCTATACACACATACGGGGAGAGACCTGTCACATGTCTCTTTCTATACACACATACGGGGAGAGACCTGTCACACGTCTCTTTCTATACACACATACGGGAAGAGACCTGTCACACGTCTCTTTCTATACACACATACGGGGAGAGACCTGTCACACGTCTCTTTCTATACACACATACGGGGGGAGACCTGTCACAAGTCTCTTTCTATACACACATACGGGGAGAGACCTGTCACATGTCTCTTTCTATACACACATACGGGGAGAGACCTGTCACATGTCTCTTTCTATACACACATACGGGGAGAGACCTGTCACAAGTCTCTTTCTATACACACATACGGGGGGAGACCTGTCACAAGTCTCTTTCTATACACACATACAGGGAGAGACCTGTCACATGTCTGCTTTCTATACACACATACGGGGGGAGACCTGTCACATGTCTCTTTCTATACACACATACGGGGAGAGACCTGTCACATGTCTCTTTCTATACACACATACGGGGAGAGACCTGTCACATGTCTCTTTCTATACACACATACGGGGGGAGACCTGTCACATGTCTCTTTCTATACACACATACGGGGAGAGACCTGTCACATGTCTCTTTCTATACACACATACGGGGAGAGACCTGTCACATGTCTCTTTCTATACACACATACGGGGGGAGACCTGTCACACGTCTCTTTCTATACACACATACGGGGGGAGACCTGTCACAAGTCTCTTTCTATACACACATACGGGGAGAGACCTGTCACATGTCTCTTTCTATACACACATACGGGAAGAGACCTGTCACACGTCTCTTTCTATACACACATACGGGAAGAGACCTGTCACACGTCTCTTTCTATACACACATACGGGAAGAGACCTGTCACAAGTCTCTTTCTATACATACATACGGGGAGAGACCTGTCACACGTCTCTTTCTATACACACATACGGGAAGAGACCTGTCACACGTCTCTTTCTATACACACATACGGGGGAGAGACCTGTCACACGTCTCTTTCTATACACACATACGGGAAGAGACCTGTCACATGTCTCTTTCTATACACACATACGGGGAGAGACCTGTCACATGTCTCTTTCTATACACACATACGGGGGGAGACCTGTCACATGTCTCTTTCTATACACACATACGGGGAGAGACCTGTCACATGTCTCTTTCTATACACACATACAGGGAGAGACCTGTCACACGTCTCTTTCTATACACACATACGGGGAGAGACCTGTCACACGTCTCTTTCTATACACACATACGGGAAGAGACCTGTCACACGTCTCTTTCTATACACACATACGGGAAGAGACCTGTCACACGTCTCTTTCTATACACACATACGGGGAGAGACCTGTCACAAGTCTCTTTCTATACACACATACGGGAAGAGACCTGTCACATGTCTCTTTCTATACACACATACGGGGAGAGACCTGTCACACGTCTCTTTCTATACACACATACGGGGAGAGACCTGTCACACGTCTCTTTCTATACACACATACGGGGAGAGACCTGTCACACGTCTCTTTCTATACACACATACGGGGAGAGACCTGTCACACGTCTCTTTCTATACACACATACGGGGAGAGACCTGTCACACGTCTCTTTCTATACACACATACGGGGGGAGACCTGTCACATGTCTCTTTCTATACACACATACGGGGAGAGACCTGTCACATGTCTCTTTCTATACACACATACGGGGAGAGACCTGTCACACGTCTCTTTCTATACACACATACGGGGGGAGACCTGTCACATGTCTCTTTCTATACACACATACGGGAAGAGACCTGTCACATGTCTCTTTCTATACACACATACGGGGAGAGACCTGTCACACGTCTCTTTCTATACACACATACGGGGAGAGACCTGTCACACGTCTCTTTCTATACACACATACGGGGAGAGACCTGTCACACGTCTCTTTCTATACACACATACGGGGAGAGACCTGTCACACGTCTCTTTCTATACACACATACGGGAAGAGACCTGTCACACGTCTCTTTCTATACACACATACGGGGAGAGACCTGTCACACGTCTCTTTCTATACACACATACGGGGAGAGACCTGTCACACGTCTCTTTCTATACACACATACGGGAAGAGACCTGTCACACGTCTCTTTCTATACACACATACGGGAAGAGACCTGTCACAAGTCTCTTTCTATACACACATACGGGAAGAGACCTGTCACAAGTCTCTTTCTATACACACATACGGGGGGAGACCTGTCACACGTCTCTTTCTATACACACATACGGGGGGAGACCTGTCACACGTCTCTTTCTATACACACATACGGGGAGAGACCTGTCACACGTCTCTTTCTATACACACATACGGGAAGAGACCTGTCACACGTCTCTTTCTATACACACATACGGGGAGAGACCTGTCACAAGTCTCTTTCTATACACACATACGGGAAGAGACCTGTCACACGTCTCTTTCTATACACACATACGGGGAGAGACCTGTCACACGTCTCTTTCTATACACACATACGGGAAGAGACCTGTCACAAGTCTCTTTCTATACACACATACGGGAAGAGACCTGTCACAAGTCTCTTTCTATACACACATACGGGGAGAGACCTGTCACATGTCTCTTTCTATACACACATACGGGAAGAGACCTGTCACATGTCTCTTTCTATACACACATACGGGGAGAGACCTGTCACACGTCTCTTTCTATACACACATACGGGAAGAGACCTGTCACACGTCTCTTTCTATACACACATACGGGGAGAGACCTGTCACACGTCTCTTTCTATACACACATACGGGGAGAGACCTGTCACACGTCTCTTTCTATACACACATACGGGAAGAGACCTGTCACAAGTCTCTTTCTATACACACATACGGGGGGAGACCTGTCACATGTCTCTTTCTATACACACATACGGGAAGAGACCTGTCACAAGTCTCTTTCTATACACACATACGGGAAGAGACCTGTCACAAGTCTCTTTCTATACACACATACGGGGAGAGACCTGTCACAAGTCTCTTTCTATACACACATACGGGAAGAGACCAGTCACAAGTCTCTTTCTATACACACATACGGGGGGAGACCTGTCACAAGTCTCTTTCTATACACACATACGGGGAGAGACCTGTCACAAGTCTCTTTCTATACACACATACGGGGGGAGACCTGTCACAAGTCTCTTTCTATACACACATACGGGGAGAGACCTGTCACACGTCTCTTTCTATACACACATACGGGGAGAGACCTGTCACAAGTCTCTTTCTATACACACATACGGGGAGAGGCCTGTCACAAGTCTCTTTCTATACACACATACGGGAAGAGACCTGTCACAAGTCTCTTTCTATACACACATACGGGGAGAGACCTGTCACAAGTCTCTTTCTATACACACATACGGGGAGAGGCCTGTCACAAGTCTCTTTCTATACACACATACGGGGGGAGACCTGTCACAAGTCTCTTTCTATACACACATACGGGGAGAGACCTGTCACAAGTCTCTTTCTATACACACATACGGGGGGAGACCTGTCACAAGTCTCTTTCTATACACACATACGGGGAGAGACCTGTCACACGTCTCTTTCTATACACACATACGGGGAGAGACCTGTCACAAGTCTCTTTCTATACACACATACGGGGAGAGACCTGTCACACGTCTCTTTCTATACACACATACGGGGGGAGACCTGTCACATGTCTCTTTCTATAGACACATACGGGGAGAGACCTGTCACAAGTCTCTTTCTATACACACATACGGGGGGAGACCTGTCACATGTCTCTTTCTATACACACATACGGGGAGAGACCTGTCACATGTCTCTTTCTATACACACATACGGGGGGAGACCTGTCACACGTCTCTTTCTATACACACATACGGGGGAGACCTGTCACATGTCTCTTTCTATACACACATACGGGGAGACCTGTCACATGTCTCTTTCTATACACACATACGGGAAGAGACCTGTCACACGTCTCTTTCTATACACACATACGGGGAGAGACCTGTCACATGTCTCTTTCTATACACACATACGGGGAGAGACCTGTCACACGTCTCTTTCTATACACACATACGGGGAGAGACCTGTCACATGTCTCTTTCTATACACACATACGGGGGGAGACCTGTCACACGTCTCTTTCTATACACACATACGGGGGAGACCTGTCACATGTCTCTTTCTATACACACATACGGGGGAGACCTGTCACATGTCTCTTTCTATACACACATACGGGGGGAGACCTGTCACATGTCTCTTTCTATACACACATACGGGGAGAGACCTGTCACATGTCTCTTTCTATACACACATACGGGGAGACCTGTCACAAGTCTCTTTCTATACACACATACGATGGGGAGACCTGTCACATGTCTCTTTCTATACACACATACGGGGGGAGACCTGTCACATGTCTCTTTCTATACACACATACGGGGGGAGACCTGTCACATGTCTCTTTCTATACACACATACGGGGGGAGACCTGTCACATGTCTCTTTCTATACACACATACGGGGGAGACCTGTCACATGTCTCTTTCTATACACACATACGGGGGGAGACCTGTCACATGTCTCTTTCTATACACACATACGGGGGAGAGACCTGTCACATGTCTCTTTCTATACACACATACGGGGAGAGACCTGTCACATGTCTCTTTCTATACACACATACGGGGAGAGACCTGTCACAAGTCTCTTTCTATACACACATACGGGGGAGACCTGTCACAAGTCTCTTTCTATACACACATACGGGGGGGACCTTGCACATGTCTCTTTCTATACACACATACGGGGAGAGACCTGTCACACGTCTCTTTCTATACACACATACGGGGGGAGACCTGTCACAAGTCTCTTTCTATACACACATACGGGGAGAGACCTGTCACAAGTCTCTTTCTATACACACATACGGGGGGAGACCTGTCACAAGTCTCTTTCTATACACACATACGGGGAGAGACCTGTCACACGTCTCTTTCTATACACACATACGGGGGGAGACCTGTCACAAGTCTCTTTCTATACACACATACGGGGAGAGACCTGTCACACGTCTCTTTCTATACACACATACGGGGGAGAGACCTGTCACATGTCTCTTTCTATACACACATACGGGGGGAGACCTGTCACAAGTCTCTTTCTATACACACATACGGGGGGAGACCTGTCACAAGTCTCTTTCTATACACACATACGGGGGGAGACCTGTCACAAGTCTCTTTCTATACACACATACGGGGGGAGACCTGTCACATGTCTCTTTCTATACACACATACGGGGGAGACCTGTCACAAGTCTCTTTCTATACACACATACGGGGGGAGACCTGTCACAAGTCTCTTTCTATACACACATACGGGGGGAGACCTGTCACATGTCTCTTTCTATACACACATACGGGGAGAGACCTGTCACACGTCTCTTTCTATACACACATACGGGGGAGAGACCTGTCACATGTCTTTCTATACACACATACGGGGAGAGACCTGTCACACGTCTCTTTCTATACACACATACGGGGAGAGACCTGTCACATGTCTCTTTCTATACACACATACGGGGAGAGCCTGTCACACGTCTCTTTCTATACACACATACGGGGGGAGACCTGTCACATGTCTCTTTCTATACACACATACGGGGAGAGACCTGTCACATGTCTCTTTCTATACACACATACGGGGGGAGACCTGTCACATGTCTCTTTCTATACACACATACGGGGAGAGGCCTGTCACACGTCTCTTTCTATACACACATACGGGGGGAGACCTGTCACATGTCTCTTTCTATACACACATACGGGGGGAGACCTGTCACATGTCTCTTTCTATACACACATACGGGGAGAGACCTGTCACAAGTCTCTTTCTATACACACATACGGGGGGAGACCTGTCACATGTCTCTTTCTATACACACATACGGGGAGAGACCTGTCACATGTCTCTTTCTATACACACATACGGGGGGAGAACTGTCACAAGTGTCTTTCTATACACACATACGGGGAGAGACCTGTCACAAGTGTCTTTCTATACACACATACGGGGAGAGACCTGTCACAAGTGTCTTTCTATACACACATACGGGGAGAGACCTGTCACATTTCTCTTTCTATACACACATACGGGGGGAGACCTGTCACACGTCTCTTTCTATACACACATACGGGGAGAGACCTGTCACATGTCTCTTTCTATACACACATACGGGGAGAGACCTGTCACATGTCTCTTTCTATACACACATACGGGGAGAGACCTGTCACAAGTCTCTTTCTATACACACATACGGGGAGAGACCTGTCACAAGTCTCTTTCTATACAGAAATACGGGGAGAGACCTGTCACACGTCTCTTTCTATACACACATACGGGGAGAGACCTGTCACATGTCTCTTTCTATACACACATACGGGGAGAGACCTGTCACACGTCTCTTTCTATACACACATACGGGGAGAGACCTGTCACATGTCTCTTTCTATACACACATACGGGGAGAGACCTGTCACATGTCTCTTTCTATACACACATACGGGGAGAGACCTGTCACATGTCTCTTTCTATACACACATACGGGGAGAGACCTGTCACATGTCTCTTTCTATACACACATACGGGGAGAGACCTGTCACATGTCTCTTTCTATACACACATACGGGGAGAGACCTGTCACAAGTCTCTTTCTATACACACATACGGGGAGAGACCTGTCACATGTCTCTTTCTATACACACATACGGGGAGAGACCTGTCACACGTCTCTTTCTATACACACATACGGGGAGAGACCTGTCACATGTCTCTTTCTATACACACATACGGGGAGAGACCTGTCACATGTCTCTTTCTATACACACATACGGGGAGAGACCTGTCACACGTCTCTTTCTATACACACACACGGGAAGAGACCTGTCACACGTCTCTTTCTATACACACATACGGGGAGAGACCTGTAGCAAGTCTCTTTCTATACACACATACGGGGGGAGACCTGTCACATGTCTCTTTCTATACACACATACGGGGAGAGACCTGTCACAAGTCTCTTTCTATACACACATACGGGGAGAGACCTGTCACATGTCTCTTTCTATACACACATACGGGGAGAGACCTGTCACACGTCTCTTTCTATACACACATACGGGGAGAGACCTGTCACAAGTCTCTTTCTATACACACATACGGGGAGAGACCTGTCACAAGTCTCTTTCTATACACACATACGGGGAGAGACCTGTCACACGTCTCTTTCTATACACACATACGGGGAGAGACCTGTCACAAGTCTCTTTCTATACACACATACGGGGAGAGACCTGTCACATGTCTCTTTCTATACACACATACGGGGAGAGACCTGTCACACGTCTCTTTCTATACACACATACGGGGGGAGACCTGTCACATGTCTCTTTGTATACACACATACGGGGGGAGACCTGTCACATGTCTCTTTCTATACACACATACGGGGGGAGACCTGTCACATGTCTCTTTCTATACACACATACGGGGAGAGACCTGTCACACGTCTCTTTCTATACACACATACGGGGAGAGACCTGTCACATGTCTCTTTCTATACACACATACGGGGAGAGACCTGTCACACGTCTCTTTCTATACACACATACGGGGAGAGACCTGTCACATGTCTCTTTCTATACACACATACGGGGGGAGACCTGTCACAAGTCTCTTTCTATACACACATACGGGGGGAGACCTGTCACATGTCTCTTTCTATACACACATACGGGGAGAGACCTGTCACATTTCTCTTTCTATACACACATACGGGGAGAGACCTGTCACAAGTCTCTTTCTATACACACATACGGGGGGAGACCTGTCACAAGTCTCTTTCTATACACACATACGGGGGGAGACCTGTCACATGTCTCTTTCTATACACACATACGGGGGGAGACCTGTCACACGTCTCTTTCTATACACACATACGGGGGGAGACCTGTCACATGTCTCTTTCTATACACACATACGGGGGGAGACCTGTCACAAGTCTCTTTCTATACACACATACGGTGGGAGACCTGTCACATGTCTCTTTCTATACATACATACGGGGAGAGACCTGTCACATGTCTCTTTCTATACATACATACGGGGAGAGACCTGTCACATGTCTCTTTCTATACACACATACGGGGGGAGACCTGTCACAAGTCTCTTTCTATACACACATACGGGGGGAGACCTGTCACATGTCTCTTTCTATACACACATACGGGGGGAGACCTGTCACACGTCTCTTTCTATACACACATACGGGGGGAGACCTGTCACATGTCTCTTTCTATACACACATACGGGGGGAGACCTGTCACAAGTCTCTTTCTATACATACATACGGGGAGAGACCTGTCACATGTCTCTTTCTATACATACATACGGGGAGAGACCTGTCACATGTCTCTTTCTATACACACATACGGGGAGAGACCTGTCACAAGTCTCTTTCTATACACACATACGGGGAGAGACCTGTCACACGTCTCTTTCTATACACACATACGGGGGGAGACCTGTCACAAGTCTCTTTCTATACACACATACGGGGAGAGACCTGTCACACGTCTCTTTCTATACACACATACGGGGAGAGACCTGTCACACGTCTCTTTCTATACACACATACGGGGGGAGACCTGTCACAAGTCTCTTTCTATACACACATACGGGGAGAGACCTGTCACACGTCTCTTTCTATACACACATACGGGGAGAGACCTGTCACACGTCTCTTTCTATACACACATACGGGGGGAGACCTGTCACAAGTCTCTTTCTATACACACATACGGGGAGAGACCTGTCACAAGTCTCTTTCTATACACACATACGGGGAGAGACCTGTCACATGTCTCTTTCTATACACACATACGGGGGGGGACCTGTCACAAGTCTCTTTCTATACACACATACGGGGAGAGACCTGTCACAAGTCTCTTTCTATACACACATACGGGGAGAGACCTGTCACATGTCTCTTTCTATACACACATACGGGGAGAGACCTGTCACAAGTCTCTTTCTATACACACATACGGGGAGAGACCTGTCACATGTCTCTTTCTATACACACATACGGGGAGAGACCTGTCACATGTCTCTTTCTATACACACATACGGGGAGAGACCTGTCACATGTCTCTTTCTATACACACATACGGGGAGAGACCTGTCACAAGTCTCTTTCTATACACACATACGGGGAGAGACCTGTCACATGTCTCTTTCTATACACACATACGGGGGGAGACCTGTCACAAGTCTCTTTCTATACACACATACGGGGGGAGACCTGTCACAAGTCTCTTTCTATACACACATACGGGGGGAGACCTGTCACATGTCTCTTTCTATACACACATACGGGGAGAGACCTGTCACACGTCTCTTTCTATACACACATACGGGGGGAGACCTGTCACAAGTCTCTTTCTATACACACATACGGGGAGAGACCTGTCACAAGTCTCTTTCTATACACACATACGGGGAGAGACCTGTCACAAGTCTCTTTCTATACACACATACGGGGGGAGACCTGTCACATGTCTCTTTCTATACACACATACGGGGAGAGACCTGTCACAAGTCTCTTTCTATACACACATACGGGGAGAGACCTGTCACATGTCTCTTTCTATACACACATACGGGGAGAGACCTGTCACATGTCTCTTTCTATACACACATACGGGGAGAGACCTGTCACATGTCTCTTTCTATACACACATACGGGGGGAGACCTGTCACAAGTCTCTTTCTATACAAACATACGGGGGGAGACCTGTCACAAGTCTCTTTCTATACACACATACGGGGGGAGACCTGTCACATGTCTCTTTCTATACACACATACGGGGAGAGACCTGTCACACGTCTCTTTCTATACACACATACGGGGGGAGACCTGTCACAAGTCTCTTTCTATACACACATACGGGGAGAGACCTGTCACATGTCTCTTTCTATACACACATACGGGGAGAGACCTGTCACAAGTCTCTTTCTATACACACATACGGGGAGAGACCTGTCACAAGTCTCTTTCTATACACACATACGGGGAGAGACCTGTCACACGTCTCTTTCTATACACACATACGGGGGGAGACCTGTCACAAGTCTCTTTCTATACACACATACGGGGGGAGACCTGTCACATGTCTCTTTCTATACACACATACGGGGGGAGACCTGTCACAAGTCTCTTTCTATACACACATACGGGGGGAGACCTGTCACAAGTCTCTTTCTATACACACATACGGGGGGAGACCTGTCACAAGTCTCTTTCTATACACACATACGGGGGGAGACCTGTCACAAGTCTCTTTCTATACACACATACGGGGAGAGACCTGTCACAAGTCTCTTTCTATACACACATACGGGGAGAGACCTGTCACAAGTCTCTTTCTATACACACATACGGGGGGAGACCTGTCACATGTCTCTTTCTATACACACATACGGGGAGAGACCTGTCACATGTCTCTTTCTATACACACATACGGGGGGAGACCTGTCACAAGTCTCTTTCTATACACACATACGGGGGGAGACCTGTCACAAGTCTCTTTCTATACACACATACGGGGAGAGACCTGTCACACGTCTCTTTCTATACACACATACGGGGGGAGACCTGTCACAAGTCTCTTTCTATACACACATACGGGGGGAGACCTGTCACAAGTCTCTTTCTATACACACATACGGGGAGAGACCTGTCACACGTCTCTTTCTATACACACATACGGGGGGAGACCTGTCACAAGTCTCTTTCTATACACACATACGGGGAGAGACCTGTCACACGTCTCTTTCTATACACACATACGGGGGGAGACCTGTCACAAGTCTCTTTCTATACACACATACGGGGGGAGACCTGTCACAAGTCTCTTTCTATACACACATACGGGGGGAGACCTGTCACAAGTCTCTTTCTATACACACATACGGGGAGAGACCTGTCACAAGTCTCTTTCTATACACACATACGGGGGGAGACCTGTCACATGTCTCTTTCTATACACACATACGGGGAGAGACCTGTCACAAGTCTCTTTCTATACACACATACGGGGAGAGACCTGTCACAAGTCTCTTTCTATACACACATACGGGGAGAGACCTGTCACATGTCTCTTTCTATACACACATACGGGGAGAGACCTGTCACATGTCTCTTTCTATACACACATACGGGGAGAGACCTGTCACAAGTCTCTTTCTATACACACATACGGGGAGAGACCTGTCACAAGTCTCTTTCTATACACACATACGGGGGGAGACCTGTCACATGTCTCTTTCTATACACACATACGGGGAGAGACCTGTCACATGTCTCTTTCTATACACACATACGGGGAGAGACCTGTCACAAGTCTCTTTCTATACACACATACGGGGGGAGACCTGTCACAAGTCTCTTTCTATACACACATACGGGGGGAGACCTGTCACAAGTCTCTTTCTATACACACATACGGGGGGAGACCTGTCACAAGTCTCTTTCTATACACACATACGGGGGGAGACCTGTCACAAGTCTCTTTCTATACACACATACGGGGGGAGACCTGTCACATGTCTCTTTCTATACACACATACGGGGAGAGACCTGTCACACGTCTCTTTCTATACACACATACGGGGGGAGACCTGTCACAAGTCTCTTTCTATACACACATACGGGGAGAGACCTGTCACAAGTCTCTTTCTATACACACATACGGGGGGAGACCTGTCACATGTCTCTTTCTATACACACATACGGGGGGAGACCTGTCACATGTCTCTTTCTATACACACATACGGGGAGAGACCTTTCACAAGTCTCTTTCTATACACACATACGGGGAGAGACCTGTCACATGTCTCTTTCTATACACACATATGGGGAGAGACCTGTCACACGTCTCTTTCTATACACACATATGGGGAGAGACCTGTCACACATCTCTTTCTATACACACATACGGGGATAGACCTGTCACACGTCTCTTTCTATACACACATACGGGGAGAGACCTGTCACACGTCTCTTTCTATACACACATACGGGGAGAGACCTGTCACATGTCTCTTTCTATACACACATACGGGGGGAGACCTGTCACATGTCTCTTTCTATACACACATACGGGGGGAGACCTGTCACACGTCTCTTTCTATACACACATACGGGGAGAGACCTGTCACACGTCTCTTTCTATACACGCATACGGGGGGAGACCTGTCACACGTCTCTTTCTATACACACATACGGGGAGAGACCAGTCACAAGTCTCTTTCTATACACACATACGGGGGGAGACCTGTCACATGTCTCTTTCTATACACACATACGGGGGGAGACCTGTCACACGTCTCTTTCTATACACACATACGGGGAGAGACCTGTCACACGTCTCTTTCTATACACGCATACGGGGGGAGACCTGTCACACGTCTCTTTCTATACACACATACGGGGAGAGACCAGTCACAAGTCTCTTTCTATACACACATACGGGGAGAGACCTGTCACATGTCTCTTTCTATACACACATACGGGGAGAGACCAGTCACAAGTCTCTTTCTATACACACATACGGGGAGAGACCTGTCACATGTCTCTTTCTATACACACATACGGGGAGAGACCAGTCACAAGTCTCTTTCTATACACACATACGGGGAGAGACCAGTCACAAGTCTCTTTCTATACACACATACGGGGAGAGACCAGTCACAAGTCTCTTTCTATACACACATACGGGGGGAGACCTGTCACACGTCTCTTTCTATACACACATACGGGGAGAGACCTGTCACACGTCTCTTTCTATACACACATACGGGGAGAGACCAGTCACAAGTCTCTTTCTATACACACATACGGGGAGAGACCAGTCACAAGTCTCTTTCTATACACGCATACGGGGGGAGACCTGTCACACGTCTCTTTCTATACACACATACGGGGAGAGACCAGTCACAAGTCTCTTTCTATACACACATACGGGGAGAGACCTGTCACATGTCTCTTTCTATACACACATACGGGGAGAGACCAGTCACAAGTCTCTTTCTATACACACATACGGGGAGAGACCTGTCACATGTCTCTTTCTATACACACATACGGGGAGAGACCAGTCACAAGTCTCTTTCTATACACACATACGGGGAGAGACCAGTCACAAGTCTCTTTCTATACACACATACGGGGGGAGACCTGTCACACGTCTCTTTCTATACACACATACGGGGAGAGACCTGTCACACGTCTCTTTCTATACACGCATACGGGGAGAGACCAGTCACAAGTCTCTTTCTATACACACATACGGGGGGAGACCTGTCACATGTCTCTTTCTATACACACATACGGGGAGAGACCTGTCACATTTCTCTTTCTATACACACATACGGGGAGAGACCTGTCACACGTCTCTTTCTATACACACATACGGGGAGAGACCAGTCACACGTCTCTTTCTATACACACATACGGGGAGAGACCAGTCACAAGTCTCTTTCTATACACACATACGGGGAGAGACCTGTCACAAGTCTCTTTCTATACACACATACGGGGAGAGACCTGTCACAAGTCTCTTTCTATACACACATACGGGGGGAGACCTGTCACAAGTCTCCTTCTATACACACATACGGGGAGAGACCTGTCACACGTCTCTTTCTATACACACATACGGGGGGAGACCTGTCACACGTCTCTTTCTGTACACACATACGGGGAGAGACCTGTCACATGTCTCTTTCTATACACACATACGAGGGGAGACCTGTCACAAGTCTACTTCTATACACACATACGGGGGGAGACCTGTCACACGTCTCTTTCTATACACACATACGGGGAGAGACCTGTCACACGTCTCTTTCTATACACACATACGGGGAGAGACCTGTCACACGTCTCTATCTATACACACATACGGGGAGAGACCTGTCACAAGTCTCTTTCTATACACACATACGGGGAGAGACCTGTCACACGTCTCTTTCTATACACACATACGGGGAGAGACCTGTCACACGTCTCTTTCTATACACACATACGGGGAGAGACCTGTCACAAGTCTCTTTCTATACACACATACGGGGAGAGACCTGTCACACGTCTCTTTCTATATACACATACGGGGAGAGACCTGTCACACGTCTCTTTCTATACACACATACGGGGAGAGACCTGTCACAAGTCTCTTTCTATACACACATACGGGGAGAGACCTGTCACACGTCTCTTTCTATACACACATACGGGGAGAGACCTGTCACACGTCTCTTTCTATACACACATACGGGGAGAGACCTGTCACAAGTCTCTTTCTATACACACATACGGGGAGAGACCTGTCACACGTCTCTTTCTATACACACATACGGGGAGAGACCTGTCACAAGTCTCTTTCTATACACACATACGGGGAGAGACCTGTCACACGTCTCTTTCTATACACACATACGGGGAGAGACCTGTCACAAGTCTCTTTCTATATACACATACGGGGAGAGACCTGTCACACGTCTCTTTCTATACACACATACGGGGAGAGACCTGTCACACGTCTCTTTCTATACACACATACGGGGAGAGACCTGTCACAAGTCTCCTTCTATACACACATACGGGGGGAGACCTGTCACACGTCTCTTTCTATACACACATACGGGGAGAGACCTGTCACAAGTCTCTTTCTATACACACATACGGGGAGAGACCTGTCACAAGTCTCCTTCTATACACACATACGGGGGGAGACCTGTCACACGTCTCTTTCTATACACACATACGGGGAGAGACCTGTCACACGTCTCTTTCTATACACACATACGGGGAGAGACCTGTCACACGTCTCTATCTATACACACATACGGGGAGAGACCTGTCACAAGTCTCCTTCTATACACACATACGGGGAGAGACCTGTCACACGTCTCTATCTATACACACATACGGGGAGAGACCTGTCACACGTCTCTTTCTATACACACATACGGGGAGAGACCTGTCACACGTCTCTTTCTATACACACATACGGGGAGAGACCTGTCACACGTCTCTATCTATACACACATACGGGGAGAGACCTGTCACACGTCTCTTTCTATACACACATACGGGGAGAGACCTGTCACACGTCTCTTTCTATACACACATACGGGGAGAGACCTGTCACACGTCTCTATCTATACACACATACGGGGGGAGACCTGTCACACGTCTCTTTCTATACACACATACGGGGAGAGACCTGTCACACGTCTCTTTCTATACACACATACGGGGAGAGACCTGTCACACGTCTCTTTCTATACACACATACGGGGAGAGACCTATCACAAGTCTCCTTCTATACACACATACGGGGGGAGACCTGTCACACGTCTCTTTCTATACACACATACGGGGAGAGACCTGTCACACATCTCTTTCTATACACACATACGGGGAGAGACCTGTCACACGTCTCTATCTATACACACATACGGGGAGAGACCTGTCACAAGTCTCTTTCTATACACACATACGGGGAGAGACCTGTCACACGTCTCTATCTATACACACATACGGGGAGAGACCTGTCACACGTCTCTTTCTATACACACATACGGGGAGAGACCTGTCACATGTCTCTTTCTATACACACATACGGGGAGAGACCTGTCACACGTCTCTTTCTATACACACATACGGGGAGAGACCTGTCACACGTCTCTTTCTATACACACATACGGGGAGAGACCTGTCACACGTCTCTATCTATACACACATACGGGGAGAGACCTGTCACAAGTCTCTTTCTATACACACATACGGGGAGAGACCTGTCACAAGTCTCTTTCTATACACACATACGGGGAGAGACCTGTCACACGTCTCTTTCTATACACACATATGGGGAGAGACCTGTCACAAGTCTCTTTCTATACACACATACGGGGAGAGACCTGTCACAAGTCTCTTTCTATACACACATACGGGGAGAGACCTGTCACACGTCTCTTTCTATACACACATACGGGGAGAGACCTGTCACAAGTCTCTTTCTATACACACATACGGGGAGAGACCTGTCACACGTCTCTTTCTATACACACATACGGGGAGAGACCTGTCACAAGTCTCTTTCTATATACACATACGGGGAGAGACCTGTCACACGTCTCTTTCTATACACACATACGGGGAGAGACCTGTCACAAGTCTCTTTCTATACACACATACGGGGAGAGACCTGTCACAAGTCTCCTTCTATACACACATACGGGGGGAGACCTGTCACACGTCTCTTTCTATACACACATACGGGGAGAGACCTGTCACATGTCTCTTTCTATACACACATACGGGGAGAGACCTGTCACACGTCTCTTTCTATACACACATACGGGGAGAGACCTGTCACACGTCTCTATCTATACACACATACGGGGGGAGACCTGTCACACGTCTCTTTCTATACACACATACGGGGAGAGACCTGTCACACGTCTCTTTCTATACACACATACGGGGAGAGACCTATCACAAGTCTCCTTCTATACACACATACGGGGGGAGACCTGTCACACGTCTCTTTCTATACACACATACGGGGAGAGACCTGTCACACATCTCTTTCTATACACACATATGGGGAGAGACCTGTCACACGTCTCTATCTATACACACATACGGGGAGAGACCTGTCACAAGTCTCTTTCTATACACACATACGGGGAGAGACCTGTCACACGTCTCTATCTATACACACATACGGGGAGAGACCTGTCACACGTCTCTTTCTATACACACATACGGGGAGAGACCTGTCACATGTCTCTTTCTATACACACATACGGGGAGAGACCTGTCACACGTCTCTTTCTATACACACATACGGGGAGAGACCTGTCACACGTCTCTTTCTATACACACATACGGGGAGAGACCTGTCACACGTCTCTTTCTATACACACATACGGGGAGAGACCTGTCACACGTCTCTTTCTATACACACATACGGGGAGAGACCTGTCACACGTCTCTATCTATACACACATACGGGGAGAGACCTGTCACAAGTCTCTTTCTATACACACATACGGGGAGAGACCTGTCACATGTCTCTTTCTATACACACATACGGGGAGAGACCTGTCACACGTCTCTTTCTATACACACATACGGGGAGAGACCTGTCACATGTCTCTTTCTATACACACATACGGGGAGAGACCTGTCACACGTCTCTTTCTATACACACATACGGGGAGAGACCTGTCACACGTCTCTTTCTATACACACATACGGGGAGAGACCTGTCACACGTCTCTATCTATACACACATACGGGGAGAGACCTGTCACAAGTCTCTTTCTATACACACATACGGGGAGAGACCTGTCACACGTCTCTATCTATACACACATACGGGGAGAGACCTGTCACACGTCTCTTTCTATACACACATACGGGGAGAGACCTGTCACATGTCTCTTTCTATACACACATACGGGGAGAGACCTGTCACACGTCTCTTTCTATACACACATACGGGGAGAGACCTGTCACACGTCTCTTTCTATACACACATACGGGGAGAGACCTGTCACACGTCTCTTTCTATACACACATACGGGGAGAGACCTGTCACACGTCTCTTTCTATACACACATACGGGGAGAGACCTGTCACACGTCTCTTTCTATACACACATACGGGGAGAGACCTATCACAAGTCTCCTTCTATACACACATACGGGGGGAGACCTGTCACACGTCTCTTTCTATACACACATACGGGGAGAGACCTGTCACACATCTCTTTCTATACACACATATGGGGAGAGACCTGTCACACGTCTCTATCTATACACACATACGGGGAGAGACCTGTCACAAGTCTCTTTCTATACACACATACGGGGAGAGACCTGTCACACGTCTCTATCTATACACACATACGGGGAGAGACCTGTCACACGTCTCTTTCTATACACACATACGGGGAGAGACCTGTCACATGTCTCTTTCTATACACACATACGGGGAGAGACCTGTCACACGTCTCTTTCTATACACACATACGGGGAGAGACCTGTCACACGTCTCTTTCTATACACACATACGGGGAGAGACCTGTCACACGTCTCTATCTATACACACATACGGGGAGAGACCTGTCACAAGTCTCTTTCTATACACACATACGGGGAGAGACCTGTCACAAGTCTCTTTCTATACACACATACGGGGAGAGACCTGTCACACGTCTCTTTCTATACACACATATGGGGAGAGACCTGTCACAAGTCTCTTTCTATACACACATACGGGGAGAGACCTGTCACAAGTCTCTTTCTATACACACATACGGGGAGAGACCTGTCACACGTCTCTTTCTATACACACATACGGGGAGAGACCTGTCACAAGTCTCTTTCTATACACACATACGGGGAGAGACCTGTCACACGTCTCTTTCTATACACACATACGGGGAGAGACCTGTCACAAGTCTCTTTCTATATACACATACGGGGAGAGACCTGTCACACGTCTCTTTCTATACACACATACGGGGAGAGACCTGTCACAAGTCTCTTTCTATACACACATACGGGGAGAGACCTGTCACAAGTCTCCTTCTATACACACATACGGGGGGAGACCTGTCACACGTCTCTTTCTATACACACATACGGGGAGAGACCTGTCACACGTCTCTTTCTATACACACATACGGGGAGAGACCTGTCACACGTCTCTATCTATACACACATACGGGGAGAGACCTGTCACAAGTCTCTTTCTATACACACATACGGGGAGAGACCTGTCACACGTCTCTATCTATACACACATACGGGGAGAGACCTGTCACACGTCTCTTTCTATACACACATACGGGGAGAGACCTGTCACAAGTCTCTTTCTATACACACATACGGGGAGAGACCTGTCACAAGTCTCTTTCTATACACACATACGGGGGGAGACCTGTCACACGTCTCTTTCTATACACACATACGGGGAGAGACCTGTCACACGTCTCTTTCTATACACACATACGGGGAGAGACCTGTCACACGTCTCTATCTATACACACATACGGGGAGAGACCTGTCACAAGTCTCTTTCTATACACACATACGGGGAGAGACCTGTCACAAGTCTCTTTCTATACACACATACGGGGAGAGACCTGTCACACGTCTCTTTCTATACACACATATGGGGAGAGACCTGTCACAAGTCTCTTTCTATACACACATACGGGGAGAGACCTGTCACAAGTCTCTTTCTATACACACATACGGGGAGAGACCTGTCACAAGTCTCTTTCTATACACACATACGGGGAGAGACCTGTCACACGTCTCTTTCTATACACACATACGGGGAGACACCTGTCACAAGTCTCCTTCTATACACACATACGGGGGGAGACCTGTCACACGTCTCTTTCTATACATACATACGGGGAGAGACCTGTCACAAGTCTCCTTCTATACACACATACGGGGGGAGACCTGTCACACGTCTCTTTCTATACACACATACGGGGAGAGACCTGTCACAAGTCTCCTTCTATACACACATACGGGGGGAGACCTGTCACAAGTCTCTTTCTATACACACATACGGGGGGAGACCTGTCACAAGTCTCTTTCTATACACACATACGGGGAGAGACCTGTCACACGTCTCTTTCTATACACACATACGGGGAGAGACCTGTCACAAGTCTCTTTCTATACACACATACGGGGAGAGACCTGTCACACGTCTCTTTCTATACACACATACGGGGAGAGACCTGTCACAAGTCTCTTTCTATACACACATACGGGGGGAGACCTGTCACAAGTGTCTTTCTATACACACATACGGGGAGAGACCTGTCACATTTCTCTTTCTATACACACATACGGGGAGAGACCTGTCACACGTCTCTTTCTATACACACATATGGGGAGAGACCTGTCACACGTCTCTTTCTATACACACATACGGGGAGAGACCTGTCACATGTCTCTTTCTATACACACATACGGGGAGAGACCTGTCACATGTCTCTTTCTATACACACATACGGGGAGAGACCTGTCACACGTCTCTTTCTATACACACATACGGGGAGAGACCTGTCACACGTCTCTATCTATACACACATACGGGGAGAGACCTGTCACAAGTCTCTTTCTATACACACATACGGGGAGAGACCTGTCACAAGTCTCTTTCTATACACACATACGGGGAGAGACCTGTCACACGTCTCTTTCTATACACACATATGGGGAGAGACCTGTCACAAGTCTCTTTCTATACACACATACGGGGAGAGACCTGTCACAAGTCTCTTTCTATACACACATACGGGGAGAGACCTGTCACACGTCTCTTTCTATACACACATACGGGGAGAGACCTGTCACAAGTCTCTTTCTATACACACATACGGGGAGAGACCTGTCACACGTCTCTTTCTATACACACATACGGGGAGAGACCTGTCACAAGTCTCTTTCTATATACACATTCGGGGAGAGACCTGTCACACGTCTCTTTCTATACACACATACGGGGAGAGACCTGTCACACGTCTCTTTCTATACACACATACGGGGAGACACCTGTCACAAGTCTCCTTCTATACACACATACGGGGGGAGACCTGTCACACGTCTCTTTCTATACACACATACGGGGAGAGACCTGTCACAAGTCTCTTTCTATACACACATACGGGGAGAGACCTGTCACAAGTCTCCTTCTATACACACATACGGGGGGAGACCTGTCACACGTCTCTTTCTATACACACATACGGGGAGAGACCTGTCACACGTCTCTTTCTATACACACATACGGGGAGAGACCTGTCACACGTCTCTATCTATACACACATACGGGGAGAGACCTGTCACAAGTCTCTTTCTATACACACATACGGGGAGAGACCTGTCACAAGTCTCTTTCTATACACACATACGGGGAGAGACCTGTCACACGTCTCTTTCTATACACACATATGGGGAGAGACCTGTCACAAGTCTCTTTCTATACACACATACGGGGAGAGACCTGTCACAAGTCTCTTTCTATACACACATACGGGGAGAGACCTGTCACACGTCTCTTTCTATACACACATACGGGGAGAGACCTGTCACAAGTCTCTTTCTATATACACATACGGGGAGAGACCTGTCACAAGTCTCTTTCTATACACACATACGGGGAGAGACCTGTCACACGTCTCTTTCTATACACACATACGGGGAGAGACCTGTCACAAGTCTCTTTCTATATACACATACGGGGAGAGACCTGTCACACGTCTCTTTCTATACACACATACGGGGAGAGACCTGTCACACGTCTCTTTCTATACACACATACGGGGAGAGACCTGTCACAAGTCTCTTTCTATACACACATACGGGGAGAGACCTGTCACACGTCTCTTTCTATACACACATATGGGGAGAGACCTGTCACAAGTCTCTTTCTATACACACATACGGGGAGAGACCTGTCACAAGTCTCTTTCTATACACACATACGGGGAGAGACCTGTCACAAGTCTCTTTCTATACACACATACGGGGAGAGACCTGTCACAAGTCTCTTTCTATGCACACATACGGGGGGAGACCTGTCACAAGTCTCTTTCTATACACACATACGGGGAGAGACCTGTCACACGTCTCTTTCTATACACACATACGGGGAGAGACCTGTCACAAGTCTCTTTCTATACACACATACGGGGAGAGACCTGTCACACGTCTCTTTCTATACACACATACGGGGAGAGACCTGTCACAAGTCTCTTTCTATACACACATACGGGGGGAGACCTGTCACAAGTGTCTTTCTATACACACATACGGGGAGAGACCTGTCACATTTCTCTTTCTATACACACATACGGGGAGAGACCTGTCACACGTCTCTTTCTATACACACATATGGGGAGAGACCTGTCACAAGTCTCTTTCTATACACACATACGGGGAGAGACCTGTCACAAGTGTCTTTCTATACACACATTCGGGGAGAGACCTGTCACACGTCTCTTTCTATACACACATACGGGGAGAGACCTGTCACAAGTCTCTTTCTATACACACATACGGGGAGAGACCTGTCACATGTCTCTTTCTATACACACATACGGGGAGAGACCTGTCACATGTCTCTTTCTATACACACATACGGGGAGAGACCTGTCACATGTCTCTTTCTATACACACATACGGGGAGAGACCTGTCACATGTCTCTTTCTATACACACATACGGGGAGAGACCTGTCACATGTCTCTTTCTATACACACATACGGGGAGAGACCTGTCACATGTCTCTTTCTATACACACATACGGGGAGAGACCTGTCACACGTCTCTTTCTATACACACATACGGGGGGAGACCTGTCACACGTCTCTTTCTATACACACATACGGGGGGAGACCTGTCACACGTTTCTTTCTATACACACATACGGGGGGAGACCTGTCACATGTCTCTTTCTATACACACATACGGGGAGAGACCTGTCACACGTCTCTATCTATACACACATACGGGGAGAGACCTGTCACAAGTCTCTTTCTATACACACATACGGGGAGAGACCTGTCACAAGTCTCTTTCTATACACACATACGGGGAGAGACCTGTCACACGTCTCTTTCTATACACACATATGGGGAGAGACCTGTCACAAGTCTCTTTCTATACACACATACGGGGAGAGACCTGTCACAAGTCTCTTTCTATACACACATACGGGGAGAGACCTGTCACAAGTCTCTTTCTATACACACATACGGGGAGAGACCTGTCACAAGTCTCTTTCTATATACACATACGGGGAGAGACCTGTCACAAGTCTCTTTCTATACACACATACGGGGAGAGACCTGTCACACGTCTCTTTCTATACACACATACGGGGAGAGACCTGTCACAAGTCTCTTTCTATATACACATACGGGGAGAGACCTGTCACACGTCTCTTTCTATACACACATACGGGGAGAGACCTGTCACACGTCTCTTTCTATACACACATACGGGGAGAGACCTGTCACATGTCTCTTTCTATACACACATACGGGGGGAGACCTGTCACACTTCTCTTTCTATACACACATACGGGGGGAGACCTGTCACACGTTTCTTTCTATACACACATACGGGGGGAGACCTGTCACATGTCTCTTTCTATACACACATACGGGGAGAGACCTGTCACACGTCTCTATCTATACACACATACGGGGAGAGACCTGTCACAAGTCTCTTTCTATACACACATATGGGGAGAGACCTGTCACAAGTCTCTTTCTATATACACATACGGGGAGAGACCTGTCACAAGTCTCTTTCTATACACACATACGGGGAGAGACCTGTCACACGTCTCTTTCTATACACACATATGGGGAGAGACCTGTCACAAGTCTCTTTCTATACACACATACGGGGAGAGACCTGTCACACGTCTCTTTCTATACACACATACGGGGAGAGACCTGTCACAAGTCTCTTTCTATATACACATACGGGGAGAGACCTGTCACACGTCTCTTTCTATACACACATACGGGGAGAGACCTGTCACACGTCTCTTTCTATACACACATACGGGGAGAGACCTGTCACAAGTCTCTTTGTATACACACATACGGGGGGAGACCTGTCACAAGTCTCTTTCTATACACACATACGGGGAGAGACCTGTCACACGTCTCTTTCTATACACACATACGGGGAGAGACCTGTCACAAGTCTCTTTCTATACACACATACGGGGGGAGACCTGTCACAAGTGTCTTTCTATACACACATACGGGGAGAGACCTGTCACATTTCTCTTTCTATACACACATACGGGGGGAGACCTGTCACAAGTGTCTTTCTATACACACATACGGGGAGAGACCTGTCACATTTCTCTTTCTATACACACATACGGGGGGAGACCTGTCACACGTCTCTTTCTATACACACATACGGGGAGAGACCTGTCACATGTCTCTTTCTATACACACATACGGGGAGAGACCTGTCACATGTCTCTTTCTATACACACATACGGGGAGAGACCTGTCACATGTCTCTTTCTATACACACATACGGGGAGAGACCTGTCACATGTCTCTTTCTATACACACATACGGGGAGAGACCTGTCACATGTCTCTTTCTATACACACATACGGGGAGAGACCTGTCACATGTCTCTTTCTATACACACATACGGGGAGAGACCTGTCACATGTCTCTTTCTATACACACATACGGGGGGAGACCTGTCACACGTCTCTTTCTATACACACATACGGGGGGAGACCTGTCACACGTTTCTTTCTATACACACATACGGGGGGAGACCTGTCACATGTCTCTTTCTATACACACATACGGGGAGAGACCTGTCACACGTCTCTTTCTATACACACATACGGGGAGAGACCTGTCACATGTCTCTTTCTATACACACATACGGGGGGAGACCTGTCACAAGTCTCTTTCTATACACACATACGGGGAGAGACCTGTCACACGTCTCTTTCTATACACACATACGGGGGGAGACCTGTCACACGTCTCTTTCTATACACACATACGGGGGGAGACCTGTCACACGTTTCTTTCTATACACACATACGGGGGGAGACCTGTCACATGTCTCTTTCTATACATACATACGGGGAGAGACCTGTCACACGTCTCTTTCTATACACACATACGGGGAGAGACCTGTCACATGTCTCTTTCTATACACACATACGGGGGGAGACCTGTCACAAATCTCTTTCTATACACACATACGGGGGGAGACCTGTCACAAGTCTCTTTCTATACACACATACGGGGAGAGACCTGTCACATGTCTCTTTCTATACACACATACGGGGAGAGACCTGTCACATGTCTCTTTCTATACACACATACGGGGAGAGACCTGTCACATGTCTCTTTCTATACACACATACGGGGAGAGACCTGTCACACGTCTCTTTCTATGCACACATACGGGGAGAGACCTGTCACATGTCTCTTTCTATACACACATACGGGGAGAGACCTGTCACACGTCTCTTTCTATACACACATACGGGGAGAGACCTGTCACACGTCTCTTTCTATACACACATACGGGGAGAGACCTGTCACATGTCTCTTTATATACACACATACGGGGAGAGACCTGTCACAAGTCTCTTTCTATACACACATACGGGGAGAGACCGGTCACAAGTCTCTTTCTATACACACATACGGGGAGAGACCTGTCACATGTCTCTTTCTATACACACATACGGGGAGAGACCTGTCACAAGTCTCTTTCTATACACACATACGGGGAGAGACCTGTCACATGTCTCTTTCTATACACACATACGGGGAGAGACCTGTCACATGTCTCTTTCTATACACACATACGGGGAGAGACCTGTCACAAGTCTCTTTCTATACACACATACGGGGAGAGACCTGTCACAAGTCTCTTTCTATACACACATACGGGGAGAGACCTGTCACATGTCTCTTTCTATACACACATACGGGGAGAGACCTGTCACAAGTCTCTTTCTATACACACATACGGGGAGAGACCTGTCACATGTCTCTTTCTATACACACATACGGGGAGAGACCTGTCACATGTCTCTTTCTATACACACATACGGGGAGAGACCTGTCACAAGTCTCTTTCTATACACACATACGGGGAGAGACCTGTCACAAGTCTCTTTCTATACACACATACGGGGAGAGACCTGTCACAAGTCTCTTTCTATACACACATACGGGGAGAGACCTGTCACAAGTCTCTTTCTATACACACATACGGGGAGAGACCTGTCACACGTCTCTTTCTATACACACATACGGGGAGAGACCTGTCACATGTCTCTTTCTATACACACATACGGGGGGAGACCTGTCACACGTCTCTTTCTATACACATATACGGGGGGAGACCGGTCACAAGTCTCTTTCTATACACACATACGGGGAGAGACCTGTCACATGTCTCTTTCTATACACACATACGGGGAGAGACCTGTCACAAGTCTCCTTCTGTACACACATACGGGGAGAGACCTGTCACAAGTCTCTTTCTATACACACATACGGGGAGAGACCTGTCACACGTCTCTTTCTATACACACATACGGGGGGAGACCTGTCACAAGTCTCTTTCTATACACACATACGGGGAGAGACCTGTCACATGTCTCTTTCTATACACACATTCGGGGAGAGACCTGTCACAAGTCTCTTTCTATACACACATACGGGGAGAGACCTGTCACATGTCTCTTTCTATACACACATACGGGGAGAGACCTGTCACACGTCTCTTTCTATACACACATACGGGGAGAGACCTGTCACAAGTCTCTTTCTATACACACATACGGGGAGAGACCTGTCACAAGTCTCTTTCTATACACACATACGGGGAGAGACCTGTCACAAGTCTCTTTCTATACACACATACGGGGAGAGACCTGTCACATGTCTCTTTCTATACACACATACGGGGAGAGACCTGTCACACGTCTCTTTCTATACACACATACGGGGAGAGACCTGTCACAAGTCTCTTTCTATACACACATACGGGGAGAGACCTGTCACATGTCTCTTTCTATACACACATACGGGGGGAGACCTGTCACAAGTCTCCTTCTATACACACATACGGGGAGAGACCTGTCACAAGCCTCCTTCTGTACACACATACGGGGAGAGACCTGTCACACTTCTCTTTCTATACACACATACGGGGAGAGAGCTGTCACACGTCTCTTTCTATACACACATATGGGGAGAGACCTGTCACACGTCTCTTTCTATACACACATACGGGGAGAGACCTGTCACACGTCTCTTTCTATACACACATACGGGGGGAGACCTGTCACACGTCTCTTTCTATACACACATACGGGGAGAGACCTGTCACAAGTCTCTTTCTATACACACATACGGGGAGAGACCTGTCACATGTCTCTTTCTATACACACATACGGGGGGAGACCTGTCACACGTCTCTTTCTATACACACATACGGGGAGAGACCTGTCACACGTCTCTTTCTATACACACATACGGGGAGAGACCTGTCACACGTCTCTTTCTATACACACATACGGGGAGAGACCTGTCACACGTCTCTTTCTATACACACATACGGGGAGAGACCTGTCACAAGTCTCTTTCTATACACACATACGGGGAGAGACCTGTCACATGTCTCTTTCTATACACACATACGGGGAGAGACCTGTCACATGTCTCTTTCTATACACACATACGGGGGGAGACCTGTCACACGTCTCTTTCTATACACACATATGGGGAGAGACCTGTCACAAGTCTCTTTCTATACACACATACGGGGAGAGACCTGTCACATGTCTCTTTCTATACACACATACGGGGGGAGACCTGTCACAAGTCTCCTTCTATACACACATACGGGGGGAGACCTGTCACAAGTCTCCTTCTATACACACATACGGGGAGAGACCTGTCACACGTCTCTTTCTATACACACATACGGGGAGAGACCTGTCACACGTCTCTTTCTATACACACATACGGGGAGAGACCTGTCACATGTCTCTTTCTATACACACATACGGGGAGAGACCTGTCACATGTCTCTTTCTATACACACATACGGGGGGAGACCTGTCACACGTCTCTTTCTATACACACATATGGGGAGAGACCTGTCACAAGTCTCTTTCTATACACACATACGGGGAGAGACCTGTCACATGTCTCTTTCTATACACACATACGGGGGGAGACCTGTCACACGTCTCTTTCTATACACACATATGGGGAGAGACCTGTCACAAGTCTCTTTCTATACACACATACGGGGAGAGACCTGTCACACGTCTCTTTCTATACACACATACGGGGGGAGACCTGTCACACGTCTCTTTCTATACACACATATGGTGAGAGACCTGTCACAAGTCTCTTTCTATACACACATACGGGGAGAGACCTGTCACAAGTCTCTTTCTATACACACATACGGGGAGAGACCTGTCACATGTCTCTTTCTATACACACATACGGGGAGAGACCTGTCACATGTCTCTTTCTATACACACATACGGGGAGAGACCTGTCACATGTCTCTTTCTATACACACATACGGGGAGAGACCTGTCACACGTCTCTTTCTATACACACATACGGGGGGAAACCTGTCACAAGTCTCTTTCTATACACACATACGGGGAGAGACCTGTCACAAGTCTCTTTCTATACACACATACGGGGAGAGACCTGTCACATGTCTCTTTCTATACACACATACGGGGAGAGACCTGTCACACGTCTCTTTCTATACACACATACGGGGAGAGACCTGTCACAAGTCTCTTTCTATACACACATACGGGAAGAGACCTGTCACATGTCTCTTTCTATACACACATACGGGGAGAGACCTGTCACATGTCTCTTTCTATACACACATACGGGGAGAGACCTGTCACATGTCTCTTTCTATACACACATACGGGGGGAGACCTGTCACATGTCTCTTTCTATACACACATACGGGGGGAGACCTGTCACATGTCTCTTTCTATACACACATACGGGGAGAGACCTGTCACAAGTCTCTTTCTATACACACATACGGGGAGAGACCTGTCACATGTCTCTTTCTATACACACATACGGGGGGAAACCTGTCACAAGTCTCTTTCTATACACACATACGGGGAGAGACCTGTCACAAGTCTCTTTCTATACACACATACGGGGAGAGACCTGTCACACGTCTCTTTCTATACACACATACGGGAAGAGACCTGTCACATGTCTCTTTCTATACACACATACGGGGGGAGACCTGTCACATGTCTCTTTCTATACACACATACGGGGAGAGACCTGTCACACGTCTCTTTCTATACACACATACGGGGGGAGACCTGTCACACGTCTCTTTCTATACACACATACGGGGAGAGACCTGTCACACGTCTCTTTCTATACACACATACGGGGAGAGACCTGTCACATGTCTCTTTCTATACACACATACGGGGAGAGACGTGTCACATGTCTCTTTCTATACACACATACGGGGAGAGACCTGTCACACGTCTCTTTCTATACACACATACGGGGAGAGACCTGTCACACGTCTCTTTCTATACACACATACGGGGAGAGACCTGTCACATGTCTCTTTCTATACACACATACGGGGGGAGACCTGTCACATGTCTCTTTCTATACACACATACGGGGAGAGACCTGTCACACGTCTCTTTCTATACACACATACGGGGAGAGACCTGTCACATGTCTCTTTCTATACACACATACGTGGAGAGACCTGTCACAAGTCTCTTTCTATACACACATACGGGGAGAGACCTGTCACATGTCTCTTTCTATACACACATACGGGGAGAGACCTGTCACATGTCTCTTTCTATACACACATACGGGGGGAGACCTGTCACATGTCTCTTTCTATACACACATACGGGGAGAGACCTGTCACATGTCTCTTTCTATACACACATACGGGGAGAGACCTGTCACATGTCTCTTTCTATACACACATACGGGGGGAGACCTGTCACA
Organism: Phyllobates terribilis; assembly: GCF_046119375.1. Lineage (NCBI taxonomy): Eukaryota > Metazoa > Chordata > Amphibia > Anura > Dendrobatidae > Phyllobates > Phyllobates terribilis. The sequence continues at coordinate 1,239,156,363 of NW_027362761.1, read as the reverse complement.
CGTCTCTTTCTATACACACATACGGGGAGAGACATGTCACATGTCTCTTTCTATACACACATACGTGGAGAGACCTGTCACAAGTCTCTTTCTATACACACATACGGGGAGAGACCTGTCACATGTCTCTTTCTATACACACATACGGGGGGAGACCTGTCACATGTCTCTTTCTATACACACATACGGGGAGAGACCTGTCACACGTCTCTTTCTATACACACATACGCGGAGAGACCTGTCACATGTCTCTTTCTATACACACATACGGGGGGAGACCTGTCACAAGTCTCTTTCTATACACACATACGGGGAGAGACCTGTCACATGTCTCTTTCTATACACACATACGGGGAGAGACCTGTCACAAGTCTCTTTCTATACACACATACGGTGGGAGACCTGTCACACGTCTCTTTCTATACACACATACGGGGGGAGACCTGTCACATGTCTGCTTTCTATAAACACATACGGGGGGAGACTTGTCACATGTCTGCTTTCTATAAACACATACGGGGAGAGACCTGTCACATGTCTCTTTCTATACACACATACGGGGAGAGACCTGTCACAAGTCTCTTTCTATACACACATACGGTGGGAGACCTGTCACACGTCTCTTTCTATACACACATACGGGGGGAGACCTGTCACATGTCTCTTTCTATACACACATACGGGGGGAGACCTGTCACATGTCTCTTTCTATACACACATATGGGGAGAGACCTGTCACATGTCTGCTTTCTATACACACATACGGGGAGAGACCTGTCACAAGTCTCTTTCTATACACACATACGGGGGGAGACCTGTCACAAGTCTCTTTCTATACACACATACGGGGAGAGACCTGTCACATGTCTCTTTCTATACACACATACGGGGAGAGACCTGTCACAAGTCTCTTTCTATACACACATACGGGGAGAGACCTGTCACACGTCTCTTTCTATACACACATACGGGGAGAGACCTGTCACACGTCTCTTTCTATACACACATACGGGGAGAGACCTGTCACAAGTCTCTTTCTATACACACATACGGGGAGAGACCTGTCACACGTCTCTTTCTATACACACATACGGGGAGAGACCTGTCACACGTCTCTTTCTATACACACATACGGGGAGAGACCTGTCACACGTCTCTTTCTATACACACATACGGGGAGAGACCTGTCACATGTCTCTTTCTATACACACATACGGGGAGAGACCTGTCACATGTCTCTTTCTATACACACATACGGGGAGAGACCTGTCACATGTCTCTTTCTATACACACATACGGGGAGAGACCTGTCACATGTCTCTTTCTATACACACATACGGGGAGAGACCTGTCACAAGTCTCTTTCTATACACACATACGGGGGGAGACCTGTCACATGTCTCTTTCTATACACACATACGGGGAGAGACCTGTCACACGTCTCTTTCTATACACACATACGGGGAGAGACCTGTCACATGTCTCTTTCTATACACACATACGGGGAGAGACCTGTCACATGTCTCTTTCTATACACACATACGGGGAGAGACCTGTCACACGTCTCTTTCTATACACACATACGGGGAGAGACCTGTCACAAGTCTCTTTCTATACACACATACGGGGAGAGACCTGTCACACGTCTCTTTCTATACACACATACGGGGAGAGACCTGTCACAAGTCTCTTTCTATACACACATACGGGGAGAGACCTGTCACACGTCTCTTTCTATACACACATACGGGGAGAGACCTGTCACAAGTCTCTTTCTATACACACATACGGGGAGAGACCTGTCACATGTCTCTTTCTATACACACATACGGGGAGAGACCTGTCACATGTCTCTTTCTATACACACATACGGGGAGAGACCTGTCACACGTCTCTTTCTATACACACATACGGGGAGAGACCTGTCACATGTCTCTTTCTATACACACATACGGGGAGAGACCTGTCACATGTCTCTTTCTATACACACATACGGGGAGAGACCTGTCACACGTCTCTTTCTATACACACATACGGGGAGAGACCTGTCACACGTCTCTTTCTATACACACATACGGGGGGAGACCTGTCACATGTCTCTTTCTATACACACATACGGGGGGAGACCTGTCACACGTCTCTTTCTATACACACATACGGGGAGAGACCTGTCACACGTCTCTTTCTATACACACATACGGGGAGAGACCTGTCACACGTCTCTTTCTATACACACATACGGGGAGAGACCTGTCACACGTCTCTTTCTATACACACATACGGGGAGAGACCTGTCACATGTCTCTTTCTATACACACATACGGGGGGAGACCTGTCACACGTCTCTTTCTATACACACATACGGGGAGAGACCTGTCACATGTCTCTTTCTATACACACATACGGGGAGAGACCTGTCACACGTCTCTTTCTATACACACATACGGGGAGAGACCTGTCACACGTCTCTTTCTATACACACATACGGGGAGAGACCTGTCACACGTCTCTTTCTATACACACATACGGGGGGAGACCTGTCACAAGTCTCTTTCTATACACACATACGGGGAGAGACCTGTCACACGTCTCTTTCTATACACACATACGGGGAGAGACCTGTCACACGTCTCTTTCTATACACACATACGGGGAGAGACCTGTCACATGTCTCTTTCTATACACACATACGGGGAGAGACCTGTCACATGTCTCTTTCTATACACACATACGGGGAGAGACCTGTCACACGTCTCTTTCTATACACACATACGGGGAGAGACCTGTCACACGTCTCTTTCTATACACACATACGGGGAGAGACCTGCCACATGTCTCTTTCTATACACACATACGGGGAGAGACCTGTCACATGTCTCTTTCTATACACACATACGGGGAGAGATCTGTCACAAGTCTCTTTCTATACATACATACGGGGGGAGACCTGTCACATGTCTCTTTCTATACACAGATACGGGGAGAGACCTGTCACAAGTCTCTTTCTATACATACATACGGGGGGAGACCTGTCACATGTCTCTTTCTATACACACATACGGGGAGAGACCTGTCACAAGTCTCTTTCTATACACACGTACGGGGAGAGACCTGTCACAAGTCTCTTTCTATACACACATACGGGGAGAGACCTGTCACATGTCTCTTTCTATACACACATACGGGGAGAGACCTGTCACATGTCTCTTTCTATACACACATACGGGGAGAGACCTGTCACAAGTCTCTTTCTATACACACATACGGGGAGAGACCTGTCACATGTCTCTTTCTATACACACATACGGGGAGAGACCTGTCACATGTCTCTTTCTATACACACATACGGGGAGAGACCTGTCACATGTCTCTTTCTATACACACATACGGGGAGAGACCTGTCACATGTCTCTTTCTATACACAGATACGGGGAGAGACCTGTCACAAGTCTCTTTCTATACATACATACGGGGGGAGACCTGTCACATGTCTCTTTCTATACACACATACGGGGAGAGACCTGTCACAAGTCTCTTTCTATACACACGTACGGGGAGAGACCTGTCACAAGTCTCTTTCTATACACACATACGGGGAGAGACCTGTCACATGTCTCTTTCTATACACACATACGGGGAGAGACCTGTCACATGTCTCTTTCTATACACACATACGGGGAGAGACCTGTCACATGTCTCTTTCTATACACACATACGGGGAGAGACCTGTCACATGTCTCTTTCTATACACACATACGGGGGGAGACCTGTCACACGTCTCTTTCTATAGACACATACGGGGAGAGACCTGTCACACGTCTCCTTCAATACACACATACGGGGAGAGACCTGTCACACGTCTCTTTCTATACACACATACGGGGAGAGACCTGTCACAAGTCTCTTTCTATACACACATACGGGGGGAGACCTGTCACAAGTCTCTTTCTATACACACATACGGGGGGAGACCTGTCACATGTCTCTTTCTATACACACATACGGGGAGAGAACTGTCACATGTCTCTTTCTATACACACATACGGGGAGAGACCTGTCACAAGTCTCTTTCTATACACACATACGGGGGGAGACCTGTCACAAGTCTCTTTCTATACACACATACGGGGGGAGACCTGTCACATGTCTCTTTCTATACACACATACGGGGAGAGAACTGTCACATGTCTCTTTCTATACACACATACGGGGAGAGACCTGTCACATGTCTCTTTCTATACACACATACGGGGGGAGACCTGTCACATGTCTCTTTCTATACACACATACGGGGGGAGACCTGTCACACGTCTCTTTCTATACACACATACGGGGAGAGACCTGTCACATGTCTCTTTCTATACACACATATGGGGAGAGACCTGTCACACGTCTCTTTCTATACACACATATGGGGAGAGACCTGTCACATGTCTCTTACTATACACACATACGGGGAGAGACCTGTCACATGTCTCTTTCTATACACACAGACGAGGAGAGACCTGTCACATGTCTCTTTCTATACACACATACGGGGAGAGACCTGTCACATGTCTCTTTCTATACACACATACGGGGGGAGACCTGTCACATGTCTCTTTCTATACACACATACGGGGGGAGACCTGTCACATGTCTCTTTCTATACACACATACGGGGGGAGACCTGTCACACGTCTCTTTCTATACACACATATGGGGAGAGACCTGTCACAAGTCTCTTTCTATACACACATACGGGGGGAGACCTGTCACACGTCTCTTTCTATACACACATATGGGGAGAGACCTGTCACACGTCTCTTTCTATACACACATACGGGGAGAGACCTGTCACACGTCTCTTTCTATACACACATACGGGGAGAGACCTGTCACATGTCTCTTTCTATACACACATACGGGGAGAGACCTGTCACAAGTCTCTTTCTATACACACATACGGGGAGAGACCTGTCACAAGTCTCTTTCTATACACACATACGGGGAGAGACCTGTCACAAGTCTCTTTCTATACACACATACGGGGAGAGACCTGTCACAAGTCTCTTTCTATACACACATACGGGGGGAGACCTGTCACAAGTCTCTTTCTATACACACATACGGGGAGAGACCTGTCACATGTCTCTTTCTATACACACATACGGGGAGAGACCTGTCACACGTCTCTTTCTATACACACATACGGGGAGAGACCTGTCACAAGTCTCTTTCTATAAACACATACGGGGAGAGACCTGTCACACGTCTCTTTCTATACACACATACGGGGAGAGACCTGTCACATGTCTCTTTCTATACACACATACGGGGGGAGACCTGTCACACGTCTCTTTCTATACACACATACGGGGAGAGACCTGTCACAAGTCTCTTTCTATACACACATACGGGGAGAGATCTGTCACATGTCTCTTTCTATACACACATACGGGGAGAGACCTGTCACAAGTCTCTTTCTATACACACATACGGGGAGAGACCTGTCACACGTCTCTTTCTATACACACATACTGGGAGAGACCTGTCACAAGTCTCTTTCTATACACACATACGGGGAGAGACCTGTCACATGTCTCTTTCTATACACACATACGGGGAGAGACCTGTCACATGTCTCTTTCTATACACACATACGGGGGAGACCTGTCACACGTCTCTTTCTATACACACATACGGGGAGAGACCTGTCACAAGTGTCTTTCTATACACACATACGGGGAGAGACCTGTCACAAGTCTCTTTCTATACACACATACGGGGAGAAACCTGTCACATGTCTCTTTCTATACACACATACGGGGAGAGACATGTCACATGTCTCTTTCTATACACACATACGGGGAGAGACCTGTCACATGTCTCTTTCTATACACACATACGGGGGGAGAGACCTATCACATGTCTCTTTCTATACACACATACGGGGAGAGACCTGTCACATGTCTCTTTCTATACACACATACGGGGGGAGACCTGTCACACGTCTCTTTCTATACACACATACGGGGGGAGACCTGTCACATGTCTCTTTCTATACACACATACAGGGAGAGACCTGTCACACGTCTCTTTCTATACACACATACGGGGAGAGACCTGTCACAAGTCTCTTTCTATACACACATACGGGGGGAGACCTGTCACACGTCTCTTTCTATACACACATACGGGGGGAGACCTGTCACAAGTCTCTTTCTATACACACATACGGGGGGAGACCTGTCACACGTCTCTTTCTATACACACATACGGGGAGAGACCTGTCACAAGTCTCTTTCTATACACACATACGGGGAGAGACCTGTCACAAGTCTCTTTCTATACACACATACGGGGGGAGACCTGTCACACGTCTCTTTCTATACACACATACGGGGAGAGACCTGTCACACGTCTCTTTCTATACACACATACGGGGGGAGACCTGTCACAAGTCTCTTTCTATACACACATACGGGGGGAGACCTGTCACACTTCTCTTTCTATACACACATACGGGGGGAGACCTGTCACAAGTCTCTTTCTATACACACATACGGGGAGAGACCTGTCACAAGTCTCTTTCTATACACACATACGGGGAGAGACCTGTCACACGTCTCTTTCTATACACACATACGGGGGGAGACCTGTCACAAGTCTCTTTCTATACACACATACGGGGGGAGACCTGTCACAAGTCTCTTTCTATACACACATGCGGGGGGAGACCTGTCACACTTCTCTTTCTATACACACATACGGGGAGAGACCTGTCACAAGTCTCTTTCTATACACACATGCGGGGGGAGACCTGTCACACTTCTCTTTCTATACACACATGCGGGGGGAGACCTGTCACACTTCTCTTTCTATACACACATACGGGGAGAGACCTGTCACAAGTCTCTTTCTATACACACATACGGGGGGAGACCTGTCACACGTCTCTTTCTATACACACATACGGGGGGAGACCTGTCACAAGTCTCTTTCTATACACACATACGGGGAGAGACCTGTCACATGTCTCTTTCTATACACACATACGGGGAGAGACCTGTCACATGTCTCTTTCTATACACACATACGGGGGGAGACCTGTCACACGTCTCTTTCTATACACACATACGGGGGGAGACCTGTCACATGTCTCTTTCTATACACACATACGGGGAGAGACCTGTCACAAGTCTCCTTCTATACACACATACGGGGAGAGACCTGTCACACGTCTCTTTCTATAGACACATACGGGGAGAGACCTGTCACACGTCTCCTTCTATACACACATACGGGGAGAGACCTGTCACACGTCTCCTTCTATACACACATACGGGGAGAGACCTGTCACACGTCTCTTTCTATACACACATACGGGGAGAGACCTGTCACAAGTCTCCTTCTATACACACATACGGGGAGAGACCTGTCACACGTCTCTTTCTATACACACATACGGGGGGAGACCTGTCACACGTCTCTTTCTATACACACATACGGGGAGAGACCTGTCACAAGTCTCTTTCTATACACACATACGGGGAGAGACCTGTCACAAGTCTCTTTCTATACACACATACGGGGAGAGACCTGTCACAAGTCTCTTTCTATACACACATACGGGGAGAGACCTGTCACAAGTCTCTTTCTATACACGCATACGGGGAGAGACCAGTCACAAGTCTCTTTCTATACACACATACGGGGAGAGACCAGTCACAAGTCTCTTTCTATACACACATACGGGGAGAGACCTGTCACATGTCTCTTTCTATACACACATACGGGGAGAGACCTGTCACATGTCTCTTTCTATACACACATACGGGGAGAGACCTGTCACATGTCTCTTTCTATACACACATACGGGGAGAGACCTGTCACATGTCTCTTTCTATACACACATACGGGGAGAGACCTGTCACAAGTCTCTTTCTATACACACATACGGGGAGAGACCTGTCACATGTCTCTTTCTATACACACATACGGGGAGAGACCTGTCACAAGTCTCTTTCTATACACACATACGGGGAGAGACCTGTCACACGTCTCTTTCTATACACACATACGGGGAGAGACCTGTCACACGTCTCTTTCTATACACACATACGGGGAGAGACCTGTCACATGTCTCTTTCTATACACACATACGGGGAGAGACCTGTCACACGTCTCTTTCTATACACACATACGGGGAGAGACCTGTCACATGTCTCTTTCTATACACACATACGGGGAGAGACCTGTCACAAGTCTCTTTCTATACACACATACGGGGAGAGACCTGTCACACGTCTCTTTCTATACACACATACGGGGAGAGACCTGTCACATGTCTCTTTCTATACACACATACGGGGAGAGACCTGTCACATGTCTCTTTCTATACACACATACGGGGAGAGACCTGTCACATGTCTCTTTCTATACACACATACGGGGGGAGACCTGTCACATGTCTCTTTCTATACACACATACGGGGAGAGACCTGTCACATGTCTCTTTCTATACACACATACGGCGAGAGACCTGTCACATGTCTCTTTCTATACACACATACGGGGAGAGACCTGTCACATGTCTCTTTCTATACACACATACGGGGGGAGACCTGTCACATGTCTCTTTCTATACACACATACGGGGTTAGACCTGTCACATGTCTCTTTCTATACACACATACGGGGGGAGACCTGTCACATGTCTCTTTCTATACACACATACGGGGGGAGACCTGTCACATGTCTCTTTCTATACACACATACGGGGGGAGACCTGTCACAAGTGTCTTTCTATACACACATACGGGGAGAGACCTGTCACAAGTGTCTTTCTATACACACATACGGGGGGAGACCTGTCACACGTCTCTTTCTATACACACATACGGGGAGAGACCTGTCACATGTCTCTTTCTATACACACATACGGGGGGAGACCTGTCACACGTCTCTTTCTATACACACATACGGGGAGAGACCTGTCACATGTCTCTTTCTATACACACATACGGGGAGAGACCTGTCACATGTCTCTTTCTATACACACATACGGGGAGAGACCTGTCACATGTCTCTTTCTATACACACATACGGGGAGAGACCTGTCACATGTCTCTTTCTATACACACATACGGGGAGAGACCTGTCACATGTCTCTTTCTATACACACATACGGGGAGAGACCTGTCACATGTCTCTTTCTATACACACATACGGGGGGAGACCTGTCACATGTCTCTTTCTATACACACATACGGGGAGAGACCTGTCACATGTCTCTTTCTATACACACATACGGGGAGAGACCTGTCACATGTCTCTTTCTATACACACATACGGGGAGAGACCTGTCACATGTCTCTTTCTATACACACATACGGGGAGAGACCTGTCACATGTCTCTTTCTATACACACATACGGGGAGAGACCTGTCACATGTCTCTTTCTATACACACATACGGGGAGAGACCTGTCACATGTCTCTTTCTATACACACATACGGGGAGAGACCTGTCACAAGTCTCTTTCTATACACACATACGGGGAGAGACCTGTCACATGTCTCTTTCTATACACACATACGGGGAGAGACCTGTCACACGTCTCTTTCTATACACACATACGGGGAGAGACCTGTCACACGTCTCTTTCTATACACACATACGGGGAGAGACCTGTCACAAGTCTCTTTCTATACACACATACGGGGAGAGACCTGTCACACGTCTCTTTCTATACACACATACGGGGAGAGACCTGTCACACGTCTCTTTCTATACACACATACGGGGAGAGACCTGTCACACGTCTCTTTCTATACACACATACGGGGAGAGACCTGTCACACGTCTCTTTATATACACACATACGGGGGGAGACCTGTCACATGTCTCTTTCTATACACACATACGGGGGGAGACCTGTCACATGTCTCTTTCTATACACACATACGGGGAGAGACCTGTCACATGTCTCTTTCTATACACACATACGGGGGGAGACCTGTCACAAGTGTCTTTCTATACACACATACGGGGAGAGACCTGTCACATGTCTCTTTCTATACACACATACTGGGAGAGACCTGTCACATGTCTCTTTCTATACACACATACGGGGAGAGACCTGTCACACGTCTCTTTCTATACACACATACGGGGAGAGACCTGTCACACGTCTCTTTCTATACACACATACGGGGAGAGACCTGTCACACGTCTCTTTCTATACACACATACGGGGAGAGACCTGTCACACGTCTCTTTATATACACACATACGGGGGGAGACCTGTCACATGTCTCTTTCTATACACACATACGGGGGGAGACCTGTCACATGTCTCTTTCTATACACACATACGGGGAGAGACCTGTCACATGTCTCTTTCTATACACACATACGGGGGGAGACCTGTCACAAGTGTCTTTCTATACACACATACGGGGAGAGACCTGTCACATGTCTCTTTCTATACACACATACGGGGAGAGACCTGTCACATGTCTCTTTCTATACACACATACGGGGAGAGACCTGTCACATGTCTCTTTCTATACACACATACGGGGGGAGACCTGTCACATGTCTCTTTCTATACACACATACGGGGAGAGACCTGTCACATGTCTCTTTCTATACACACATACGGGGGGAGACCTGTCACAAGTGTCTTTCTATACACACATACGGGGAGAGACCTGTCACAAGTGTCTTTCTATACACACATACGGGGAGAGACCTGTCACATTTCTCTTTCTATACACACATACGGGGAGAGACCTGTCACACGTCTCTTTCTATACACACATACGGGGAGAGACCTGTCACATGTCTCTTTCTATACACACATACGGGGAGAGACCTGTCACATGTCTCTTTCTATACACACATACGGGGAGAGACCTCTCACACGTCTCTTTCTATACACACATACGGGGAGAGACCTGTCACATGTCTCTTTCTATACACACATACGGGGGGAGACCTGTCACATGTCTCTTTCTATACACACATACGGGGAGAGACCTGTCACATGTCTCTTTCTATACACATACGGGGAGAGACCTGTCACATGTCTCTTTCTATACACACATACGGGGAGAGACCTGTCACATGTCTCTTTCTATACACACATACGGGGAGAGACCTGTCACACGTCTCTTTCTATACACACATACGGGGAGAGACCTGTCACATGTCTCCTTCTATACACACATACGGGGGGAGACCTGTCACATGTCTCTTTCTATACACACATACGGGGAGAGACCTGTCACATGTCTCTTTCTATACACACATACGGGGGGAGACCTGTCACAAGTGTCTTTCTATACACACATACGGGGAGAGACCTGTCACATTTCTCTTTCTATACACACATACGGGGAGAGACCTGTCACAAGTGTCTTTCTATACACACATAAGGGGAGAGACCTGTCACACGTCTCTTTCTATACACACATACGGAGAGAGACCTGTCACATGTCTCTTTCTATACACACATACGGGGAGAGACCTGTCACAAGTGTCTTTCTATACACACATACGGGGGGAGACCTGTCACAAGTCTCTTTCTATACACACATACGGGGAGAGACCTGTCACAAGTCTCTTTCTATACACACATACGGGGAGAGACCTGTCACAAGTCTCTTTCTATACACACATACGGGGAGAGACCTGTCACATGTCTCTTTCTATACACACATACGGGGGGAGACCTGTCACACGTCTCTTTCTATACACACATACGGGGAGAGACCTGTCACACGTCTCTTTCTATACACACATACGGGGAGAGACCTGTCACATGTCTCTTTCTATACACACATACGGGGAGAGACCTGTCACATGTCTCTTTCTATACACACATACGGGGAGAGACCTGTCAAAAGTCTCTTTCTATACACACATACGGGGAGAGACCTGTCACACGTCTCTTTCTATACACACATACGGGGAGAGACCTGTCACAAGTCTCTTTCCATACACACATTCGGGGAGAGACCTGTCACAAGTCTCTTTCTATACACACATACGGGGAGAGACCTGTCAAAAGTCTCTTTCTATACACACATACGGGGAGAGACCTGTCACACGTCTCTTTCTATACACACATACGGGGGGAGACCTGTCACACGTCTCTTTCTATACACACATACGGGGAGAGACCTGTCACAAGTCTCTTTCTATACACACATACGGGGAGAGACCTGTCACAAGTCTCTTTCTATACACACATACGGGGAGAGACCTGTCACAAGTCTCTTTCTATACACACATACGGGGAGAGACCTGTCACATGTCTCTTTCTATACACACATACGGGGAGAGACCTGTCACAAGTCTCTTTCTATACACACATACGGGGAGAGACCTGTCACAAGTCTCTTTCTATACACACATACGGGGAGAGACCTGTCACAAGTGTCTTTCTATACACACATACGGGGAGAGACCTGTCACAAGTCTCTTTCTATACACACATACGGGGAGAGACCTGTCACATGTCTCTTTCTATACACACATACGGGGAGAGACCTGTCACATGTCTCTTTCTATACACACATACGGGGGGAGACCTGTCACAAGTCTCTTTCTATACACACATACGGGGAGAGACCTGTCACAAGTCTCTTTCTATACACACATACGGGGAGAGACCTGTCACATGTCTCTTTCTATACACACATACGGGGGGAGACCTGTCACAAGTCTCTTTCTATACACACATACGGGGAGAGACCTGTCACAAGTCTCTTTCTATACACACATACGGGGAGAGACCGGTCACAAGTCTCTTTCTATACACACATACGGGGAGAGACCTGTCACACGTCTCTTTCTATACACACATACGGGGAGAGACCTGTCACATGTCTCTTTCTATACACACATACGGGGAGAGACCTGTCACACGTCTCTTTCTATACACACATACGGGGAGAGACCTGTCACAAGTCTCTTTCTATACACACATACGGGGAGAGACCTGTCACATGTCTCTTTCTATACACACATACGGGGGGAGACCTGTCACAAGTCTCTTTCTATACACACATACGGGGAGAGACCTGTCACACGTCTCTTTCTATACACACATACGGGGGGAGACCTGTCACATGTCTCTTTCTATACACACATACGGGGAGAGACCTGTCACAAGTCTCTTTCTATACACACATACGGGGGGAGACCTGTCACATGTCTCTTTCTATACACACATACGGGGAGAGACCTGTCACAAGTCTCTTTCTATACACACATACGGGGAGAGACCTGTCACACGTCTCTTTCTATACACACATACTGGGAGAGACCTGTCACAAGTCTCTTTCTATACACACATACGGGGGGAGACCTGTCACATGTCTCTTTCTATACACACATACGGGGAGAGACCTGTCACATGTCTCTTTCTATACACACATACGGGGAGAGACCTGTCACAAGTCTCTTTCTATACACACATACGGGGAGAGACCTGTCACATGTCTCTTTCTATACACACATACGTTGAGAGACCTGTCACACGTCTCTTTCTATACACACATACGGGGAGAGACCTGTCACACGTCTCTTTCTATACACACATACGGGGGGAGACCTGTCACATGTCTCTTTCTATACACACATACGGGGAGAGACCTGTCACAAGTCTCTTTCTATACACACATACGGGGAGAGACCTGTCACACGTCTCTTTCTATACACACATACGGGGAGAGACCTGTCACATGTCTCTTTCTATACACACATACGGGGAGAGACCTGTCACACGTCTCTTTCTATACACACATACGGGGGGAGACCTGTCACAAGTCTCTTTCTATACACACATACGGGGAGAGACCTGTCACACGTCTCTTTCTATACACACATACGGGGAGAGACCTGTCACACGTCTCTTTCTATACACACATACGGGGGGAGACCTGTCACAAGTCTCTTTCTATACACACATACGGGGGGAGACCTGTCACAAGTCTCTTTCTATACACACATACGGGGAGAGACCTGTCACATGTCTCTTTCTATACACACATACGGGGGGAGACCTGTCACAAGTCTCTTTCTATACACACATACGGGGAGAGACCTGTCACAAGTCTCTTTCTATACACACATACGGGGAGAGACCTGTCACAAGTCTCTTTCTATACACACATACGGGGGTAGACCTGTCACATGTCTCTTTCTATAAACACATACGGGGAGAGACCTGTCACAAGTCTCTTTCTATACACACATACGGGGGGAGACCTGTCACAAGTCTCTTTCTATACACACATACGGGGAGAGACCTGTCACAAGTCTCTTTCTATACACACATACGGGGAGAGACCTGTCACATGTCTCTTTCTATACACACATACGGGGAGAGACCTGTCACACGTCTCTTTCTATACACACATACGGGGAGAGACCTGTCACAAGTCTCTTTCTATACACACATACGGGGAGAGACCTGTCACATGTCTCTTTCTATACACACATACGGGGAGACCTGTCACAAGTCTCTTTCTATACACACATACGGGGATAGACCTGTCACACGTCTCTTTCTATACACACATACGGGGATAGACCTGTCACACGTCTCTTTCTATACACACATACGGGGATAGACCTGTCACACGTCTCTTTCTATACACACATACGGGGAGAGACCTGTCACACGTCTCTTTCTATACACACATACGGGGAGAGACCTGTCACACGTCTCTTTCTATACACACATACGGGGAGAGACCTGTCACACGTCTCTTTCTATACACACATACGGGGAGAGACCTGTCACAAGTCTCTTTCTATACACACATGCGGGGAGAGACCTGTCACACGTCTCTTTCTATACACACATACGGGGAGACCTGTCACAAGTCTCTTTCTATACACACATACGGGGAGAGACCTGTCACATGTCTCTTTCTATACACACATACGGGGGGAGACCTGTCACATGTCTCTCTATACACACATACGGGGAGAGACCTGTCACAAGTCTCTTTCTATACACACATACGGGAGGAGACCTGTCACATGTCTCTTTCTATACACACATACGGGGAGAGACCTGTCACAAGTGTCTTTCTATACACACATACGGGGAGAGACCTGTCACACGTCTCTTTCTATACACACATATGGGGAGAGACCTGTCACAAGTCTCTTTCTATACACACATACGGGGAGAGACCTGTCACATGTCTCTTTCTATACACACATACGGGGGGAAACCTGTCACATGTCTCTCTATACACACATACGGGGAGAGACCTGTCACAAGTCTCTTTCTATACACACATACGGGAGGAGACCTGTCACATGTCTCTTTCTATACACACATACGGGGAGAGACCTGTCACAAGTGTCTTTCTATACACACATACGGGGAGAGACCTGTCACACGTCTCTTTCTATACACACATACGGGGAGAGACCTGTCACATGTCTCTTTCTATACACACATACGGGGGGAGACCTGTCACAAGTCTCTTTCTATACACACATACGGGGAGAGACCTGTCACATGTCTCTTTCTATACACACATACGGGGGGGAGACCTGTCACACGTCTCTTTCTATACACACATACGGGGAGAGACCTGTCACATGTCTCTTTCTATACAAACATACGGGGAGAGACCTGTCACAAGTCTCTTTCTATACACACATACGGGGAGAGACCTGTCACACGTCTCTTTCTATACACACATACGGGGATAGACCTGTCACACGTCTCTTTCTATACACACATACGGGGAGAGACCTGTCACACGTCTCTTTCTATACACACATACGGGGAGAGACCTGTCACACGTCTCTTTCTATACACACATACGGGGAGAGACCTGTCACACGTCTCTTTCTATACACACATACGGGGAGAGACCTGTCACACGTCTCTTTCTATACACACATACGGGGAGAGACCTGTCACAAGTCTCTTTCTATACACACATACGGGGAGAGACCTGTCACACGTCTCTTTCTATACACACATACGGGGAGACCTGTCACAAGTCTCTTTCTATACACACATACGGGGAGAGACCTGTCACATGTCTCTTTCTATACACACATACGGGGGGAGACCTGTCACATGTCTCTCTATACACACATACGGGGAGACCTGTCACAAGTCTCTTTCTATACACACATACGGGGAGAGACCTGTCACATGTCTCTTTCTATACACACATACGGGGGGAGACCTGTCACATGTCTCTCTATACACACATACGGGGAGAGACCTGTCACAAGTCTCTTTCTATACACACATACGGGAGGAGACCTGTCACATGTCTCTTTCTATACACACATACGGGGAGAGACCTGTCACAAGTGTCTTTCTATACACACATACGGGGAGAGACCTGTCACAAGTGTCTTTCTATACACACATACGGGGAGAGACCTGTCACACGTCTCTTTCTATACACACATACGGGGAGAGACCTGTCACACGTCTCTTTCTATACACACATACGGGGAGAGACCTGTCACACGTCTCTTTCTATACACACATACGGGGAGAGACCTGTCACACGTCTCTTTCTATACACACATACGGGGAGAGACCTGTCACAAGTCTCTTTCTATACACACATACGGGGAGAGACCTGTCACACGTCTCTTTCTATACACACATATGGGGAGAGACCTGTCACAAGTCTCTTTCTATACACACATACGGGGAGAGACCTGTCACATGTCTCTTTCTATACACACATACGGGGGGAGACCTGTCACATGTCTCTCTATACACACATACGGGGAGAGACCTGTCACAAGTCTCTTTCTATACACACATACGGGAGGAGACCTGTCACATGTCTCTTTCTATACACACATACGGGGAGAGACCTGTCACAAGTGTCTTTCTATACACACATACGGGGAGAGACCTGTCACACGTCTCTTTCTATACACACATACGGTGGGAGACCTGTCACATGTCTCTTTCTATACACACATACGGGGATAGACCTGTCACACGTCTCTTTCTATACACACATACGGGGAGAGACCTGTCACATGTCTCTTTCTATACACACATACGGGGAGAGACCTGTCACATGTCTCTTTCTATACACACATACGGGGGGAGACCTGTCACAAGTCTCTTTCTATACACACATACGGGGAGAGACCTGTCACAAGTCTCTTTCTATACACACATACGGGGAGAGACCTGTCACATGTCTCTTTCTATACACACATACGGGGGGAGACCTGTCACAAGTCTCTTTCTATACACACATACGGGGAGAGACCTGTCACAAGTCTCTTTCTATACACACATACGGGGAGAGACCGGTCACAAGTCTCTTTCTATACACACATACGGGGAGAGACCTGTCACACGTCTCTTTCTATACACACATACGGGGAGAGACCTGTCACATGTCTCTTTCTATACACACATACGGGGAGAGACCTGTCACACGTCTCTTTCTATACACACATACGGGGAGAGACCTGTCACAAGTCTCTTTCTATACACACATACGGGGAGAGACCTGTCACATGTCTCTTTCTATACACACATACGGGGGGAGACCTGTCACAAGTCTCTTTCTATACACACATACGGGGAGAGACCTGTCACACGTCTCTTTCTATACACACATACGGGGGGAGACCTGTCACATGTCTCTTTCTATACACACATACGGGGAGAGACCTGTCACAAGTCTCTTTCTATACACACATACGGGGGGAGACCTGTCACATGTCTCTTTCTATACACACATACGGGGAGAGACCTGTCACAAGTCTCTTTCTATACACACATACGGGGAGAGACCTGTCACACGTCTCTTTCTATACACACATACTGGGAGAGACCTGTCACAAGTCTCTTTCTATACACACATACGGGGGGAGACCTGTCACATGTCTCTTTCTATACACACATACGGGGAGAGACCTGTCACATGTCTCTTTCTATACACACATACGGGGAGAGACCTGTCACAAGTCTCTTTCTATACACACATACGGGGAGAGACCTGTCACATGTCTCTTTCTATACACACATACGTTGAGAGACCTGTCACACGTCTCTTTCTATACACACATACGGGGAGAGACCTGTCACACGTCTCTTTCTATACACACATACGGGGGGAGACCTGTCACACGTCTCTTTCTATACACACATACGGGGGGAGACCTGTCACAAGTCTCTTTCTATACACACATACGGGGAGAGACCTGTCACACGTCTCTTTCTATACACACATACGGGGAGAGACCTGTCACACGTCTCTTTCTATACACACATACGGGGGGAGACCTGTCACAAGTCTCTTTCTATACACACATACGGGGGGAGACCTGTCACAAGTCTCTTTCTATACACACATACGGGGAGAGACCAGTCACATGTCTCTTTCTATACACACATACGGGGGGAGACCTGTCACAAGTCTCTTTCTATACACACATACGGGGAGAGACCTGTCACAAGTCTCTTTCTATACACACATACGGGGAGAGACCTGTCACAAGTCTCTTTCTATACACACATACGGGGGTAGACCTGTCACATGTCTCTTTCTATAAACACATACGGGGAGAGACCTGTCACAAGTCTCTTTCTATACACACATACGGGGGGAGACCTGTCACAAGTCTCTTTCTATACACACATACGGGGAGAGACCTGTCACAAGTCTCTTTCTATACACACATACGGGGAGAGACCTGTCACATGTCTCTTTCTATACACACATACGGGGAGAGACCTGTCACACGTCTCTTTCTATACACACATACGGGGAGAGACCTGTCACAAGTCTCTTTCTATACACACATACGGGGAGAGACCTGTCACATGTCTCTTTCTATACACACATACGGGGAGACCTGTCACAAGTCTCTTTCTATACACACATACGGGGATAGACCTGTCACACGTCTCTTTCTATACACACATACGGGGATAGACCTGTCACACGTCTCTTTCTATACACACATACGGGGATAGACCTGTCACACGTCTCTTTCTATACACACATACGGGGAGAGACCTGTCACACGTCTCTTTCTATACACACATACGGGGAGAGACCTGTCACACGTCTCTTTCTATACACACATACGGGGAGAGACCTGTCACACGTCTCTTTCTATACACACATACGGGGAGAGACCTGTCACAAGTCTCTTTCTATACACACATGCGGGGAGAGACCTGTCACACGTCTCTTTCTATACACACATACGGGGAGACCTGTCACAAGTCTCTTTCTATACACACATACGGGGAGAGACCTGTCACATGTCTCTTTCTATACACACATACGGGGGGAGACCTGTCACATGTCTCTCTATACACACATACGGGGAGAGACCTGTCACAAGTCTCTTTCTATACACACATACGGGAGGAGACCTGTCACATGTCTCTTTCTATACACACATACGGGGAGAGACCTGTCACAAGTGTCTTTCTATACACACATACGGGGAGAGACCTGTCACACGTCTCTTTCTATACACACATATGGGGAGAGACCTGTCACAAGTCTCTTTCTATACACACATACGGGGAGAGACCTGTCACATGTCTCTTTCTATACACACATACGGGGGGAAACCTGTCACATGTCTCTCTATACACACATACGGGGAGAGACCTGTCACAAGTCTCTTTCTATACACACATACGGGAGGAGACCTGTCACATGTCTCTTTCTATACACACATACGGGGAGAGACCTGTCACAAGTGTCTTTCTATACACACATACGGGGAGAGACCTGTCACACGTCTCTTTCTATACACACATACGGGGAGAGACCTGTCACATGTCTCTTTCTATACACACATACGGGGGGAGACCTGTCACAAGTCTCTTTCTATACACACATACGGGGAGAGACCTGTCACATGTCTCTTTCTATACACACATACGGGGGGGAGACCTGTCACACGTCTCTTTCTATACACACATACGGGGAGAGACCTGTCACATGTCTCTTTCTATACAAACATACGGGGAGAGACCTGTCACAAGTCTCTTTCTATACACACATACGGGGAGAGACCTGTCACACGTCTCTTTCTATACACACATACGGGGATAGACCTGTCACACGTCTCTTTCTATACACACATACGGGGAGAGACCTGTCACACGTCTCTTTCTATACACACATACGGGGAGAGACCTGTCACACGTCTCTTTCTATACACACATACGGGGAGAGACCTGTCACACGTCTCTTTCTATACACACATACGGGGAGAGACCTGTCACACGTCTCTTTCTATACACACATACGGGGAGAGACCTGTCACAAGTCTCTTTCTATACACACATACGGGGAGAGACCTGTCACACGTCTCTTTCTATACACACATACGGGGAGACCTGTCACAAGTCTCTTTCTATACACACATACGGGGAGAGACCTGTCACAAGTCTCTTTCTATACACACATACGGGGGGAGACCTGTCACATGTCTCTCTATACACACATACGGGGGGAGACCTGTCACATGTCTCTTTCTATACACACATACGGGGGGAGACCTGTCACATGTCTCTCTATACACACATACGGGGAGACCTGTCACAAGTCTCTTTCTATACACACATACGGGGAGAGACCTGTCACATGTCTCTTTCTATACACACATACGGGGGGAGACCTGTCACATGTCTCTCTATACACACATACGGGGAGAGACCTGTCACAAGTCTCTTTCTATACACACATACGGGAGGAGACCTGTCACATGTCTCTTTCTATACACACATACGGGGAGAGACCTGTCACAAGTGTCTTTCTATACACACATACGGGGAGAGACCTGTCACAAGTGTCTTTCTATACACACATACGGGGAGAGACCTGTCACACGTCTCTTTCTATACACACATACGGGGAGAGACCTGTCACACGTCTCTTTCTATACACACATACGGGGAGAGACCTGTCACACGTCTCTTTCTATACACACATACGGGGAGAGACCTGTCACACGTCTCTTTCTATACACACATACGGGGAGAGACCTGTCACAAGTCTCTTTCTATACACACATACGGGGAGAGACCTGTCACACGTCTCTTTCTATACACACATATGGGGAGAGACCTGTCACAAGTCTCTTTCTATACACACATACGGGGAGAGACCTGTCACATGTCTCTTTCTATACACACATACGGGGGGAGACCTGTCACATGTATCTCTATACACACATACGGGGAGAGACCTGTCACAAGTCTCTTTCTATACACACATACGGGAGGAGACCTGTCACATGTCTCTTTCTATACACACATACGGGGAGAGACCTGTCACAAGTGTCTTTCTATACACACATACGGGGAGAGACCTGTCACACGTCTCTTTCTATACACACATACGGTGGGAGACCTGTCACATGTCTCTTTCTATACACACATACGGGGATAGACCTGTCACACGTCTCTTTCTATACAAACATACGGGGAGAGACCTGTCACATGTCTCTTTCTATACACACATACGGGGAGAGACCTGTCACATGTCTCTTTCTATACACACATACGGGGAGAGACCTGTCACACGTCTCTTTCTATACACACATACGGTGGGAGACCTGTCACATGTCTCTTTCTATACACACATACGGGGAGAGACCTGTCACAAGTGTCTTTCTATACACACATACGGGGAGAGACCTGTCACACGTCTCTTTCTATACACACATACGGGGAGAGACCTGTCACATGTCTCTTTCTATACACACATACGGGGGAGACCTGTCACAAGTCTCTTTCTATACACACATACGGGGAGAGACCTGTCACATGTCTCTTTCTATACACACATACGGGGAGAGACCTGTCACATGTCTCTTTCTATACACACATACGGGGAGAGACCTGTCACACGTCTCTTTCTATACACACATACGGGGAGAGACCTGTCACACGTCTCTTTCTATACACACATACGGGGAGAGACCTGTCACATGTCTCTTTCTATACACACATACGGGGAGAGACCTGTCACATGTCTCTTTCTATACACACATACGGGGAGAGACCTGTCACATGTCTCCTTCTATACACACATACGGGGGGAGACCTGTCACATGTCTCTTTCTATACACACATACGGGGAGAGACCTGTCACATGTCTCTTTCTATACACACATACGGGGGAGACCTGTCACAAGTGTCTTTCTATACACACATACGGGGAGAGACCTGTCACATTTCTCTTTCTATATACACATACGGGGAGAGACCTGTCACATGTCTCTTTCTATACACACATACGGGGGGAGACCTGTCACACGTCTCTTTCTATACACACATACGGGGAGAGACCTGTCACAAGTGTCTTTCTATACACACATAAGGGGAGAGACCTGTCACACGTCTCTTTCTATACACACATACGGAGAGAGACCTGTCACATGTCTCTTTCTATACACACATACGGGGAGAGACCTGTCACAAGTGTCTTTCTATACACACATACGGGGGGAGACCTGTCACAAGTCTCTTTCTATACACACATACGGGGAGAGACCTGTCACAAGTCTCTTTCTATACACACATACGGGGAGAGACCTGTCAAAAGTCTCTTTCTATACACACATACGGGGGGAGACCTGTCACACGTCTCTTTCTATACACACATACGGGGAGAGACCTGTCACACGTCTCTTTCTATACACACATACGGGGAGAGACCTGTCACATGTCTCTTTCTATACACACATACGGGGAGAGACCTGTTCACATGTCTCTTTCTATACACACATACGGGGAGAGACCTGTCAAAAGTCTCTTTCTATACACACATACGGGGAGAGACCTGTCACACGTCTCTTTCTATACACACATACGGGGAGAGACCTGTCACAAGTCTCTTTCCATACACACATTCGGGGAGAGACCTGTCACAAGTCTCTTTCTATACACACATACGGGGAGAGACCTGTCAAAAGTCTCTTTCTATACACACATACGGGGAGAGACCTGTCACACGTCTCTTTCTATACACACATACGGGGGGAGACCTGTCACACGTCTCTTTCTATACACACATACGGGGGGAGACCTGTCACACGTCTCTTTCTATACACACATACGGGGAGAGACCTGTCACAAGTCTCTTTCTATACACACATACGGGGAGAGACCTGTCACAAGTCTCTTTCTATACACACATACGGGGAGAGACCTGTCACAAGTCTCTTTCTATACACACATACGGGGAGAGACCTGTCACATGTCTCTTTCTATACACACATACGGGGAGAGACCTGTCACAAGTCTCTTTCTATACACACATACGGGGAGAGACCTGTCACAAGTCTCTTTCTATACACACATACGGGGAGAGACCTGTCACAAGTGTCTTTCTATACACACATACGGGGAGAGACCTGTCACAAGTCTCTTTCTATACACACATACGGGGAGAGACCTGTCACATGTCTCTTTCTATACACACATACGGGGAGAGACCTGTCACATGTCTCTTTCTATACACACATACGGGGGGAGACCTGTCACAAGTCTCTTTCTATACACACATACGGGGAGAGACCTGTCACAAGTCTCTTTCTATACACACATACGGGGAGAGACCTGTCACATGTCTCTTTCTATACACACATACGGGGGGAGACCTGTCACAAGTCTCTTTCTATACACACATACGGGGAGAGACCTGTCACAAGTCTCTTTCTATACACACATACGGGGAGAGACCGGTCACAAGTCTCTTTCTATACACACATACGGGGAGAGACCTGTCACACGTCTCTTTCTATACACACATACGGGGAGAGACCTGTCACATGTCTCTTTCTATACACACATACGGGGAGAGACCTGTCACACGTCTCTTTCTATACACACATACGGGGAGAGACCTGTCACAAGTCTCTTTCTATACACACATACGGGGAGAGACCTGTCACATGTCTCTTTCTATACACACATACGGGGGGAGACCTGTCACAAGTCTCTTTCTATACACACATACGGGGAGAGACCTGTCACACGTCTCTTTCTATACACACATACGGGGGGAGACCTGTCACATGTCTCTTTCTATACACACATACGGGGAGAGACCTGTCACAAGTCTCTTTCTATACACACATACGGGGGGAGACCTGTCACATGTCTCTTTCTATACACACATACGGGGAGAGACCTGTCACAAGTCTCTTTCTATACACACATACGGGGAGAGACCTGTCACACGTCTCTTTCTATACACACATACTGGGAGAGACCTGTCACAAGTCTCTTTCTATACACACATACGGGGGGAGACCTGTCACATGTCTCTTTCTATACACACATACGGGGAGAGACCTGTCACATGTCTCTTTCTATACACACATACGGGGAGAGACCTGTCACAAGTCTCTTTCTATACACACATACGGGGAGAGACCTGTCACATGTCTCTTTCTATACACACATACGGGGAGAGACCTGTCACACGTCTCTTTCTATACACACATACGGGGGGAGACCTGTCACATGTCTCTTTCTATACACACATACGGGGAGAGACCTGTCACAAGTCTCTTTCTATACACACATACGGGGAGAGACCTGTCACACGTCTCTTTCTATACACACATACGGGGAGAGACCTGTCACACGTCTCTTTCTATACACACATACGGGGGGAGACCTGTCACATGTCTCTTTCTATACACACATACGGGGAGAGACCTGTCACAAGTCTCTTTCTATACACACATACGGGGAGAGACCTGTCACACGTCTCTTTCTATACACACATACGGGGAGAGACCTGTCACATGTCTCTTTCTATACACACATACGGGGAGAGACCTGTCACACGTCTCTTTCTATACACACATACGGGGGGAGACCTGTCACAAGTCTCTTTCTATACACACATACGGGGAGAGACCTGTCACACGTCTCTTTCTATACACACATACGGGGAGAGACCTGTCACACGTCTCTTTCTATACACACATACGGGGGGAGACCTGTCACAAGTCTCTTTCTATACACACATACGGGGGGAGACCTGTCACAAGTCTCTTTCTATACACACATACGGGGAGAGACCTGTCACATGTCTCTTTCTATACACACATACGGGGGGAGACCTGTCACAAGTCTCTTTCTATACACACATACGGGGAGAGACCTGTCACAAGTCTCTTTCTATACACACATACGGGGAGAGACCTGTCACAAGTCTCTTTCTATACACACATACGGGGGTAGACCTGTCACATGTCTCTTTCTATAAACACATACGGGGAGAGACCTGTCACAAGTCTCTTTCTATACACACATACGGGGGGAGACCTGTCACAAGTCTCTTTCTATACACACATACGGGGAGAGACCTGTCACAAGTCTCTTTCTATACACACATACGGGGAGAGACCTGTCACATGTCTCTTTCTATACACACATACGGGGAGAGACCTGTCACACGTCTCTTTCTATACACACATACGGGGAGAGACCTGTCACAAGTCTCTTTCTATACACACATACGGGGAGAGACCTGTCACATGTCTCTTTCTATACACACATACGGGGAGACCTGTCACAAGTCTCTTTCTATACACACATACGGGGATAGACCTGTCACACGTCTCTTTCTATACACACATACGGGGATAGACCTGTCACACGTCTCTTTCTATACACACATACGGGGAGAGACCTGTCACACGTCTCTTTCTATACACACATACGGGGAGAGACCTGTCACACGTCTCTTTCTATACACACATACGGGGAGAGACCTGTCACACGTCTCTTTCTATACACACATACGGGGAGAGACCTGTCACAAGTCTCTTTCTATACACACATGCGGGGAGAGACCTGTCACACGTCTCTTTCTATACACACATACGGGGAGACCTGTCACAAGTCTCTTTCTATACACACATACGGGGAGAGACCTGTCACATGTCTCTTTCTATACACACATACGGGGGGAGACCTGTCACATGTCTCTCTATACACACATACGGGGAGAGACCTGTCACAAGTCTCTTTCTATACACACATACGGGAGGAGACCTGTCACATGTCTCTTTCTATACACACATACGGGGAGAGACCTGTCACAAGTGTCTTTCTATACACACATACGGGGAGAGACCTGTCACACGTCTCTTTCTATACACACATACGGGGAGAGACCTGTCACACGTCTCTTTCTATACACACATATGGGGAGAGACCTGTCACAAGTCTCTTTCTATACACACATACGGGGAGAGACCTGTCACATGTCTCTTTCTATACACACATACGGGGGGAAACCTGTCACATGTCTCTCTATACACACATACGGGGAGAGACCTGTCACAAGTCTCTTTCTATACACACATACGGGAGGAGACCTGTCACATGTCTCTTTCTATACACACATACGGGGAGAGACCTGTCACAAGTGTCTTTCTATACACACATACGGGGAGAGACCTGTCACACGTCTCTTTCTATACACACATACGGGGAGAGACCTGTCACATGTCTCTTTCTATACACACATACGGGGGGAGACCTGTCACAAGTCTCTTTCTATACACACATACGGGGAGAGACCTGTCACATGTCTCTTTCTATACACACATACGGGGGGGGAGACCTGTCACACGTCTCTTTCTATACACACATACGGGGAGAGACCTGTCACATGTCTCTTTCTATACAAACATACGGGGAGAGACCTGTCACAAGTCTCTTTCTATACACACATACGGGGAGAGACCTGTCACACGTCTCTTTCTATACACACATACGGGGATAGACCTGTCACACGTCTCTTTCTATACACACATACGGGGAGAGACCTGTCACACGTCTCTTTCTATACACACATACGGGGAGAGACCTGTCACACGTCTCTTTCTATACACACATACGGGGAGAGACCTGTCACACGTCTCTTTCTATACACACATACGGGGAGAGACCTGTCACACGTCTCTTTCTATACACACATACGGGGAGAGACCTGTCACAAGTCTCTTTCTATACACACATACGGGGAGAGACCTGTCACACGTCTCTTTCTATACACACATACGGGGAGACCTGTCACAAGTCTCTTTCTATACACACATACGGGGAGAGACCTGTCACATGTCTCTTTCTATACACACATACGGGGGGAGACCTGTCACATGTCTCTCTATACACACATACGGGGAGACCTGTCACAAGTCTCTTTCTATACACACATACGGGGAGAGACCTGTCACATGTCTCTTTCTATACACACATACGGGGGGAGACCTGTCACATGTCTCTCTATACACACATACGGGGAGAGACCTGTCACAAGTCTCTTTCTATACACACATACGGGAGGAGACCTGTCACATGTCTCTTTCTATACACACATACGGGGAGAGACCTGTCACAAGTGTCTTTCTATACACACATACGGGGAGAGACCTGTCACAAGTGTCTTTCTATACACACATACGGGGAGAGACCTGTCACACGTCTCTTTCTATACACACATACGGGGAGAGACCTGTCACACGTCTCTTTCTATACACACATACGGGGAGAGACCTGTCACACGTCTCTTTCTATACACACATACGGGGAGAGACCTGTCACACGTCTCTTTCTATACACACATACGGGGAGAGACCTGTCACAAGTCTCTTTCTATACACACATACGGGGAGAGACCTGTCACACGTCTCTTTCTATACACACATATGGGGAGAGACCTGTCACAAGTCTCTTTCTATACACACATACGGGGAGAGACCTGTCACATGTCTCTTTCTATACACACATACGGGGGGAGACCTGTCACATGTCTCTCTATACACACATACGGGGAGAGACCTGTCACAAGTCTCTTTCTATACACACATACGGGAGGAGACCTGTCACATGTCTCTTTCTATACACACATACGGGGAGAGACCTGTCACAAGTGTCTTTCTATACACACATACGGGGAGAGACCTGTCACACGTCTCTTTCTATACACACATACGGTGGGAGACCTGTCACATGTCTCTTTCTATACACACATACGGGGATAGACCTGTCACACGTCTCTTTCTATACACACATACGGGGAGAGACCTGTCACATGTCTCTTTCTATACACACATACGGGGAGAGACCTGTCACATGTCTCTTTCTATACACACATACGGGGAGAGACCTGTCACACGTCTCTTTCTATACACACATACGGTGGGAGACCTGTCACATGTCTCTTTCTATACACACATACGGGGAGAGACCTGTCACACGTCTCTTTCTATACACACATACGGGGAGAGACCTGTCACACGTCTCTTTCTATACACACATACGGGGAGAGACCTGTCACATGTCTCTTTCTATACACACATACGGGGGGAGACCTGTCACAAGTCTCTTTCTATACACACATACGGGGAGAGACCTGTCACATGTCTCTTTCTATACACACATACGGGGAGAGACCTGTCACATGTCTCTTTCTATACACACATACGGGGAGAGACCTGTCACACGTCTCTTTCTATACACACATACGGGGAGAGACCTGTCACACGTCTCTTTCTATACACACATACGGGGAGAGACCTGTCACATGTCTCTTTCTATACACACATACGGGGAGAGACCTGTCACATGTCTCTTTCTATACACACATACGGGGAGAGACCTGTCACATGTCTCTTTCTATACACACATACGGGAAGAGACCTGTCACACGTCTCTTTCTATACACACATACGGGGAGAGACCTGTCACAAGTCTCTTTCTATACACACATACGGGAGGAGACCTGTCACACGTCTCTTTCTATACACACATACGGGGAGAGACCTGTCACACGTCTCTTTCTATACACACATACGGGGAGAGACCTGTCACAAGTGTCTTTCTATACACACATACGGGGAGAGACCTGTCACACGTCTCTTTCTATACACACATACGGGGAGAGACCTGTCACACGTCTCTTTCTATACACACATACGGGGAGAGACCTGTCACACGTCTCTTTCTATACACACATACGGGGAGAGACCTGTCACATGTCTCTTTCTATACACACATATGGGGAGAGACCTGTCACAAGTCTCTTTCTATACACACATACGGGGAGAGACCTGTCACATGTCTCTTTCTATACACACATACGGGGGGAGACCTGTCACATGTCTCTCTATACACACATACGGGGAGAGACCTGTCACAAGTCTCTTTCTATACACACATACGGGAGGAGACCTGTCACAAGTGTCTTTCTATACACACATACGGGGAGAGACCTGTCACACGTCTCTTTCTATACACACATACGGTGGGAAACCTGTCACATGTCTCTTTCTATACACACATACGGGGATAGACCTGTCACACGTCTCTTTCTATACACACATACGGGGAGAGACCTGTCACATGTCTCTTTCTATACACACATACGGGGAGAGATCTGTCACATGTCTCTTTCTATACACACATACGGGGAGAGACCTGTCACACGTCTCTTTCTATACACACATACGGAGAGAGACCTGTCACATGTCTCTTTCTATACACACATACGGGGAGAGACCTGTCACACGTCTCTCTCTATACACACATACGGGGAGAGACCTGTCACATGTCTCTTTCTATACACACATACGGGGAGAGACCTGTCACAAGTGTCTTTCTATACACACATACGGGGAGAGACCTGTCACACGTCTCTTTCTATACACACATACGGGGAGAGACCTGTCACAAGTGTCTTTCTATACACACATACGGTGGGAAACCTGTCACATGTCTCTTTCTATACACACATACGGGGAGAGACCTGTCACATGTCTCTTTCTATACACACATACGGGGAGAGACCTGTCACATGTCTCTTTCTATACACACATACGGGGAGAGACCTGTCACATGTCTCTTTCTATACACACATACGGGGAGAGACCTGTCACATGTCTCTTTCTATACACACATACGGGGAGAGACCTGTCACATGTCTCTTTCTATACACACATACGGGGGGAGACCTGTCACACGTCTCTTTCTATACACACATACGGGGAGAGACCTGTCACAAGTGTCTTTCTATACACACATACGGGGAGAGACCTGTCACACGTCTCTTTCTATACATACATACGGGGAGAGACCTGTCACATGTCTCTTTCTATACACACATACGGGGGGAGACCTGTCACAAGTCTCTTTCTATACACACATACGGGGAGAGACCTGTCACATGTCTCTTTCTATACACACATACGGGGAGAGACCTGTCACATGTCTCTTTCTATACACACATACGGGGAGAGACCTGTCACACGTCTCTTTCTATACACACATACGGGGAGAGACCTGTCACACGTCTCTTTCTATACACACATACGGGGAGAGACCTGTCACATGTCTCTTTCTATACACACATACGGGGAGAGACCTGTCACATTTCTCTTTCTATACACACATACGGGGAGAGACCTGTCACATGTCTCTTTCTATACACACATACGGGGGGAGACCTGTCACACGTCTCTTTCTATACACACATACGGGGAGAGACCTGTCACACGTCTCTTTCTATACACACATACGGGGGGAGACCTGTCACATGTCTCTCTATACACACATACGGGGAGAGACCTGTCACAAGTCTCTTTCTATACACACATACGGGAGGAGACCTGTCACATGTCTCTTTCTATACACACATACGGGGAGAGACCTGTCACATGTCTCTTTCTATACACACATACGGTGGGAGACCTGTCACAAGTCTCTTTCTATACACACATACGGGGAGAGACCTGTCACAAGTCTCTTTCTATACACACATACGGGGAGAGACCTGTCACACGTCTCTTTCTATACACACATACGGGGAGAGACCTGTCACATGTCTCTTTCTATACACACATACGGGGAGAGACCTGTCACAAGTGTCTTTCTATACACACATACGGGTAGAGACCTGTCACACGTCTCTTTCTATACACACATACGGGGAGAGACCTGTCACATGTCTCTTTCTATACACACATACGGGGGGAGACCTGTCACAAGTCTCTTTCTATACACACATACGGGGAGAGACCTGTCACATGTCTCTTTCTATACACACATACGGGGAGAGACCTGTCACATGTCTCTTTCTATACACACATACGGGGAGAGACCTGTCACACGTCTCTTTCTATACACACATACGGGGAGAGACCTGTCACACGTCTCTTTCTATACACACATACGGGGAGAGACCTGTCACATGTCTCTTTCTATACACACATACGGGGAGAGACCTGTCACACTTCTCTTTCTATACACACATACGGGGAGAGACCTGTCACATGTCTCTTTCTATACACACATACGGGGGGAGACCTGTCACACGTCTCTTTCTATACACACATACGGGGAGAGACCTGTCACAAGTCTCTTTCTATACACACATACGGGGAGAGACCTGTCACAAGTCTCTTTCTATACACACATACGGGGGGAGACCTGTCACACGTCTCTTTCTATACACACATACGGGGAGAGACCTGTCACATGTCTCTTTCTATACACACATACGGGGAGAGACCTGTCACAAGTCTCTTTCTATACACACATACGGGGAGAGACCTGTCACATGTCTCTTTCTATACACACATACGGGGAGAGACCTGTCACATGTCTCTTTCTATACACACATACGGGGAGAGACCTGTCACATGTCTCTTTCTATACACACATACGGGGAGAGACCTGTCACATGTCTCTTTCTATACACACATACGGGGAGAGACCTGTCACATGTCTCTTTCTATACACACATACGGGGAGAGACCTGTCACATGTCTCTTTCTATACACACATACGGGGAGAGACCTGTCACATGTCTCTTTCTATACACACATACGGGGAGAGACCTGTCACATGTCTCTTTCTATACACACATACGGGGAGAGACCTGTCACATTTCTCTTTCTATACACACATACGGGGAGAGACCTGTCACACGTCTCTTTCTATACACACATACGGGGAGAGACCTGTCACACGTCTCTTTCTATACACACATACGGGGAGAGACCTGTCACATGTCTCTTTCTATACACACATACGGGGGGAGACCTGTCACACGTCTCTTTCTATACACACATACGGGGATAGACCTGTCACATGTCTCTTTCTATACACACATACGGGGAGAGACCTGTCACATGTCTCTTTCTATACACACATACGGGGAGAGACCTGTCACATGTCTCTTTCTATACACACATACGGGGAGAGACCTGTCACAAGTCTCTTTCTATACACACATACGGGGAGAGACCTGTCACATTTCTCTTTCTATACACACATACGGGGGGAGACCTGTCACATGTCTCTTTCTATACACACATACGGTGGGAGACCTGTCACATGTCTCTTTCTATACACACATACGGGGAGAGACCTGTCACATGTCTCTTTCTATACACACATGCGGGGAGAGACCTGTCACATTTCTCTTTCTATACACACATACGGGGGGAGACCTGTCACATGTCTCTTTCTATACACACATACGGGGGGAGACCTGTCACATGTCTCTTTCTATACACACATACGGGGAGAGACCTGTCACATGTCTCTTTCTATACACACATACGGGGAGAGACCTGTCACATTTCTCTTTCTATACACACATACGGGGGGAGACCTGTCACACGTCTCTTTCTATACACACATACGGGGAGAGACCTGTCACATGTCTCTTTCTATACACACATACTTGGAGAGACCTGTCACATTTCTCTTTCTATACACACATACGGGGGGAGACCTGTCACATGTCTCTTTCTATACACACATACGGGGAGAGACCTGTCACATGTCTCTTTCTATACACACATACGGGGAGAGACCTGTCACAAGTCTCTTTCTATACACACATACGGGGAGAGACCGGTCACATGTCTCTTTCTATACACACATACGGGGAGAGACCTGTCACAAGTCTCTTTCTATACACACATACGGGGGGAGACCTGTCACATGTCTCTTTCTATACACACATACGGGGAGAGACCGGTCACATGTCTCTTTCTATACACACATACGGGGAGAGACCTGTCACATGTCTCTTTCTATACACACATACGGGGAGAGACCTGTCACATGTCTCTTTCTATACACACATACGGGGGGAGACCTGTCACATGTCTCTTTCTATACACACATACGGGGAGAGACCTGTCACATGTCTCTTTCTATACACACATACGGGGGGAGACCTGTCACATGTCTCTTTCTATACACACATACGGGGAGAGACCTGTCACAAGTCTCTTTCTATACACACATACGGGGAGAGACCTGTCACATGTCTCTTTCTATACACAGATACGGGGGGAGACCTGTCACAAGTCTCTTTCTATACACACATACGGGGAGAGACCTGTCACAAGTCTCTTTCTATACACACATACGGGGAGAGACCTGTCACATGTCTCTTTCTATACACACATACGGGGGGAGACCTGTCACATGTCTCTTTCTATACACACATACGGGGGGAGACCTGTCACACGTCTCTTTCTATACACACATACGGGGGGAGACCGGTCACATGTCTCTTTCTATACACACATACGGGGAGACACCGGTCACATGTCTCTTTCTATACACACATACGGGGAGAGACCTGTCACATGTCTCTTTCTATACACACATACGGGGAGAGACCTGTCACAAGTCTCTTTCTATACACACATACGGGGGGAGACCGGTCACATGTCTCTTTCTATACACACATACGGGGAGAGACCGGTCACATGTCTCTTTCTATACACACATACGGGGAGAGACCGGTCACATGTCTCTTTCTATACACACATACGGGGAGAGACCTGTCACATGTCTCTTTCTATACACACATACGGGGGGAGACCTGTCACACGTCTCTTTCTATACACACATACGGGGAGAGACCTGTCACATGTCTCTTTCTATAGACACATACGGGGAGAGACCTGTCACATGTCTCTTTCTATACACACATACGGGGAGAGACCGGTCACATGTTTCTTTCTATACACACATACGGGGGGAGACCTGTCACATGTCTCTTTCTATACACACATACGGGGGGAGACCGGTCACATGTCTCTTTCTATACACACATACGGGGAGAGACCTGTCACAAGTCTCTTTCTATACACACATACGGGGGGAGACCGGTCACATGTCTCTTTCTATACACACATACGGGGAGAGACCGGTCACATGTCTCTTTCTATACACACATACGGGGAGAGACCTGTCACAAGTCTCTTTCTATACACACATACGGGGGGAGACCGGTCACATGTCTCTTTCTATACACACATACGGGGAGAGACCGGTCACATGTCTCTTTCTATACACACATACGGGGAGAGACCGGTCACATGTCTCTTTCTATACACACATACGGGGAGAGACCTGTCACATGTCTCTTTCTATACACACATACGGGGGGAGACCGGTCACATGTCTCTTTCTATACACACATACGGGGAGAGACCTGTCACATGTCTCTTTCTATAGACACATACGGGGAGAGACCTGTCACATGTCTCTTTCTATACACACATACGGGGAGAGACCTGTCACATGTCTCTTTCTATACACACATACGGGGGGAGACCTGTCACACGTCTCTTTCTATACACACATACGGGGAGAGACCTGTCACATGTCTCTTTCTATAGACACATACGGGGAGAGACCTGTCACATGTCTCTTTCTATACACACATACGGGGAGAGACCTGTCACATGTCTCTTTCTATAGACACATACGGGGAGAGACCTGTCACATGTCTCTTTCTATACACACATACGGGGAGAGACCTGTGACACGTCTCTTTCTATACACACATACGGGGAGAGACCTGTCACACGTCTCTTTCTATACACACATACGGGGAGAGACCTGTCACATGTTTCTTTCTATACACACATACGGGGGGAGACCTGTCACATGTCTCTTTCTATACACACATACGGGGAGAGACCGGTCACATGTTTCTTTCTATACACACATACGGGGGGAGACCTGTCACATGTCTCTTTCTATACACACATACGGGGAGAGACCTGTCACATGTCTCTTTCTATACACACATACGGGGGGAGACCTGTCACATGTCTCTTTCTATACACACATACGGGGAGAGACCTGTCACACGTCTCTTTCTATACACACATACGGGGAGAGACCTGTCACATGTCTCTTTCTATACACACATACGGGGGGAGACCTGTCACACGTCTCTTTCTATACACACATACGGGGAGAGACCTGTCACACGTCTCTTTCTATACACACATACGGGGAGAGACCTGTCACATGTCTCTTTCTATACACACATACGGGGAGAGACCTGTCACATGTCTCTTTCTATACACACATACGGGGAGAGACCTGTCACACGTCTCTTTCTATACACACATACGGGGAGAGACCTGTCACATGTCTCTTTCTATACACACATGCGGGGGGAGACCTGTCACATGTCTCTTTCTATACACACATACGGGGAGAGACCTGTCACATGTCTCTTTCTATACACACATACGGGGAGAGACCTGTCACAAGTCTCTTTCTATACACACAAACGGGGGGAGACCTGTCACATGTCTCTTTCTATACACACATACGGGGAGAGACCTGTCACATGTCTCTTTCTATACACACATACGGGGAGAGACCTGTCACACGTCTCTATCTATACAAACATACGGGGGGAGACCTGTCACATGTCTCTTTCTATACACACATACGGGGAGAGACCTGTCACATGTCTCTTTCTATACACACATACGGGGGGAGACCTGTCACACATCTCTTTCTATACACACATACGGGGGGAGACCTGTCACATGTCTCTTTCTATACACACATACGGGGAGAGACCTGTCACATGTCTCTTTCTATACACACATACGGGGAGAGACCTGTCACATGTCTCTTTCTATACACACATACGGGGGGAGACCTGTCACAAGTCTCTTTCTATACACACATACGGGGGGAGACCTGTCACATGTTTCTTTCTATACACACATACGGGGAGAGACCTGTCACATGTCTCTTTCTATACACACATACGGGGGGAGACCTGTCACATGTCTCTTTCTATACACACATACGGGGAGAGACCTGTCACATGTCTCTTTCTATACACACATACGGGGAGAGACCTGTCACATGTCTCTTTCTATACACACATACGGGGGGAGACCTGTCACAAGTCTCTTTCTATACACACATACGGGGAGAGACCTGTCACAAGTCTCTTTCTATACACACATACGGAGAGAGACCTGTCACATGTCTCTTTCTATACACACATACGGGGAGAGACCTGTCACATGTCTGCTTTCTATACACACATACGGGGGGAGACCTGTCACATGTCTCTTTCTATACACACATACGGGGAGAGACCTGTCACATGTCTCTTTCTATACACACATACGGGGAGAGACCGGTCACATGTCTCTTTCTATACACACATACGGGGAGAGACCGGTCACATGTCTCTTTCTATACACACATACGGGGAGAGACCTGTCACAAGTCTCTTTCTATACACACATACGGGGAGAGACCGGTCACATGTCTCTTTCTATACACACATACGGGGGGAGACCTGTCACATGTCTCTTTCTATACACACATACGGGGAGAGACCGGTCACATGTTTCTTTCTATACACACATACGGGGAGAGACCTGTCACACGTCTCTTTCTATACACACATACGGGGAGAGACCTGTCACATGTCTCTTTCTATACACACATACGGGGAGAGACCTGTCACACGTCTCTTTCTATACACACATACGGGGAGAGACCTGTCACATGTCTCTTTCTATACACACATACGGGGAGAGACCTGTCACACGTCTCTTTCTATACACACATACGGGGAGAGACCTGTCACATGTCTCTTTCTATAGACACATACGGGGAGAGACCTGTCACACGTCTCTTTCTATACACACATACGGGGAGAGACCTGTCACATGTCTCTTTCTATACACACATACGGGGGGAGACCTGTCACACGTCTCTTTCTATACACACATACGGGGAGAGACCTGTCACATGTCTCTTTCTATACACACATACGGGGGGAGACCTGTCACACGTCTCTTTCTATACACACATACGGGGAGAGACCTGTCACATGTCTCTTTCTATACACACATACGGGGGGAGACCTGTCACAAGTCTCTTTCTATACACACATACGGGGAGAGACCTGTCACAAGTCTCTTTCTATACACACATACGGGGAGAGACCTGTCACAAGTCTCTTTCTATACACACATACGGGGAGAGACCTGTCACAAGTCTCTTTCTATACACACATACGGGGAGAGACCTGTCACATGTCTCTTTCTATACACACATACGGGGAGAGACCTGTCACACGTCTCTTTCTATACACACATACGGGGAGAGACCTGTCACATGTCTCTTTCTATACACACATACGGGGAGAGACCTGTCACACGTCTCTTTCTATACACACATACGGGGAGAGACCTGTCACAAGTCTCTTTCTATACACACATACGGGGAGAGACCTGTCACAAGTCTCTTTCTATACACACATACGGGGAGAGACCTGTCACAAGTCTCTTTCTATACACACATACGGGGGGAGACCTGTCACATGTCTGCTTTCTATACACACATACGGGGGGAGACCTGTCACAAGTCTCTTTCTATACACACATACGGGGAGAGACCTGTCACATGTCTCTTTCTATACACACATACGGGGAGAGACCTGTCACAAGTCTCTTTCTATACATACATACGGGGGGAGACCTGTCACATGTCTCTTTCTATACACACATACGGGGAGAGACCTGTCACATGTCTCTTTCTATACACACATACGGGGAGAGACCTGTCACAAGTCTCTTTCTATACACACATACGGGGAGAGACCTGTCACATGTCTCTTTCTATACACACATACGGGGAGAGACCTGTCACACGTCTCTTTCTATACACACATACGGGGAGAGACCTGTCACATGTCTCTTTCTATACACACATACGGGGAGAGACCTGTCATATGTCTCTCTATACACACATACGGGGAGAGACCTGTCACATGTCTCTTTCTATACACACATACGGGGAGAGACCTGTCACACGTCTCTTTCTATACACACATACGGGGAGAGACCTGTCACACGTCTCTTTCTATACACACATACGGGGGGAGACCTGTCACACGTCTCTTTCTATACACACATACGGGGAGAGACCTGTCACATGTCTCTTTCTATACACACATACGGGGAGAGACCTGTCACAAGTCTCTTTCTATACACACATACGGGGAGAGACCTGTCACACGTCTCTTTCTATACACACATACGGGGAGAGACCTGTCACAAGTCTCTTTCTATACACACATACGGGGAGAGACCTGTCACAAGTCTCTTTCTATACACACATACGGGGAGAGACCTGTCACATGTCTCTTTCTATACACACATACGGGGGGAGACCTGTCACAAGTCTCTTTCTATACACACATACGGGGAGAGACCTGTCACAAGTCTCTTTCTATACACACATACGGGGAGAGACCTGTCACACGTCTCTTTCTATACACACATACGGGGAGAGACCTGTCACAAGTCTCTTTCTATACACACATACGGGGAGAGACCTGTCACAAGTCTCTTTCTATACACACATACGGGGAGAGACCTGTCACAAGTCTCTTTCTATACACACATACGGGGAGAGACCTGTCACAAGTCTCTTTCTATACACACATACGGGGAGAGACCTGTCACATGTCTCTTTCTATACACACATACGGGGAGAGACCTGTCACACGTCTCTTTCTATACACACATACGGGGAGAGACCTGTCACATGTCTCTTTCTATACACACATACGGGGAGAGACCTGTCACACGTCTCTTTCTATACACACATACGGGGAGAGACCTGTCACAAGTCTCTTTCTATACACACATACGGGGAGAGACCTGTCACAAGTCTCTTTCTATACACACATACGGGGAGAGACCTGTCACAAGTCTCTTTCTATACACACATACGGGGGGAGACCTGTCACATGTCTGCTTTCTATACACACATACGGGGGGAGACCTGTCACAAGTCTCTTTCTATACACACATACGGGGAGAGACCTGTCACATGTCTCTTTCTATACACACATACGGGGAGAGACCTGTCACAAGTCTCTTTCTATACACACATACGGGGGGAGACCTGTCACAAGTCTCTTTCTATACACACATACGGTGAGAGACCTGTCACATTTCTCTTTCTATACACACATACGGGGAGAGACCTGTCACAAGTCTCTTTCTATACATACATACGGGGGGAGACCTGTCACATGTCTCTTTCTATACACACATACGGGGAGAGACCTGTCACATGTCTCTTTCTATACACACATACGGGGAGAGACCTGTCACAAGTCTCTTTCTATACACACATACGGGGAGAGACCTGTCACATGTCTCTTTCTATACACACATACGGGGAGAGACCTGTCACACGTCTCTTTCTATACACACATACGGGGAGAGACCTGTCACATGTCTCTTTCTATACACACATACGGGGAGAGACCTGTCACATGTCTCTTTCTATACACACATACGGGGAGAGACCTGTCACAAGTCTCTTTCTATACACACATACGGGGAGAGACCTGTCACAAGTTTCTTTCTATACACACATACGGGGAGAGACCTGTCACACGTCTCTTTCTATACACACATACGGGGAGAGACCTGTCACAAGTCTCTTTCTATACACACATACGGGGGGAGACCTGTCACAAGTCTCTTTCTATACACACATACGGGGGGAGACCTGTCACAAGTCTCTTTCTATACACACATACGGGGAGAGACCTGTCATATGTCTCTCTATACACACATACGGGGAGAGACCTGTCACATGTCTCTTTCTATACACACATACGGGGAGAGACCTGTCACACGTCTCTTTCTATACACACATACGGGGGGAGACCTGTCACATGTCTCTTTCTATACACACATACGGGGGGAGACCTGTCACATGTCTCTTTCTATACACACATACGGGGGGAGACCTGTCACATGTCTCTTTCTATACACACATACGGGGAGAGACCTGTCACACGTCTCTTTCTATACACACATACGGGGAGAGACCTGTCACATGTCTCTTTTTATACACACATACGGGGAGAGACCTGTCACACGTCTCTTTCTATACACACATACGGGGAGAGACCTGTCACATGTCTCTTTCTATACACACATACGGGGAGAGACCTGTCACAAGTCTCTTTCTATACACACATACGGGGAGAGACCTGTCACATGTCTCTTTCTATACACACATACGGGGAGAGACCTGTCACATGTCTCTTTCTATACACACATACGGGGGGAGACCTGTCACACGTCTCTTTCTATACACACATACGGGGGGAGACCTGTCACATGTCTCTTTCTATACACACATACGGGGAGAGACCTGTCACATGTCTCTTTCTATACACACATACGGGGAGAGACCTGTCACACGTCTCTTTCTATACACACATACGGGGAGAGACCTGTCACACGTCTCTTTCTATACACACATACGGGGAGAGACCTGTCACACGTCTCTTTCTATACACACATACGGGGAGAGACCTGTCACATGTCTCTTTTTATACACACATACGGGGAGAGACCTGTCACACGTCTCTTTCTATACACACATACGGGGAGAGACCTGTCACACGTCTCTTTCTATACACACATACGGGGAGAGACCTGTCACACGTCTCTTTCTATACACACATACGGGGAGAGACCTGTCACACGTCTCTTTCTATACACACATACGGGGAGAGACCTGTCACACGTCTCTTTTTATACACACATACGGGGAGAGACCTGTCACACGTCTCTTTCTATACACACATACGGGGAGAGACCTGTCACACGTCTCTTTCTATACACACATACAAGGAGAGACCTGTCACATGTCTCTTTCTATACACACATACGGGGAGAGACCTGTCACACGTCTCTTTCTATACACACATACGGGGAGTGACCTGTCACATGTCTCCTTCTATACACACATACGGGGAGAGACCTGTCACATGTCTCTTTCTATACACACATACGGGGGGAGACCTGTCACATGTCTCTTTCTATACACACATACGGGGGGAGACCTGTCACATGTCTCTTTCTATACACACATACGGGGGGAGACCTGTCACACGTCTCTTTCTATACACACATACGGGGAGAGACCTGTCACATGTCTCTTTCTATACACACATACGGGGGGAGACCTGTCACATGTCTCTTTCTATACACACATACGGGGAGAGACCTGTCACATGTCTCTTTCTA
Organism: Phyllobates terribilis; assembly: GCF_046119375.1. NCBI lineage: Eukaryota > Metazoa > Chordata > Amphibia > Anura > Dendrobatidae > Phyllobates > Phyllobates terribilis. The sequence continues at coordinate 1,239,114,915 of NW_027362761.1, read as the reverse complement.
TACACACATACGGGGGGAGACCTGTCACAAGTCTCTTTCTATACACACATACGGGGAGAGACCTGTCACATGTCTCTTTCTATACACACATACGGGGGGAGACCTGTCACAAGTCTCTCTATACACACATACGGGGAGAGACCTGTCACATGTCTCTCTATACACACATACGGGGAGAGACCTGTCACATGTCTCTTTCTATACACACATACGGGGAGAGACCTGTCACAAGTCTCTTTCTATACACACATACGGGGAGAGACCTGTCACACGTCTCTTTCTATACACACATACGGGGGGAGACCTGTCACAAGTCTCTTTCTATACACACATACGGGGAGAGACCTGTCACACGTCTCTTTCTATACACACATACGGGGGGAGACCTGTCACAAGTCTCTTTCTATACACACATACGGGGAGAGACCTGTCACACGTCTCTTTCTATACACACATACGGGGAGAGACCTGTCATATGTCTTTCTATACACACATACGGGGAGAGACCTGTCACATGTCTCTTTCTATACACACATACGGGGGGAGACCTGTCACAAGTCTCTCTATACACACATACGGGGAGAAACCTGTCACATGTCTCTCTATACACACATACGGGGAGAGACCTGTCATATGTCTCTCTATACACACATACGGGGAGAGACCTGTCACATGTCTCTTTCTATACACACATACGGGGAGAGACCTGTCACAAGTCTCTTTCTATACACACATACGGGTAGAGACCTGTCACAAGTCTCTTTCTATACACACATACGGGGAGAGACCTGTCACATGTCTCTTTCTATACACACATACGGGGAGAGACCTGTCACTCGTCTCTTTCTATACACACATACGGGGGGAGACCTGTCACATGTCTCTTTCTATACACACATACGGGGAGAGACCTGTCACAAGTCTCTTTCTATACACACATACGGGGAGAGACCTGTCACTCGTCTCTTTCTATACACACATACGGGGAGAGACCTGTCACAAGTCTCTTTCTATACACACATACGGGGAGAGACCTGTCACATGTCTCTTTCTATACACACATACGGGGAGAGACCTGTCACAAGTCTCTTTCTATACACACATACGGGGAGAGACCTGTCACAAGTTTCTTTCTATACACACATACGGGGAGAGACCTGTCACACGTCTCTTTCTATACACACATACGGGGAGAGACCTGTGACATGTCTCTTTCTATACACACATACGGGGGGAGACCTGTCACATGTCTCTTTCTATACACACATACGGGGGGAGACCTGTCACATGTCTCTTTCTATACACACATACGGGGAGAGGCCTGTCACATGTCTCTTTCTATACACACATACGGGGGGAGACCTGTCACATGTCTGCTTTCTATACACACATACGGGGGGAGACCTGTCACACGTCTCTTTCTATACACACATACGGGGAGAGACCTGTCACACGTCTCTTTCTATACACACATACGGGGAGAGACCTGTCACACGTCTCTTTCTATACACACATACGGGGAGAGACCTGTCACACGTCTCTTTCTATACACACATACGGGGGGAGACCTGTCACATGTCTCTTTCTATACACACATACGGGGAGAGACCTGTCACATGTCTCTTTCTATACACACATATGGGGGGAGACCTGTCACATGTCTCTTTCTATACACACATACGGGGGGAGACCTGTCACATGTCTGCTTTCTATACACACATACGGGGGGAGACCTGTCACACGTCTCTTTCTATACACACATACGGGGGGAGACCTGTCACACGTCTCTTTCTATACACACATACGGGGAGAGACCTGTCACACGTCTCTTTCTATACACACATACGGGGAGAGACCTGTCACACGTCTCTTTCTATACACACATACGGGGAGAGACCTGTCACACGTCTCTTTCTATACACACATACGGGGAGAGACCTGTCACACGTCTCTTTCTATACACACATACGGGGAGAGACCTGTCACACGTCTCTTTCTATACACACATACGGGGAGAGACCTGTCACATGTCTCTTTCTATACACACATACGGGGAGAGACCTGTCACATGTCTCTTTCTATACACACATACGGGGAGAGACCTGTCACAAGTCTCTTTCTATACACACATACGGGGAGAGACCTGTCATATGTCTCTCTATACACACATACGGGGAGAGACCTGTCACATGTCTCTTTCTATACACACATACGGGGAGAGACCTGTCACAAGTCTCTTTCTATACATACATACGGGGGGAGACCTGTCACATGTCTCTTTCTATACACACATACGGGGAGAGACCTGTCACAAGTCTCTTTCTATACACACATACGGGGGGAGACCTGTCACATGTCTCTTTCTATACACACATACGGGGAGAGACCTGTCACACGTCTCTTTCTATACACACATACGGGGAGAGACCTGTCACAAGTCTCTTTCTATACACACATACGGGGAGAGACCTGTCACACGTCTCTTTCTATACACACATACGGGGAGAGACCTGTCACATGTCTCTTTCTATACACACATACGGGGAGAGACCTGTCACATGTGTCTTTCTATACACACATACGGGGAGAGACCTGTCACAAGTCTCTTTCTATACACACATACAGGGAGAGACCTGTCACATGTCTCTTTCTATACACACATACGGGGGGAGACCTGTCACATGTCTCTTTCTATACACACATACGGGGAGAGACCTGTCACATGTCTCTTTCTATACACACATACGGGGAGAGACCTGTCACACGTCTCTTTCTATACACACATACGGGGAGAGACCTGTCACATGTCTCTTTCTATACACACATACGGGGAGAGACCTGTCACATGTCTCTTTCTATACACACATACGGGGAGAGACCTGTCACAAGTCTCTTTCTATACACACATACGGGGAGAGACCTGTCACATGTCTCTTTCTATACACACATACGGGGGGAGACCTGTCACATGTCTCTTTCTATACACACATACGGGGAGAGACCTGTCACAAGTCTCTTTCTATACACACATACGGGGAGAGACCTGTCACATGTCTCTTTCTATACACACATACGGGGGGAGACCTGTCACATGTCTCTTTCTATACACACATACGGGGAGAGACCTGTCACAAGTCTCTTTCTATACACACATACGGGGAGAGACCTGTCACATGTCTCTTTCTATACACACATACGGGGAGAGACCTGTCACAAGTCTCTTTCTATACACACATACGGGGAGAGACCTGTCACACGTCTCTTTCTATACACACTTACGGGGAGAGACCTGTCACACGTCTCTTTCTATACACACATACGGGGAGAGACCTGTCACAAGTCTCTTTCTATACACACATACGGGGAGAGACCTGTCACAAGTCTCTTTCTATACACACATACGGGGAGAGACCTGTCACAAGTCTCTTTCTATACACACATACGGGGAGAGACCTGTCACAAGTCTCTTTCTATACACACATACGGGGAGAGACCTGTCACATGTCTCTTTCTATACACACATACGGGGAGAGACCTGTCACACGTCTCTTTCTATACACACATACGGGGAGAGACCTGTCACAAGTCTCTTTCTATACACACATACGGGGAGAGACCTGTCACATGTCTCTTTCTATACACACATACGGGGAGAGACCTGTCACAAGTCTCTTTCTATACACACATACGGGGAGAGACCTGTCACATGTCTCTTTCTATACACACATACGGGGAGAGACCTGTCACAAGTCTCTTTCTATACACACATACGGGGAGAGACCTGTCACATGTCTCTTTCTATACACACATACGGGGAGAGACCTGTCACAAGTCTCTTTCTATACACACATACGGGGAGAGACCTGTCACATGTCTCTTTCTATACACACATACGGGATAGAGACCTGTCACACGTCTCTTTCTATACACACATACGGGGGGAGACCTGTCACATGTCTCTTTCTATACACACATATGGGGAGAGACCTGTCACACGTCTCTTTCTATACACACATACGGGGAGAGACCTGTCACAAGTCTCTTTCTATACACACATACGGGGGGAGACCTGTCACACGTCTCTTTCTATACACACATACGGGGAGAGACCTGTCACACGTCTCTTTCTATACACACTTACGGGGAGAGACCTGTCACATGTCTCTTTCTATACACACATACGGGGAGAGACCTGTCACATGTCTCTTTCTATACACACATACGGGGAGAGACCTGTCAATCACTGGGGAGAAGCCATTGGGGATCCGTCTATCCGACTGGTCTCCTGTGCAGCTTGGTCCCCAGGCGGCATGTATCAGCTGTCACGTTCCCTTTACATAGATAGCAGACCCACCCAATTGACAAAGAAGAGAGCAAACACTGACAGAAGATAACTGCAGGGCTAATAGTTTGGACTGAACTACTAGTCCCAGCGTCACCCACAATGAGAGTGCAGCACCGCCCGGCAAAAGGAACAGGGACCGGAAGGGCATTCACCGAGTTCTCCAAGGATCTGTGTCTTCCAGGGTATCCAGAATGTGTCCTCTTGTAATGTTGTATCTTTGTTTTCCAGTGGGAGATGTTGAGATTGAGACGCTCAGGATCCATGGAGCCACCGGCTCTTCTGTCCTCCTTCCGGGACTGAAAAGTGAAGTCGAATTCAAAGGAAATATGATTTATGAGCTCAGAAAAGTAGGTGGCAATCCCAGCTGGTTGATGATGGACCATGGGGAACCCCAAGTACATAAGGTCTATGAAACCCGAGGGCAAGTCTTCCCTGAGAACAAGTCATTCCTGCTCACAAACCTGACTGAGAAAGACAACGGTGTCTATGAACAAAAGCTGAATCAGAAAGCGCTGCTCCTCGTGATCCTGACTGTGATCGGTGAGTGGTCCCAGTGCTGCGGGAACTGGTGAGGAGGTCCGTCCTGTGGGGTCACTACATGATTGTGGGACAGCAGACAAGAAAGTAAGACGAGCTCCACTCAGAAATGTGAAGAAGCCGTGCCCAGCCCTTGTAGGTTTACTATCTTCTGGAGAAGCCGTGCCCAGCCCTTATAGGTTTACTATCTTCTGGAGAAGCCGTGCCCAGCCCTTGTAGGTTTACTATCTTCTGGAGAAGCCGTGCCCAGCACTTGTAGGTTTACTATCTTCTGGAGAAGCCGTGCCCAGCCCTTGTAGGTTTACTATCTTCTGGAGAAGCCGTGCCCAGCCCTTGTAGGTTTACTATCTTCTGGAGAAGCCGTGCCCAGCCCTTGTAGGTTTACTATCTTCTGGAGAAGCCGTGCCCAGCCCTTGTAGGTTTACTATCTTCTGGAGAAGCCGTGCCCAGCCCTTGTAGGTTTACTATCTTCTGGAGAAGCCGTGCCCAGCACTTGTAGGTTTACTATCTTCTGGAGAAGCCGTGCCCAGCCCTTGTAGGTTTACTATCTTCTGGAGAAGCCGTGCCCAGCCCTTGTAGGTTTACTATCTTCTGGAGAAGCCGTGCCCAGCCCTTGTAGGTTTACTATCTTCTGGAGAAGCCGTGCCCAGCCCTTGTAGGTCTACTATCTTCTGGAGAAGCCGTGCCCAGCCCTTGTAGGTTTACTATCTTCTGGAGAAGCCGTGCCCAGCCCTTGTAGGTTTACTATCTTCTGGAGAAGCCGTGCCCAGCCCTTGTAGGTTTACTATCTTCTGGAGAAGCCGTGCCCAGCCCTTGTAGGTTTACTATCTTCTTGAGAAGCCGTGCCCAGCCCTTGTAGGTTTACTATCTTCTGGAGAAGCCGTGCCCAGCCCTTGTAGGTTTACTATCTTCTGGAGAAGCCGTGCCCAGCCCTTGTAGGTTTACTATCTTCTGGAGAAGCCGTGCCCAGCCCTTGTAGGTTTACTATCTTCTGGAGAAGCCGTGCCCAGCCCTTGTAGGTTTACTATCTTCTGGAGAAGCCGTGCCCAGCCCTTGTAGGTTTACTATCTTCTGGAGAAGCCGTGCCCAGCCCTTGTAGGTTTACTATCTTCTGGAGAAGCCGTGCCCAGCCCTTTTAGGTTTACTATCTTCTGGAGAAGCCGTGCCCAGCCCTTGTAGGTTTACTATCTTCTGGAGAAGCCGTGCCCAGCCCTTGTAGGTTTACTATCTTCTGACATCATCTGGGAAGACCCCAGGTCTCCATCGTCTGACTGCTTCATATCATGAGAATTCAGCCCATTGTTAATGGTGGGATCCATTCTGATGATGGTGATGCCAGGATCTGCACTTGTGGGGGGCGCTGGACAAAGACTCTTTCACAGATATCCAGATAAGTAAAACAAACATGGCATGATTTACTCCAAGACAAACAGCTGTGGACACTACACAGTACCAACACCATAACAACATACCCATCACACAGTACCCATCCTATAAACACCATCCATCCCATAACACATCACCCATCCCATAACACATCACCCATCCCATAACACAATATCCATCCCATAACACATCACCCATCCCATAACGCAGTATCCATCCCATAACACATCACCCATCCCATAACACCGTACCCATCCTATTACAAAATACCCATCACATAGTACCCACCCAGTAGCACAGGACCCATCCCATAACACAGTACCCATCCCATAACACACCATCCATCACATAACACACCATCCATCACATAACATACCACCCATTCCATTATACAATATCCAATTTCCCTCTGAGACCGTAGCCCAGTCGGGACCCTGCTTATTCTCTGCCAAAAGGAGGGAGGTGACCTGCCCACAACGGGGTCCACCCCACCTTTTCCATACCACCACTGAGCTTTCCAAAGACCCGATCACGCCACGGTATGCATGAGTGACAACCTCATGAATGCATGACCCTCCACACCCTAACAGCCTTCTCCAGGCCTTCTCTTAATCCTAGTGACCATATATCAGTCCCAATGGGAGACAAGTGTACCCCATCCCTATGCCAATGCTCCCGTGAAGGGACTTCTAACTCATGGTGCCTGACTACAATGGCCCCATTTTTGGAAAGGAAACGAGATACTTCTCGGTTGACTTTTGCCCGAGCCTTGTTCAAATGCTCAGTGGACCGGCCGTGTTTCTATGTCAATCGGGCGACAATGTTCGACCAGACAAATACTAGCCGCGGGTAGGAGGACATGATACGCAGGCAGTCAAACTTGTTATCCCTGATCAAGAACCTAGAGGTCCAAACGCCCAAGTCGTTTCCACCCGCGTGTATTAGCAGGATATCCGGAGGCCTGTCCAAACTGGCGTGGAAACGAAACTTGGGCATAAGTCTGGTCCATAGCATCCCACTGACCCCAATGCACAAACCGTCGCCTCATCTCTACGGAGTCTGAGCTGACGGCCATCTGGTTTAACATCGGCACTTAGTGCTCCCCTCACCGCAAAAGAGTGGCCTATAAGCCACACCAGCAGTGGGCAACCTGAAAGAAAAGATTAATACATCCCTGTGTCTGTGTGACACGTTCCGTCGCATGGAAAAAGCAGTACACTTTTCACTGATCCCCCTGAGATTAGCACAACCAAGAGACAATGATGGGAGTAGTATTCAACCCCTGCTGAGTACAACCAGTGTAAAATGAATTAAATTAAAAAATCGCGTGGGCTCCCGTGTCATTTTCATAACCACCAGAGGGAAAGCCGACCGCTGGGGGCTGATATTACTAGCAAGGGAAAGGGGCCATTAGCCAAAAATGTTCCCTGGCTATTAATATCAGCCCACAGCTGTTTGATTAGCGTTTACTGGGTAGAGTACAGGGGGACCCCACTTCCTCGTAGAAATTCTAACCAGCCAAGTCTAACCAATCGGCTGATATTAATAGCCAGGAAAGTGACCATGGATACTGGCCTCCTCCGAGGCTAAAAATATCATCCCTCAGCCGCCCAAGAAATGGCGCAACAATAAGATGTGCCAATTCTGGTGCTTAGCCTCCACTCTTCCCACTTGCCCTGGTGCGGTGGCAAGTGGGGTAATAGAGTTGGGGGTCTTGTCAGTCTTGTTTTGGCAGCTGACATGAAGCCCAGAGGTTAGCAATGTAGAGGCGTCTATAAGATGCCCCTCTGAAGGTCTCAGGTTGTGGGTAGTAATGATCACTTAGGCAGGTTCACCACACAACAATATTTTATTCCTTACATCAAGGTTTCACAACTCCAAGTAAATGGCCAAAATACAGTTGTGACAGTCCACAAGATCCCCTCCCCGTAATGGTAGTTCTGCTGCCTTTGTACCAGGCGATACTCACTGTCTCCCAACTTTTGGTTGGCCCACAGATTTTGTTTCTCCAGCCAGTATAGTCTGTATTCACATTCCACGATCCTCCAGATGACAGATAAAATGATAGAAGCACAGGTATCCAGTAGCAACGGTCCTTTAAGAAAGTTTAAATGTAGACAACAGATCCCACAACGGTGAAATGTTTATCCAGCCCAGTCGGCAACTGATCTTCAAAACTCCATAGGCCATCCATCCATGGGCTCCAGGACCTCAGCCTAGATCCTATCCATTCGACGTCATTCTACCAACTGCCTGACTAAACATGTGGCTTATCACTCCCTCCCTGGGATCAGCCTCCTGAATGGACAAAAGTGTTCACACCCTCCCTCTTAAACATTTTCTTTTAGCTCAAAGAATGAAGAATATCCCAGCAGCCCTTCACCTGGGACTTCATCTGAGATCCCCTGTGGTGATGGCTCCAGTGGGTCTACTATCCCCATCCACACAATATGACTAGTGGGTGCTAGAACAATGTCTTGATGCTCCTGAGATACTAATGAGATTACTGGAATGCTGGACACTTTACAAGTGGAATTAGTGCACATAAACTGACGAGCAAGCAGAACATTTATAAAACACAGCAAGCAAATCTCTAATAAAACAAAATAATAAGATCCACGGAACCGGTGCTCCATGCTGGAAAAAGTCTGCATCCCTTAATGCCGTGGGCTCCGCTCCACGTATATTGATTTAATAGTCTTAGAACAAGGCCAGTTCCCCACAGCCCCTATTACTAACCCCATAGTAAGTTTGGAAATAAACACACATTTGAAATAAAAGTCCACACTCTGTTTTACACATTTAATAAAAAAGAAAAAACAGTTATACTCACCTAATACCCAATTCTCATTGTCTCCTGTAAAAAAATAAAATAAAGCAAATTTATACTCACCTAACACTTAATCCCCTGAAGCCATTGTCCCCTGTGAAAAAAAATAAAATAAATAACCATATCCCTCACCTTCGAATTGGAAAGAATCCATACTGTCCCATGCTGTAATCCATCTGTGCGACATGTGCTCTTCAGCATGAGCAGTGGCGTGATGCGACCGTTCATGCTGAAAAGCATGTGAGAATGAGCTGCAGCGAGTGGCCCGATGAAGTGAGGTGACCTAAATGAGATCACCACTTCTCACGGTCCTGCGTTGACCTCCGTGAGTTCACCGCAATTCACCGTAAGAAATTTAAAAGCTCTATCTCCAGTGTGCTGTAAGTGTCTGGAGTAACCGCATAATGTTCCAGGATGGTTTCCTTAATGTCCTCATACTTGCAGTTCCACCGAGGGTCCATAGCTCGATACGCTTCCACAGCTCCACCGTCTGAGAGCCCCACCAGATGTCTGACCCGCTCTATTTCTGGAAATTCCATTAACTGATATTGGTGTTCAAAGTCTTGGAAGAATCCCTCAATGTCCCCTGAAGCCTCATTAAGTGGCTTAAAGTCCTTGCTGGACACTCTTGGGGCTTTCCTCAGGTGTGTGTTGTGATTAATGTCTGCCTGTGGCTTCTATCTGCTTCCACAACAAGCTGCCTTTCATGAGATATCCGAATGGCCTCCCTTTTATCCTCTCTGGTGGCTTTATCCCCCAGCAATGCCACCTTCTCCTCATACCACACAACCCACTGACTCCAGGTATTTACCTCCAGATCCTGGCTTTCTTCCAATTGCTCTAGGAATCCCTCTGCAGCGTCATCTTGAGGGCTAGCTCCTTCCAAGACCTCAATTAGGAACGTTACCTGACTACACCTTTGTCTCTTCCATCTGTTTATGACGTACTCTCCTGGCTTTGACTTCGTACTCCTTGACTATCCCATCTCATGGCCTGGCCGTGAAAAGTGACTCAGCGTCACAACTGGAAGAATATACCACCAAACGTAGATATGGTTCCATAGAGTCTGCAAGGTGGCCACACAAAAGTGAAAAATCCGGGGGCGCCACCAGGTAATCCCGATGCCAAGGAAAATACAACAACGGTCCTTAGACTAGTTCCTCAAATTCCCCAGGATGGCAAGACATCACAACTGATCTCCTATCGCCATACACGGCATCAACTAACAAATTAAACATGTGGCTTATTGTTCTCCTTCTCTTGGGATCCTTGTTGGGGAGAGATACTCACACCCCACCCCCTTAAGCATAGCTCGAAGGATGAAGAAGATTCAAGAAGCAGATTCTGCAGCCTGTCTGCAGGGTTCTGCATTAGAGAAGCCCCCAGCACAGAGGAACAAAGCCACACTAGAAGCTAATGTAGGCCTGATTACAGTATGGCCCATGAAAACAGGCTGCGGGGAGTGGTCGGGGGGCACACACACTCTGTTACACCTCCTGATTTTCCCGCATACACTCCTGTGTCTCCTGTACACTCCTGTGTCTCCTGTACACCCCTGTGTCTCCTGTACACCCCTGTGTCTCTGGAATACTCCTGTGTCTCCTGTACACCCCTGTGTCTCCTGTACACCCCTGTGTCTCCTGTATACCCCTGTGTCTCCTGTACACCCCTGTGTCTCCAGAATACTCCTGTGTCTCCTGTATACCCCTGTGTCTCCTGTACACCCCTGTGTCTCCTGTACACTCTTGTGTCTCCAGAATACTCCTGTGTCTCCTGTATACTCCTGTGTCTCCTGTACACCCCTGTGTCTCCTGTACACCCCTGTGTCTCCTGTACACTCTTGTGTCTCCAGAATACTCCTGTGTCTCCTGTACACTCTTGTGTCTCCAGAATACTCCTGTGTCTCCTGTACACTTCTGTGTTTCCTGTACACTCCTGTGTCTCCTGTATACTCCTGTGTCTCCTGTACACCCCTGTGTCTCTGGAATACTCCTGTGTCTCCTGTACGCTCCTGTGTCTCCAGAATACTCCTGTGTCTCCTGTACACTCCTGTGTCTCCTGTACACCCCTGTGTCTCCTGTACACCCCTGTGTCTCTGTAATACTCCTGTGTCTCCTGTACACCCCTGTGTCTCCTGTACACCCCTGTGTCTCTGGAATACTCCTGTGTCTCCTGTAAACGCCTGTGTCTCCTGTACACGCCTGTGTCTCCTGTACACCCCTGTGTCTCCTGTATACCCCTGTGTCTCCTGTACACCCCTGTGTCTCCAGAATACTCCTGTGTCTCCTGTATACCCCTGTGTCTCCTGTACACCCCTGTGTCTCCTGTACACTCTTGTGTCTCCAGAATACTCCTGTGTCTCCTGTATACCCCTGTGTCTCCTGTATACTCCTGTGTCTCCTGTACACCCCTGTGTCTCCTGTACACCCCTGTGTCTCCTGTACACCCCTGTGTCTCCTGTACACTCTTGTGTCTCCAGAATACTCCTGTGTCTCCTGTACACCCCTGTGTCTCCTGTACACCCCTGTGTCTCCTGTATACTCCTGTGTCTCCTGTACGCTCCTGTATACTCCTGTGTCTCCTGTATACTCTTGTGTCTCCTGTACACCCCTGTGTCTCCTGTACACCCCTGTGTCTCTGGAATACTCCTGTGTCTCCTGTACACGCCTGTGTCTCCTGTACATGCCTGTGTCTCCTGTACACGCCTGTGTCTCCTGTACATGCCTGTGTCTCCTGTACACGCCTGTGTCTCCTGTAAACCCCTGTGTCTCCTGTACACCCCTGTGTCTCCTGTATACTCCTGTGTCTCCTGTATACTCCTGTGTCTCCTGTACACTCTTGTGTCTCCAAAATACTCCTGTGTCTCCTGTATACTCCTGTGTCTCCTGTATACTCCTGTGTCTCCTGTATACTCCTGTGTCTCCTGTACACTCTTGTGTCTCCAGAATACTCCTGTGTCTCCTGTACACCCCTGTGTCTCCTGTATACTCCTGTGTCTCCTGTACACCCCTGTGTCTCCGGAATACTCCTGTGTCTCCGGAATACTCCTGTGTCTCCTGTACACCCCTGTGTCTCCTGTACACTTCTGTGTCTCCTGTACACTTCTGTGTTTCCTGTACACCTCCTGATTTTCCCGCATACACTCCTGTGTCTCCTGTACACTCCTGTGTCTCCTGTACACCCCTGTGTCTCCTGTACACCCCTGTGTCTCTGGAATACTCCTGTGTCTCCTGTACACCCCTGTGTCTCCTGTACACCCCTGTGTCTCCTGTATACCCCTGTGTCTCCTGTACACCCCTGTGTCTCCAGAATACTCCTGTGTCTCCTGTATACCCCTGTGTCTCCTGTACACCCCTGTGTCTCCTGTACACTCTTGTGTCTCCAGAATACTCCTGTGTCTCCTGTATACTCCTGTGTCTCCTGTACACCCCTGTGTCTCCTGTACACCCCTGTGTCTCCTGTACACTCTTGTGTCTCCAGAATACTCCTGTGTCTCCTGTACACTCTTGTGTCTCCAGAATACTCCTGTGTCTCCTGTACACTTCTGTGTTTCCTGTACACTCCTGTGTCTCCTGTATACTCCTGTGTCTCCTGTACACCCCTGTGTCTCTGGAATACTCCTGTGTCTCCTGTACGCTCCTGTGTCTCCAGAATACTCCTGTGTCTCCTGTACACTCCTGTGTCTCCTGTACACCCCTGTGTCTCCTGTACACCCCTGTGTCTCTGTAATACTCCTGTGTCTCCTGTACACCCCTGTGTCTCCTGTACACCCCTGTGTCTCTGGAATACTCCTGTGTCTCCTGTACACGCCTGTGTCTCCTGTACACGCCTGTGTCTCCTGTACACCCCTGTGTCTCCTGTATACCCCTGTGTCTCCTGTACACCCCTGTGTCTCCAGAATACTCCTGTGTCTCCTGTATACCCCTGTGTCTCCTGTACACCCCTGTGTCTCCTGTACACTCTTGTGTCTCCAGAATACTCCTGTGTCTCCTGTATACTCCTGTGTCTCCTGTACACCCCTGTGTCTCCTGTACACCCCTGTGTCTCCTGTACACCCCTGTGTCTCCTGTACACTCTTGTGTCTCCAGAATACTCCTGTGTCTCCTGTACACCCCTGTGTCTCCTGTACACCCCTGTGTCTCCTGTATACTCCTGTGTCTCCTGTACGCTCCTGTATACTCCTGTGTCTCCTGTATACTCTTGTGTCTCCTGTACACCCCTGTGTCTCCTGTACACCCCTGTGTCTCTGGAATACTCCTGTGTCTCCTGTACACGCCTGTGTCTCCTGTACACGCCTGTGTCTCCTGTACACCCCTGTGTCTCCTGTACACCCCTGTGTCTCTGGAATACTCCTGTGTCTCCTGTACACCCCTGTGTCTCCTGTACACCCCTGTGTCTCTGGAATACTCCTGTGTCTCCTGTACACGCCTGTGTCTCCTGTACACGCCTGTGTCTCCTGTACACCCCTGTGTCTCCTGTATACCCCTGTGTCTCTTGTACACCCCTGTGTCTCCAGAATACTCCTGTGTCTCCTGTATACCCCTGTGTCTCCTGTACACCCCTGTGTCTCCTGTACACTCTTGTGTCTCCAGAATACTCCTGTGTCTCCTGTATACTCCTGTGTCTCCTGTACACCCCTGTGTCTCCTGTACACCCCTGTGTCTCCTGTACACCCCTGTGTCTCCTGTATACCCCTGTGTCTCCTGTACACTCTTGTGTCTCCAGAATACTCCTGTGTCTCCTGTACACCCCTGTGTCTCCTGTACACCCCTGTGTCTGCTGTATACTCCTGTGTCTCCTGTACGCTCCTGTATACTCCTGTGTCTCCTGTATACTCTTGTGTCTCCTGTACACCCCTGTGTCTCCTGTACACCCCTGTGTCTCTGGAATACTCCTGTGTCTCCTGTACACGCCTGTGTCTCCTGTACATGCCTGTGTCTCCTGTACACGCCTGTGTCTCCTGTACACGCCTGTGTCTCCTGTACACGCCTGTGTCTCCTGTAAACCCCTGTGTCTCCTGTACACCCCTGTGTCTCCTGTACACTCCTGTGTCTCCTGTATACCCCTGTGTCTCCTGTATACCCCTGTGTCTCCTGTACACTCTTGTGTCTCCAAAATACTCCTGTGTCTCCTGTATACTCCTGTGTCTCCTGTATACTCCTGTGTCTCCTGTATACTCCTGTGTCTCCTGTACACTCTTGTGTCTCCAGAATACTCCTGTGTCTCCTGTACACCCCTGTGTCTCCTGTATACTCCTGTGTCTCCTGTACGCTCCTGTATACTCCTGTGTCTCCTGTATACTCCTGTACACTCTTGTGTCTCCAGAATACTCCTGTGTCTCCTGTACACCCCTGTGTCTCCTGTATACTCCTGTGTCTCCTGTACACCCCTGTGTCTCCGGAATACTCCTGTGTCTCTGGAATACTCCTGTGTCTCCTGTACACCCCTGTGTCTCCTGTACACTCCTGTGTTTCCTGTACACTCCTGTGTCTCCTGTACACTTCTGTGTTTCCTGTACACTCCTGTGTCTCCTGTACACTTCTGTGTTTCCTGTACACTCCTGTGTCTCCTGTACACTTCTGTGTTTCCTGTACACTCCTGTGTCTCCTGTACACTTCTGTGTTTCCTGTACACTTCTGTGTTTCCTGTACACTCCTGTGTCTCCTGTACACTTCTGTGTTTCCTGTACACTCCTGTGTCTCCTGTACACTTCTGTGTTTCCTGTACACTTCTGTGTTTCCTGTACACTCCTGTGTCTCCTGTACACCCCTGTGTCTCCTGTACACTCCTGTGTCTCCTGTACACTCCTGTGTCTCCTGTACACTCCTGTGTCTCCTGTACGCTCCTGTGTCTCCTGTACGCTTCTGTGTCTCCTGTACACTCCTGTGTCTCTAGTACGCTCTTGTGTCTCCTGTACCCTCCTGTGTCTCCTGTATACCCCTGTGTCTCCGGAATACTCCTGTGTCTCCTGTACACTCCTGTGTCTCCTGTACGCTCCTGTGTCTCCTGTACACTTCTGTGTCTCCTGTACACTCCTGTGTCTCCAGTACGCTCTTGTGTCTCCTGTACCCTCCTGTGTCTCCTGTATACCCCTGTGTCTCCGGAATACTCCTGTGTCTCCTGTACACTTCTGTGTTTCCTGTACACTCCTGTGTCTCCTGTACACCCCTGTGTCTCCTGTACACTCCTGTGTCTCCTGTACACTCCTGTGTCTCCTGTACGCTCCTGTGTCTCCAGAATACTCCTGTGTCTCCTGTACACTTCTGTGTTTCCTGTACACTCCTGTGTCTCCTGTACACCCCTGTGTCTCCTGTACACCCCTGTGTCTCCTGTACACCCCTGTGTCTCCGGAATACTCCTGTGTCTCCTGTACGCTCCTGTGTCTCCTGTACACGCCTGTGTCTCCTGTACACTCTTGTGTCTCCTGTACACTCTTGTGTCTCCTGTACACCTGTGTCTCCTGTACACACCTGTGTCTCCTGTTCACGCCTGTGTCTCCTGTTCACGCCTGTGTCTCCTGTACACTCCTGTGTCTCCAGAATACTCCTGTGTCTCCAGAATACTCCTGTGTCTCCTGTACACTCCTGTGTCTCCTGTATACTCCTGTGTCTCCTGTACACTTCTGTGTTTCCTGTACACTCCTGTGTCTCCGGTATGCTCCTGTGTCTCCTGTACGCTCCTGTGTCTCCGGTATGCTCCTGTGTCTCCTGTATGCTCCTGTGTTTTCTGTACCCTCCTGTATACTCCTGACTCACTGGTATACACCTGTTTCTGGCTTATATACCTATACTTCCTGTCTACTCCTGTGTCTTTGATTATTTCCAGCATCTTCTCTCCTCAGATCCTGTGTCTCCTGTACTCTCCTGTGTCTCCTGTACGCTCCTGTGTCTCCTGTACGCTCCTGTGTCTCCAGTACGCTCCTGTGTCTCCTGTACGCTCCTGTGTCTCCAGTACGCTCCTTTGTCTCCAGTATGCTCCTGTGTCTCCCGTACGCTCTTGTGTCTCCTGTACCCTTCTGTATACTCCTGACTCCCCAGTATACACCTGTTTCTGGCTTATATACCTATACTTCCTGTCTACTCCTGTGTCTTTGATTATTTCCAGCATCTTCTCTCCTCAGATCCTGTGTCTCCTGTACGCTCCTGTGTCTCCTGTATGCTCCTGTGTCTCCTGTACGCTCCTGTGTCTCCTGTACGCTCCTGTGTCTCCAGTACGCTCCTGTGTCTCCAGTACGCTCCTGTGTCTCCAGTACGCTCCTGTGTCTCCAGTATGCTCCTGTGTCTCCCGTACGCTCCTGTGTCTCCTGTATGCTCCTGTGTCTCCTGTATGCTCCTGTGTCTCCTGTACGCTCCTGTATCTCCTGTACGCTCCTGTACGCTCCTGTGTCTCCAGTACGCTCCTGTCTCCAGTACGCTCCTGTGTCTCCAGTACGCTCCTGTGTCTCCAGTACGCTCCTGTGTCTCCTGTACGCTCCTGTGTCTCCTGTACGCTCCTGTGTCTCCTGTACGCTCCTGTGTCTCCTGTACGCTCCTGTGTCTCCTGTACGCGCCTGTGTCTCCCGTACGCTCCTGTGTCTCCTGTACGCTCCTGTATCTCCTGTACGCTCCTGTGTCTCCAGTACGCTCCTGTGTCTCCAGTACGCTCCTGTGTCTCCTGTACGCTCCTGTGTCTCCAGTACGCTCCTGTGTCTCCCGTACGCTCCTGTGTCTCCCGTACGCTCCTGTGTCTCCCGTACGCTCCTGTGTCTCCAGTACGCTCCTGTGTCTCCTGTACGCTCCTGTGTCTCCTGTACGCTCCTGTGTCTCCTGTACGCTCTTGTGTCTCCTGTACCCTCCTGTGTCTCCTGTACGCTCCTGTGTCTCCAGTACGCTCCTGTGTCTCCAGTACGCTCCTGTGTCTCCAGTACGCTCCTGTGTCTCCTGTACGCTCCTGTGTCTCCTGTACGCTCCTGTGTCTCCTTTACCCTCCTGTATACTCCTGACTCCCCAGTATACACCTGTTTCTGGCTTATATACCTATACTTCCTGTCTACTCCTGTGTCTTTGATTATTTCCAGCATCTTCTCTCCTCAGATCCTGTGTCTCCTGTATTCTCCTGTGTCTCCTGTATGCTCCTGTGTCTCCAGTACGCTCCTGTGTCTCCTGTACGCTCCTGTGTCTCCAGTATGCTCCTGTGTCTCCCGTACGCTCCTGTGTCTCCTGTATGCTCCTGTGTCTCCTGTATGCTCCTGTGTCTCCTGTATGCTCCTGTGTCTCCTGTACGCTCCTGTATCTCCTGTACGCTCCTGTGTCTCCAGTACGCTCCTGTGTCTCCAGTACGCTCCTGTGTCTCCTGTACGCTCCTGTGTCTCCTGTACGCTCCTGTGTCTCCAGTACGCTCCTGTGTCTCCTGTATGCTCCTGTGTCTCCTGTATGCTCCTGTGTCTCCAGTACGCTCCTGTGTCTCCTGTACGCTCCTGTGTCTCCAGTACGCTCCTGTGTCTCCTGTACACTCCTGTGTCTCCTGTACGCTCCTGTGTCTCCTGTTTCTCCTGTACGCTCCTGTGTCTCCTGTACGCTCCTGTGTCTCCTGTACGCTCCTGTGTCTCCCGTACGCTCCTGTGTCTCCTGTACGCTCCTGTATCTCCTGTACGCTCCTGTGTCTCCAGTACGCTCCTGTGTCTCCAGTACGCTCCTGTGTCTCCAGTACGCTCCTGTGTCTCCAGTACGCTCCTGTGTCTCCAGTACGCTCCTGTGTCTCCCGTACGCTCCTGTGTCTCCAGTACGCTCTTGTGTCTCCTGTACCCTCCTGTGTCTCCTGTACGCTCCTGTGTCTCCTGTACGCTCCTGTGTCTCCTGTACGCTCCTGTGTCTCCAGTACGCTCCTGTGTCTCCTGTACGCTCCTGTGTCTCCTGTACGCTCCTGTGTCTCCTTTACCCTCCTGTATACTCCTGACTCCCCTGTATACACCTGTTTCTGGCTTATATACCTATACTTCCTGTCTACTCCTGTGTCTTTGATTATTTCCAGCATCTTCTCTCCTCAGATCCTGTGAAGGATCCGCACTTGAGAATTGAAGATAAGGACAATGTGACCTGCCGCGTTTCTCTTTTCTGTGATGTGGGGAGAAGCGACCCCTCTAATGTAACTTTCCAAAGAAATGGGTACGAGATAAAGGAGAACAAGTCCGAAATGGAGAATGATGATCTCCTGGTCATCGATGGGATGGACCCCCAACACTGGGGCATCTACAAGTGTACAGTGAAGAACCTCGTCAGCCAGAAGGACTCCCAGGAGATGGTGCTCATTCCCGAGAGTAACGTTCTTTCCCATCCCTAATCTTATTGTGATATTGTCTTCTGTCCTCCCAGTAATCAGATCTGAGCTGGTGCAGCCATCATTAGCCAGGACAGACCGGGGTTTCCAGGACAAGTCCAGTCTTGGAGACTTCTTATGTCATTGGCTTGAGTTGTTGGCTCCTGATCTTCCATATTTCCTACTCTCCTCTACATTGTATCCTGCTTATAATGTGCCATCCTGGTTATAACGCCCGGCTCTTCATTCTATAGACAATCATCCATGACTTGTCTCCTCAGGAATGAGTGGAGGGTACGTGTTCTTCTGTATTAGCTGTATCGGAGGGGTCATCTACATCTGTCATCTCCTCTGTCTACTGGCTATGATTAGTAAGTACCAGCACAATGAGCCAGAAGAACGGGCCCTTCATATTCCAGTTATTGGGCCCCTATCTAGGAAGTGACTGTAAATGGTGTTACAGTGTGTCTACTCCGGGGATAGTCTGGTAATGGTATTATGCGGGCAGGATTAGGGCACTGTGGCACTCTTTGGCAGCACACAGTGAGGGTAGACATGATATGGGGGCTGTGGTGCTTCAGTGTACTGTGGGATACAAAGGAGGCTGGTTGGTCTTATATGAAGACTGCACTAAGGGTTGACCCTGTTGCTGCTTTCTGTAGACTTTAGAGGGCAGTAACAGCATGTAACTAAGGTGATCCCACCTGGCAGTGATGTTTGTGTGTATATGTATATATGTGTATGTATATACAACCCCTGGCAAAAATTATGGAATCACCGGGCTCGGAGGATGTTCATTCAGTTGTTTAATGTTGTTGAAAAAAAAGCAGATCACAGACATGGCACAAAGCTAAAGTCATTTCAAATGGCAACTTTATGGCTTTAAGAAACACTTAACGAAATCAAGATTAAGGGTAATTTTTTCAGACCAAGTAGAGGGAAAAAATTATGGAATCACTCAATTCTGAAGGAAAAATTACGGAATCACCCCGTAAATTTTCATTTACAAAACTAACACCTGCATCAAATTAGATCTGCTCGTTAGTCTTCATCTAAAAAGGAGTGAGAGCTGTTGCACCAAGTGGACTGACATGAATCATGGCTCCAACACGAGAGATGTCAATTGAAACAAAGGAGAGGATTATCAAACTCTTAAAAGAAGGTAAATCATCACGCAATGTTGCAAAAGATGTTGGTTGTTCACAGTCAGCTGTGTCTAAAATCTGGACCAAATACAAACAACATGGGAAGGTTGTTAAAGGCAAACATACTGGTAGACCAAGGAAGACATCAAAGCGTCAAGACCGGAAACTTAAAGCAATATGTCTCCAAAACAGGAAATGCACAACAAAACAAATGAGGAACGAATGGGAGGAAACTGGAGTCAATGTCTGTGACCGAACTGTAAGAAACCGCCTAAAGGAAATGGGATTTACATACAGAAAAGCTAAACATAAGCCATCATTAACACCTAAACAGAAAAAAACAAGGTTACAATGAGCTAAGGAAAAGCAATCGTGGACTGTGGATGACTGGATGAAAGTCATATTCAGTGATGAATCGCGAATCTGCATTGGGCAAGGTGATGATGCTGGAACTTTTGTTTGGTGCCGTTCCAATGAGATTTATAAAGATGACGGCATGAAGAGAACATGGAAATCTCCACAGTCATTGATGATATGGGGCTGCAGGTCAGGTGAAGGCACTGGGGAGATGGCTGTCATTACCTCTTCAATCAATGCCCAAGTTTACATTGATATTTTGGACAGTTTTCTTATCCCATCAATTGAAAGGATGTTTGGGGATGATGACATCATTTTTCAAGATGATAATGCTTCCTGCCATAGAGCAAAAACTGTGAAAACATTCCTTGAAAGAAGACACATAAGGTCAATGTCATGGCCTGCAAATAGTCCGGATCTCAATCCAATTGAAAATCTTTGGTGGAAGTTGAAGAAAATGGTCCATGACAAGGCTCCAACCTGCAAAGCTGATCTGGCAACAGCAATCAGAGAAAGTTGGTGCCAGATTGATGAAGAGTACTGTTTGTCACTCATTAAGCCCATGCCTCAGAGACTGCAAGCTGTTATTAAAGCCAGAGGTGGTGCAACAAAATACTAGTGATGTATTGGAGTGTTCTTTTGTGTCTTTGTTTTTCATGATTCCATAATTTTTTCCTTCTGCTTGGTCTGAAAAAAGTTACCCTTACTGAGTACCACATTTTTAATCTTGATTTCTTTTAGTGTTTCTTAAAGCCATAAAGTTGCCATTTGAAATGACTTTAGTTTTGTGCCATGTCTGTGATCTGCTTTATTCCAACAACATTAAACAACTGAATGAACATCCTCCGAGCCCGGTGATTCCAGAATTTTTGCCAGGGGTTGTATATATATATATATATATATATATATATATATATATATATATAATATGTATGTATATATCTATATCTATATCTACCAGTATAACCCCCAGGCTGACCAGTACATGAGCCGCTATGTCAGTGACCCATCATTCTGTCCCGCAGACCAAAGTGACAGTTTGCTGCTATCAAAAGTCCTCTTCTGTGCTAAGTGTATACTTTCCATCAGTATGGAGCTCATCGCATTGTCCATCCTCTCTTATGGTAAGTACTTTCCTTCCAAAGTCTGAAAATGAACCCCTGAGATGCTATATGTCTGCTGACATTAGGACAGTGGATAGATCTGCTCCCAAGGGGTGGGGCTTATCAAAAATGAGAGTACTTTATCTAAAGAGGGGTGGGGCTTATCGAAAATGAGAGTACTTTATCTAAAGAGGGGTGGGGCTTATCGAAAATGAGAGTACTTTATCTAAAGAGGGGTGGGGCTTATCGAAAATGAGTACTTTATCTAAAGTGGGGTGGGGCTTATCGAAAATGAGAGTACTTTATCTAGAGAGGGGTGGGGCTTATAAAAGAATGAGAGTACTTTATCTAGAGAGTGGTGGGGCTTATCGAAAATGAGAGTACTTTATCTAAAGAGTGGTGGGGCTTATCGAAAATGAGAGTACTTTATCTAAACAGAGGTGGGGCTTATTGAAAATGAGAGTACTTTATCTAAAGAGGGGTGGGGCTTATTGAAAATGAGAGTACTTTATCTAAAGAGGGGTGGGGCTTATTGAAAATGAGAGTACTTTATCTAAAGAGGGGTGGGGCTTATTGAAAATGAGAGTACTTTATCTAAAGAGGGGTGGGGCTTATCGAAAATGAGAGTACTTTATCTAAAGAGGGGTGGGGCTTATCGAAAATGAGAGTACTTTATCTAAAGAGGGGTGGGGCTTATCTATCTACACTGTTGAGCAATAGGGTAACAATATTTTGAACTTTTGACTTTCAGGCTCCATATCTCACCATCCGTAACTGCTTCGAACGTGAGACTACCATCATTTTATAGAGTATCATCTTGGCTATCTCAAACATAAACTTGACTTGCAGCTGTTTAGCATATGATTAGTTATGCAGATTCTTGTCATGTCTCTGCATTGTTACTGTTTTGCTCCTAAAAATCTAAATTTCATTTTTTTATTATTTTGTAAATCCACCTTTGGCTTTCACCACGGCCTGAATCCTTCTGAGCTGCTCTCGATCAGATTCAAGCAGGTCTCCACCGAAATCTGATCCCAGGTCTCTTCTACATGTTCTCAAAGTTGGTGCTTACTGGTTGTGAGGAGCTGGCCAAGGACTTTTTCCAGCACGGTGCACCGGTACATCAGTCTTATTGTTGTGTTTATTAGAGATTTGCTTGCTCATCAGTTTAAGCTGCACAAATCTCTCTCATGCCATTGTTCTAACAGCCACTAGTCCCATTGTGTGGATGGTGATAGTAGACCAAGAGGACCCGCCACCATAGGGGGTCTCACATGCAGTCCCAGGAGATGAGTTTTAACATGACAAAAATACCTCCACCAATGCACCCTTAGCTTTGGGGGGGGGGGGGGTGAACACTTCTGCACATTCAGGGGGCTGATCCCATGGAAGGAGGAAAATAATCCAGGGATTTGGGAGAGTGACATTGAATGGAGAGGATCTAGACTGAGGTCCTGGAGCCATGGATGGATGGCCTATGGAGTTTTGGAGATCGGTTGACAACTGGCCTTGTTCCCCCTACTACAGTTGAGGGATCTATCATCTGGATTTCAGGAATTTTCATCAGGACTGGGTTGGCTGGAGTGGAATTCACGTGCTGCGGTCATGATATCCGTCGAGTGGAGGAGCATAGGCTGTGACTGCCGACTATACCGGTGGGAGATGCCAAAAGCTGTAGGTCAGGCAAAACTTGGGAGACAGTGGGTATCACCTGGTACAGGGGCAGTGGAACTACCAATCCCAGATTGGGAACTTGAGTACTGAGAGAATTGTATTTTGGCCATTTACCTGGAATTGCTGTATGACCGTGGATGGAAGGAATAAAACTAATTGCATCATTAACCTGCCTAGGTGATTATTACAACCCACAACAGTACATCTTCACACTGGTCGACTCACTTAGGTATGTATACCGCTTTTTCATCAACTCTACCTACTAGTGATTGGGTTGAGGTCTGGGGACTGTGATGGCCAATCCAGCACCTCTACTTCATTGTCATTGACCCATTTCTTCGCCAATCTCGATTTATGCCTTAGATCGTTGTCCTACTGGAACACTATGTTGTCCTTTCAATACCCATATGTGGAGACAAGGGGGTCAGTGGGTGCTCATGTCCGCTGGCCCAGCTGTCTTTAGAAGGACCACATGGACTAAGGCTCATCCCACTGAACACCTGCACTCCTTCCCCGTGGACATAACACTACTCAGACAACACAGGGTGAGGGTAAAACAGCGTGGCAATATTTTATTGAACCACCAACAGACAAGAACATATAGAACAGTCCCAGAAAATACCCAAGATGGTGCAAATTACAGAGTCTCACCTTTCCACAGACTCGCCGGGATTAGAGCAGCTGTGACTTCGGGGCCTCCAGGACTACCCCCACCAGTAGGACCCTAATTTTGGCGGCATCCACAAAGAGGAGATAACAACAAGCTTAGGAAGCGGACAGTCCATTGAGGTACATGACCAGGTGACTGGAGGGTCCCCAACCTGGATTCTCCGAATGTCTCCATTGGGCCAGGTGACCAGACGGTCCCAACCTGACTTCTTTGAACGTATCCATGGGGGCCAGGTGACCAGAGGGTCCCAACCTGACTTCCCCAAATGTCTCCATGGGTTCCTTGATTGTCAATGGAGCAGATCTGTATTCTTTCAGCTAGGGCCGTGGTCCCTTAAGCTAGCATACTGAAGAATGTCAAATCTGTGTCCCTCCTCTTGATGGAGCCATGGTGTCTTGGCTGCTGTTCTGTAGAATCTCTAATCTGTGTCCCTCCTCTTGATGGAGCCATGGTGTCCCGGCTGCTGTTCTGTAGAATCTCTAATCTGTGTCCCTCCTCTTGATGGAGCCATGGTGTCCTGGCTGCTGTTCTGTAGAATCTCTAATCTGTGTCCCTCCTCTTGATGGAGCCATGGTGCATTGGCTGTTCTGTAGAGTATTTTCTGCAGAAGGCTAGAAATCCCTTTTTATACCAACATCTGTGGTTCCTGTTGACTCGCCCCCTGGGCCGTGGGGTACCCGGAACCGGGCTTTCTGGTGTACGGTGCTGATGGGGGATAGTAGTGGCAACCCGATCCCGTGGCTCAGGGTGGTCAGACCAAATGGCGGTAGTCTATGTATCAGTGTTTTGAATGTCCGACTACGCCACCCGTGGATTGCGGTCAGGGATGACGGCCGATGCTAGGCAGACCGCTGAGGCTGGTGTTGTTGTGCAGCACAGGGATAGGATAACTCCCCACGGGAAGAGTGTAGCCTCAGGGCAGTGTAGGTGGATGCTGGGGGTGATGGTGCAGGCGCAGCAAAGATCACACTGAGTCCAATGGTGCAATCCAGGGTTTTTACTCACAGTTGTTATCCATGTCACTTCTGTCAGCAATGACTGCCCGAGCCGTGCTGCGTCCACCAGGTGAGGGGCTCGGTCAACCCCCAGGCAATTCAGGAGTATGGCACAGGACCCCCTTCTGTCCTTTCTCTGGCCTCTCGTGCCCCACCAGTGACCAAACTTCTGTCCAGCTACCGCGGACCGTGTCGGGTAAGCGTTGGCCTCCGCTTCCCGCTATCCTATATGGTGCCTTTCTAGCAGGTTTGGCAGGGGGTCGCACCAATAAATGATCACGACCTCCGGTTCTTGGCTGAGGGATGATTTACCTCCACCAACTTGGGAATCCGGTACCCTTCCACAGCCTGACCCTTCACCCGATATAACGTGGGTTTGCAACGGTTGCTGTCCGTTCTGCTCTCTTAAGGTCCCTTCTGCCTTCTTGTTTCTGGAGCCTTTCTATTCTGTCTCTTCTCCTTCCTTCCTTCTCCTTCTCCTCTTCTCCTCCCTGGCCCCGGCCTTCTCTCTAGGCCTGCCTCGTGGAGCTGAGCTCAGGCTGAGCTACAGCTCCCTGTCAGCTCTCTACTCCTTTCTGCTCTGCTTCTCTTCTGAACTCTCTCCTAAGATGGATCCCACCTTTTATCTGCTTCACTGTGTCTGAGCTCAGGTGACCTGCACCCAATGAGCTCCTTCCTATGCTCCAGAAACCGTCCCCTCTGCTCCTACATCACTGGGTTCTCTCCCCCCTCCCCACTCCAGCCAGGGACATAGTCAGTTGTGCCCGCATCTGGGAGCACCGTCGAGCTGTCCCCCGGAAATGGGGTGAGTGTGTGTATGCAGCTAACTGAGCCCTGGTCCATACTCCATCCTTACCTGGGAGTGGAATATCACACCTCTGGGAGAGGTGCAATACCCCTGTAGCAACCGAACCCTGTCTAGTTTGTCCTCCACTGTTTTGCAGGCCAACAAGCTACATGGACTTATACAATGGGTAATCAACATATTAGCAAACACAGATTGTTCAAAGACCCTGCGTCCCTGTCCTACAAAGATAGTAACACAATAAACTGTAGGAGCTCATATAAGAAGTAAACAGCAGCCACTCAACAATTCACAAACATCAGATATGCATCTGGCATAATTAAGATTTACTGCTGTGTCATCACTCCATAGTACTCAAGGGTAAGCAGTAACTCATCTTGTAAGATACTCACATATAACTCAGCATAATCGATCCCCAGATCAGGCTTCCTCTACCACACTTGTACTTCATCTTCTCCATCCGTTAACCTCTTTTCCCCTTGTTTCTTCCAGACTTCCAGACACTTTCACAGCCTCGTTTATTCACTTTTGTCTCATCGCTCTAAATCACCCGTTTTCAATCTTTTCCCGTCCACTTTTCTGCAAAGTCGAGCTGACGTTTCTTGTGACGATATTGGAGTTGAGGCGTCTTCACCTTTTCTTGAGCCTCCATTCCAGACTTGTGTAACGCGCGTCACACGGTGCTCGCACGGACGTCTGTGATCTCGCTATTACAAAGCTTACGAGCCTCCTCCTTCTGTGTAATAACTGAGCTATTAGGGAATGTCAGAACTGGTTGTAATTTGTAGTATACAGGAAGAAAAAGATTTATCCTCCACCAGGAGCAAAACAGTAAAGCCATGTTCACACGTCGTGTTTTTGCTGCATTTTTTATGCAAATGAAAGCTGCTTTTTACAATACCAGCAAAAGCTATGAGATGTGAATAATCTCCTGCACACGCTATGGCTTTTTTTCCTGACTGAATTGGAAAACTGCAGCGTTTCACTTCTTGGTTTTGCAGCATTTTTTCACCCATAGAAAGCAATGAGAAAGTACAAAAAAAGCATCAAAAACTCAACAAAAATGTCATCAGTTTTTGCAGCGGTTTTAATGATGCAGAGCAGAGACCGCAGGATGTGAGAGCAGTTTATTATTGCGATTTTCCCAAGTTTAAACCAAAATGTCTTGGTGTCCTCACATCAGCAATTATATTATTAGTGCAATTTAATTAAATGAAAATATTTTTCCACTAAATAATTTGATTATATTTCCCTTTTCTCCAAAAATGTTTTCTGATTTCACACACGTCTTGCATCGGCGGCCGAACACCTTCCATTGTTCATGGCTTGTATGGTGGAAGCGAAGCTTAACTTTAGGATTCTGAAAAACGGAGCAAAAAACGCAGCAAGAAAAACGGCAAAAAAGCGAGAAAAACCTGCTGATTGTCTGCTGATTTTTTACTGTCGAGAGATCAGGTTTTGGCTGCAGAAAAAAGGCAATGTGTGAACAGAGCCTATCAATGGAGTGACATGACAAGAATCTGCATAACTAATCATATGCTAAATAGCTGCAGGTCAGGTTTATGTGTGAGATAGAGAAGATGATTGTCTATAAAATGATGGGAGTCTCAGGATAGAAGCTGCAGTGGATGGAGAGATGGAGCCAGAAAGTCAGAAGGTCAAAACATTGTTACCCTATCGCTCATCAGTGTATCAATGGATGGATCTGATCCCAAAGGGTGCGGTGTATCAGAAAAGAGTGCAGCTTATCCAGAGAGGGTGGGGCTTATGTAAAGAGGGTGGGGCTTATGTAAAGAGGGAGGGGCTTATATAAAGAGGGTGGGGCTTATGTAAAGAGGGATGAGGGTTATGTAAAGAGGGATGAGGGTTATGTAAAGAGGGAGGAGGGTTATGTAAAGAGGGATGAGGGTTATGTAAAGAGGGAGGAGGATTATGTAAAGAGGGAGGAGGATTATGTAAAGAGGGATGAGGGTTATGTAAAGAGGGATGAGGGTTATGTAAAGAGGGATGAGGGTTATGTAAAGAGGGAGGAGGGTTATGTAAAGAGGGATGAGGATTATGTAAAGAGGGATGAGGCTTATGTAAAGAGGGAGGAGGGTTATGTAAAGAGGGATGAGGGTTATGTAAAGAGGGATGAGGATTATGTAAAGAGGGATGAGGGTTATGTAAAGAGGGATGAGGCTTATGTAAAGAGGGAGGAGGGTTATGTAAAGAGGGATGAGGCTTATGTAAAGAGGGAGGAGGATTATGTAAAGAGGGAGGAGGATTATGTAAAGAGGGATGAGGGTTATGTAAAGAGGGATGAGGGTTATGTAAAGAGGGATGAGGGTTATGTAAAGAGGGATGAGGCTTATGTAAAGAGGGATGAGGGTTATGTAAAGAGGGAGGAGGGTTATGTAAAGAGGGATGAGGATTATGTAAAGAGGGATGAGGCTTATGTAAAGAGGGATGAGGATTATGTAAAGAGGGATGAGGGTTATGTAAAGAGGGATGAGGCTTATGTAAAGAGGGAGGAGGGTTATGTAAAGAGGGAGGAGGGTTATGTAAAGAGGGATGAGGGTTATGTAAAGAGGGAGGAGGGTTATGTAAAGAGGGATGAGGGTTATGTAAAGAGGGATGAGGCTTATGTAAAGAGGGATGAGGCTTATGTAAAGAGGGAGGAGGGTTATGTAAAGAGGGATGAGGATTATGTAAAGAGGGATGAGGCTTATGTAAAGAGGGATGAGGATTATGTAAAGAGGGATGAGGGTTATGTAAAGAGGGATGAGGCTTATGTAAAGAGGGAGGAGGGTTATGTAAAGAGGGAGGAGGGTTATGTAAAGAGGGATGAGGATTATGTAAAGAGGGATGAGGGTTATGTAAAGAGGGATGAGGCTTATGTAAAGAGGGATGAGGCTTATGTAAAGAGGGATGAGGGTTATGTAAAGAGGGATGAGGATTATGTAAAGAGGGAGGAGGGTTATGTAAAGAGGGATGAGGATTATGTAAAGAGGGATGAGGGTTATGTAAAGAGGGATGAGGCTTATGTAAAGAGGGATGAGGCTTATGTAAAGAGGGATGAGGGTTATGTAAAGAGGGATGAGGCTTATGTAAAGAGGGAGGAGGGTTATGTAAAGAGGGATGAGGATTATGTAAAGAGGGAGGAGGGTTATGTAAAGAGGGATGAAGATTATGTAAAGAGGGATGAGGGTTATGTAAAGAGGGATGAGGCTTATGTAAAGAGGGATGAGGCTTATGTAAAGAGGGAGGAGGGTTATGTAAAGAGGGATGAGGCTTATGTAAAGAGGGAGGAGGGTTATGTAAAGAGGGATGAGGCTTATGTAAAGAGGGAGGAGGGTTATGTAAAGAGGGATGAGGATTATGTAAAGAGGGATGAGGGTTATGTAAAGAGGGAGGAGGGTTATGTAAAGAGGGAGGAGGGTTATGTAAAGAGGGAGGAGGGTTATGTAAAGAGGAATGAGGATTATGTAAAGAGGGATGAGGCTTATGTAAAGAGGGATGAGGGTTATGTAAAGAGGGAGGAGGGTTATGTAAAGAGGGATGAGGCTTATGTAAAGAGGGAGGAGGGTTATGTAAAGAGGGATGAGGATTATGTAAAGAGGGATGAGGCTTATGTAAAGAGGGATGAGGATTATGTAAAGAGGGATGAGGGTTATGTAAAGAGGGATGAGGCTTATGTAAAGAGGGATGAGGCTTATGTAAAGAGGGATGAGGCTTATGTAAAGAGGGAGGAGGGTTATGTAAAGAGGGATGAGGATTATGTAAAGAGGGATGAGGGTTATGTAAAGAGGGATGAGGATTATGTAAAGAGGGATGAGGGTTATGTAAAGAGGGATGAGGGTTATGTAAAGAGGGATGAGGCTTATGTAAAGAGGGATGAGGGTTATGTAAAGAGGGATGAGGGTTATGTAAAGAGGGATGAGGGTTATGTAAAGAGGGATGAGGGTTATGTAAAGAGGGATGAGGGTTATGTAAAGAGGGAGGAGGGTTATGTAAAGAGGGATGAGGGTTATGTAAAGAGGGAGGAGGGTTATGTAAAGAGGGATGAGGCTTATGTAAAGAGGGAGGAGGGTTATGTAAAGAGGGATGAGGATTATGTAAAGAGGGATGAGGATTATGTAAAGAGGGATGAGGGTTATGTAAAGAGGGATGAGGATTATGTAAAGAGGGAGGAGGGTTATGTAAAGAGGGATGAGGATTATGTAAAGAGGGATGAGGGTTATGTAAAGAGGGATGAGGGTTATGTAAAGAGGGATGAGGGTTATGTAAAGAGGGAGGAGGGTTATGTAAAGAGGGATGAGGGTTATGTAAAGAGGGATGAGGGTTATGTAAAGAGGGATGAGGGTTATGTAAAGAGGGAGGAGGGTTATGTAAAGAGGGATGAGGGTTATGTAAAGAGGGATGAGGCTTATGTAAAGAGGGAGGAGGGTTATGTAAAGAGGGATGAGGGTTATGTAAAGAGGGATGAGGGTTATGTAAAGAGGGATGAGGGTTATGTAAAGAGGGATGAGGGTTATGTAAAGAGGGATGAGGCTTATGTAAAGAGGGAGGAGGGTTATGTAAAGAGGGATGAGGGTTATGTAAAGAGGGATGAGGGTTATGTAAAGAGGGATGAGGGTTATGTAAAGAGGGAGGAGGGTTATGTAAAGAGGGATGAGGGTTATGTAAAGAGGGATGAGGGTTATGTAAAGAGGGATGAGGGTTATGTAAAGAGGGAGGAGGGTTATGTAAAGAGGGAGGAGGGTTATGTAAAGAGGGATGAGGGTTATGTAAAGAGGGATGAGGGTTATGTAAAGAGGGATGAGGGTTATGTAAAGAGGGATGAGGGTTATGTAAAGAGGGATGAGGGTTATGTAAAGAGGGAGGAGGGTTATGTAAAGAGGGAGGAGGGTTATGTAAAGAGGGATGAGGGTTATGTAAAGAGGGAGGAGGGTTATGTAAAGAGGGATGAGGGTTATGTAAAGAGGGATGAGGCTTATGTAAAGAGGGATGAGGGTTATGTAAAGAGGGATGAGGGTTATATAAAGAGGGATGAGGCTTATGTAAAGAGGGATGAGGCTTATGTAAAGAGGGATGAGGATTATGTAAAGAGGGATGAGGATTATGTAAAGAGGGATGAGGGTTATGTAAAGAGGGAGGAGGGTTATGTAAAGAGGGATGAGGGTTATGTAAAGAGGGATGAGGGTTATGTAAAGAGGGATGAGGCTTATGTAAAGAGGGATGAGGGTTATGTAAAGAGGGATGAGGGTTATGTAAAGAGGGAGGAGGGTTATGTAAAGAGGGATGAGGGTTATGTAAAGAGGGATGAGGGTTATGTAAAGAGGGAGGAGGGTTATGTAAAGAGGGATGAGGCTTATGTAAATGACGCGCCCCTGGGCCTGTGTCGCGCTGCGTTGCGCATGCGGGAGCCTACCCGGAGCCGGATCAGTAGAGGGTTGTAGTCTCGTGGCGGTGACCCGGTCCGTGCCCAGGGAGTCAAACTAGACGGCAGTCTATTAGTAGTAAATAGTTGATGACTACGCCACCCGTTGAGTGCAGCCAGGAAGCTGCTGCTGCAGGGCAGACCGCTGAGGCCGGTGGTAGGATTGTGCAGCGTGATAGTATAACCCCCAACGGGAGGGGTATGGCCTCAGGGCAGCCGACGTGGATGATGGGGGTAGCAGGAACCACTCAGAGACGGTACGGTGTAGTTCAGGGTCTTTACTGGTAACAACGATAGACCCTCCCGGAGTACTTGCTAGCAAACGGGGCCTGGTCAGTCTTTGAGCAGATGGGATCTCCCCTGGCCAGGCGTAGTTGTAGGCCTCACAAACTGACTGTACTCTTCTGGCTACCTTGCTAGAAGCTGATGTAAGTAGCCCACGTCCCTGAGTGTACCGTGTGGTGCTCACCCGTATGGCCGGTGACTCGGGGCCTTCTAATGGCTTCCGCTCCACGATGGCGGTGCTGGTCCCACGCGTGTGACCGTGCCTTCGGGCTTCTGGGCCAGAGGACCTGAAATCCCCTGCCTGACGGATTCTGCTGCTGGGTAGAAGTTAGTCCCCACAGCCTCGGACTCCGGGTCCGGTAAAGAATCTTCTTAGTCAGGGCGAGCGCTGCAGCTGCCAGCCCCTGACTCCTTGGAACTCTGCTGTTTCCTATGCTGCTTCTTGTCTCCACTCTCCTTGTCTGACTCTCCCTGCCTCAGCCCCGGGTTTATACAGGGGAAGTTCTTCCCCTCCCAAGACTGGGCAGGAGGTGTGGCATGCACAGGATCCCTGACCAAAGGACCTCCCACCTGCTCTCAGACATAACATTACATTACTGTGGAAAACCAGACCCCTGGGGTGCCACATTCCCCCCTAGTGAAATTTAGTACTCCGGGACTAAACACATTTAGAAAAACATAACAAGGCAAAAACATTAATAATACAATAAGAAAACATATAAAGATGGTTACGGCGTGTCCGCAACCGGGTGCAGTCTCTGAAGAGAGCAAGGTGTCCATTTCACCAACACAGGGAGACGTAACCAGGTAGGGGTCTGTCCTACCCCGAGTCCTTAACAGTCTCTAGTCCATCCTGGGTTACGCTCCAACTATATACAAGGATTCCCGGTAAATCCACCAAGGTTTCCTAAAAACAACTGGAAACACAAAATTATTCACAAGCAACAATACACAGAAAAACATAAATAAAACAATTTATACACTTTAAATTCTCCAGCGTGCGGGTAACTGGCCTCTAGTGGCCCGAGTGGACCTACGGAGCTGACTGTCTGGCCCTGAACTACAGGGTGTAGGAGCTGTCAAGGGTAAACTGGGCAGCTGTCTACCGGCTCTTTGTCTCACTAGGGGTACGGCAGGCTCACTATAAGCAGAGGGTTGATTCTCCTGTTCTGCTTGTGTGGAGTCTTCTGCCTCCTGGACCGGCTGTTCTTCCAGCTCTACCCGTTGCTCCGTAGGTTCTTGGGATGATGGTTGGAGGAAGGTGAGTACGGGTACCACAACTGCACCATTGACTTGAGTCCAAGACTGAGGGAAGTCCCCGAGCACGGTACTAACCATATCTTCCCTTTCTTCCACAGGTCGATGGTCTTCTTGTTCCTCTTCAGGGTTCCTCAGTTGTTCGGGACACTTCTTCAGGTGGTCCCGGGATACAATGGCTGTGGTTTCCCCTCCGTCTTTACTGATGGTACAGACCTTCGGGTTCTCGTGGCTTGAGGGCAGTACGGTGTACGGGTCCTCCTCCCACTGGTCATCCAACTTGTGGAGCCGTCTTTTCCTCTTCAAGACCTGCTCTCCGGGTACCAGGGGAACAGCGGGAGCATACTGGTTGTAAGTCTTCTCTTGTCTTTCCCTAGCCTGACAGAGACTTCGCTCCACGCTCTCTTGTACTCTCCGGTACTGCTGCTGCCTCTCTGTGTCCCAGTCTGTTTCTGGTGAAGTGTCCTCAGGTGTCAGGACTCCCATTTCCAGGTCAACAGGTAACTTACCAGGTCTCGCCCTCATTAGGTAAGCCGGGGTACAGTTGGTGGAACCTACCGGGATGTGGTTGTATAGGTCCACCAGATCGGGCAACTTCTCAGGCCACAGACTGCGTTCTTCCAGGGGCAATGTTTTTAGCAGATCCATTACCACCTGGTTCATTTTTTCACAAAGTCCATTAGTTTGCGGATGGTAGGGTGTCGTCCTTATCTTCCGGCAGCCATACAGATTGCAGAATTCCTGGAAGACCTCCGCTTCAAAGGCAGGTCCCTGGTCCGTCAGCACTTGGTCCGGGTACCCGTGTGGACGGCAGAAGTGCTGCTGGAAGGCTCTAGCTGCTGTTTGAGCCGTTAAGTCCTTGACGGGGACGACAACCAAGAACCGGGAGTAATGATCCACGATGGTTAACGCGTAGACGTAGCCACTTCTGCTTGGGGTCAGTTTTACATGATCCAAGGCTACCAGTTCCAACGGTTGCCGGGTGACGATGGACTGCAGGGGAGTCTTCTGGCTGGCCCGGTCCTTCCTTCTCAGATTGCACGGGCCACAGTCTCTGCACCACTTCTCGATGGTTCCCCTCATGCCTACCCAGTGGAACCGCTCGCGCAGCAGGAACTCCAGCTTTTTCCACCCGAAGTGTCCAGCTCCGTCGTGGTATGCCTCCATCACCATGGCTGCGTCTCTTCGTGGCACCACTACTTGCCAGAGTAGTTCATGCGTCCGGGAGTTGACCATTCTGCGGCACAACTTCCCCTTGTAAAGGAATAGTCGACTCTTCTCCGCCCATAGTTGTTTGGCTTCCTCCGGAGCGTCTGGTTCAAGTCGAGCCTCCGGCCGAGTCAGCATCTCCTTCACCAGTCGGACGGCAGGGTCGCTGTCTTGCGTTTCCGCCCAGTTGTAGTGGGGTAAGGGGTTCAACGTAGCAGCCTGTTTACCCCTTACCCGGTGGGAATACTGGATAGTCCCATGACGGTGGAACGCAGGGAGTTCAACTTCTTCCAGTCCCTCCGGATCTTCTCCTTCGTCCGGCAGGTTGGGCATCCTGGACAGGGCATCCGCGTTAGTATTGGAGCGTCCTGCCCGGTATTTGATTGTGAACTCGTAGTTGGACAGACGGGCCATCCACCTCTGCTCCAGGGCACCGAGTCTTGCCGTGTCCAGGTGTATCAACGGGTTGTTATCCGTGTATACGGTGAACCGGGAAGAAGCGAGGTAATGCCTAAAGCGCTCGGTGACTGCCCATACCACGGCCAGGAACTCTAGCTTAAATGAGCTGTAATTCTCGGGGTTCCTTTCGGTGGGTCGCAGTTTTCGGCTGGCATAGGAGATCACTCGTTCTCTCCCCTGCTGAATCTGGGATAGTACGGCTCCTAGCCCGATGTTACTGGCGTCGGTGTAGAGGATGAAGGGCTGGCTATAGTCTGGGTACGCCAAGATTTCATCCCCCGTGAGGGCCATCTTCAGCTGGCGGAAGGACTCTTCTTCTAGCTCTTCCCATTTGAAGGGCGGCTTCTGGTTCTTGGCCTTCCGGGACTGGCCTATCAGGAGGTCCTGCATAGGCGCTGCCTTTTTGGTGAAACCGGGAATAAACCTTCAGTAGTAGCCTACCAACCCTAGGAACTGCCGCACTTCTTTTACGCTGGAGGGGCTTGGCCATCCCTTAATTGCGGTGATCTTATCGGGGTCGGGAGCCACTCCGTCAGCGCTCACCACGTGTCCCAGGTATTGCACCTTTGGTTTCAGGAGGTGACACTTGGAGGGTTTCACCTTTAGGCCGTAACTCGCCAGAGCTTCGAACACCTCCGCCAGGTGTTTCAGGTGGTCCTCATAAGTTTTGGAGTATACGATGACATCGTCCAGGTACAACAGGACCGTCTCGAAGTTTCTGTGGCCCAGACAGCACTCCATTAATCGTTGGAAGGTTCCTGGGGCGTTGCAGAGTCCGAACGGCATGCAGGTGAACTCGCTAAGTCCCATCGGGGTGGTGAATGCGGTCTTCTCCCGGTCCGCCTCTGCTACAGGAACCTGCCAGTACCCGCTAGTGAGATCCAAGGTAGAGAAGAAGTTAGCAGATCTTAAAGCAGCCAATGACTCCTCTATCCTTGGTAAGGGGTACGCATCCTTGTGTGTGATACGGTTGATTTTCCGGTAATCTACACACATCCTCATGGTGTTGTCTTTCTTTTTGACTAAAACTAGTGGGGCTGCCCAGGGGCTACAGCTATCCCGGATTACCCCAGCCTCCTTCATGTCTCTAAGCATCCCCTTGGCGTGTTGGTAATGTGCAGGGGGTACGGGTCGATACCTCTCTTTTATGGGAGGATGATCTCCCGTGGGGATGCGGTGTTCTACCCCCTTGACTCGCCCGAAGTCTAACGGGTGTTTACTAAACACTCTCTCATACTCTTGAACCACCCGATAGACTCCTTGTTTCTGATGTGAGGGAGTGGAATCAGTACCCAAATGTAGTTGCTGACACCAGTCCTCCATGTCTTTCTTAGAGCCGTTACCTTCCTCCGGGTGAGATGGAGGCAAGGGTTCCACAGATTGTATAGAATTTTGATTAGTGGTATATAATTTGGCTAGTGTGGCATACCGGGGCAGGTACACTTCCCTCTCCCCGATATTTATTATGCGAATGGGCACCCTCCCATGGCGTACATTGACCACCCCCCGTGCTGTCAAAATGGTGGGCCTACTGTCTGAGTAAACTGGTTCTACCATTGCCTGGTAATCTCTTCCTCTCAGACCAATAGCTGCCCGGCACCAAATCATCATTTCACTTTTTGGGGGCATGGCAATAGGAAAAGGGTCACACATTCTTACGCTACCAATCTCACCGCCGGAGAGTTCCACTTGTTGCCGTTGCATCAGTGCCCGGATCTCTTTCTGGAGCACCCGCTGCTCGCCGGAGCTGGCGTTCTTGGCAACCTGCTGTAAAAGGAAAATCACCTCTGCAAGACAATTTTCAATTACGTTAGTTCCTAGAGTTATTTTTGGGTGACTCTCATGTTTATCAATATCTACAATGATCAGTCCCTGTGCGGCCAGTTCGACTCTACCGATTTTGAGGGCCACCTCCTTAAATCCGATCTGTGGCACGGGCTGGCCATTGCTGGCGATGATACTCAAGTCGTCGTCAGGGTAGTGGGTAATATCCGAGTCATTCCAGTACTGCTTGAAGAGCACGTACGGGATGGTGGTGACCTGTGACCCGGTATCCAGTAGGGCACTCATGGGAATGCCATCCAGTACCACAGGCAAGACTGGACGTCCTCCCACATATCTGTCGCGCCAGTTCGATGGGCCTGGTGATCTTTTTCCTGGGGGTTGGCCCTCTACCCCAGGTTGTGCCCGTTTAAAGAACAGTACCTTTCCATATGTCCGGGTTGATTGCAGCGGCGGCAGATGGGTCGTCCGTCCTCGCTGTATCGGTCACTGGGTCTTCCTCTGGCCGGTGGGGTCCTCCTTGGTCGACGCCACGGGATGTCCTCCGGTCCGGATGCCAGCTGGATCTTCCCTGGGGTGGAAACCTGTAAAGACTGCACAGTTCGGGTTAGCGCAGCAACGCTCTTAGCTAGCTCTTGGACCTAATGGTGTAGGTCTGGAGCCGGGTCATTGTCCAAAGCCTGCGCATCAGCTCCCACAGGCCCTGCTGACAAGGGCGCCGCCTCCTGGTAGTAAGTGGTAGTGGGGCGTCTGTGGGTCACAACGCCACCTGGTGCCGGTTCTCGGAGCACCCGGATGGCTCTGTCCTTGAACTGTGCAAAGTCCAGATGGGGATCCTGTAAGGCCATTGCCCGCAACTGGGTTCGGTGGGCATTGCAATATAAACCCTCTATAAATTGTTCAGTCAACAGCCTGTCCTCGTTTCCCACCCCATCAGGGTCGGTCTGCTTTATGGCCCTCAGGGCCTCTTGTAGGTTTAGTGCATAGTCCCTTATACTCTCATGCGCTCGCTGCTTGCACCCGTAGAATCTAAGCTTAATCTCGGCTGAGGTGCGGGTATCAAAGGTGTCCTTCAGCCGGGTTAGTATCCCTGCGACAGTCTTCCTCCCAGGTGGCCAGGATTTTACTTCCCTTTTGGCTGCCCCGGTTAGTTGGGCCACCAGGATGCTCACTTTTTGCTCTTCTGTGAGGGGGTACACCTGGAAGAGGCTATCCAGCTTTTCTCTAAAGTCATGCAGGGTATGTGACTCCCCTGAATACTGGGGTAGCCAAGCTGCTCCCGGGATATAGGGCATGGTGAAGGGCATAACTGCAGCAGCGGTAGCGCTGGCGGGGGTTGGGGCAGTGAAGCTCTCCTCCGTATCCGACATCTTCCTCCCCCCTAGTGGACCGTGGCCTACCTTGCGATGATCCTCTTCCGTAGGCCGCGGCTCCGCAGTGGATCGTCAGGGTTGAGGACCTTCCGTCGCGCTCCTGTGACGTCGGCGTCTGCTGGGCTCCTTCCAGGACCTTACGCAACGTCCGGACGTGAGGCGGGGCTTCAGTTCTCGCGCGCTTTCAGAGTCCACGCCCCTCTTCTTCCCGCGCGGCGTCCCCAAGATGGCGTCCAACGGCGGGAAAACTCCACGGATGGCGGGAAGAAGGCAGAAGATGGCGCCGGATGGCGGGAAACTTCACCGATGGCGGGAAGAAGGTAGAAGATGGCGCCGGATGGCGGGAAACCTCCACGGATAGCGGGAATCTTCACCACTGGTAAGTTTGAACAGTCTTTGCTTTTCAGGCACGCAGTACCCGGTGGTTGCGGGCACGAGATCCTGCCGACTACGCCAAAGTTGACGCGCCCCTGGGCCTGTGTCGCGCTGCGTTGCGCATGCGGGAGCCTACCCGGAGCCGGATCAGTAGAGGGTTGTAGTCTCGTGGCGGTGACCCGGTCCGTGCCCAGGGAGTCAAACTAGACGGCAGTCTATTAGTAGTAAATAGTTGATGACTACGCCACCCGTTGAGTGCAGCCAGGGAGCTGCTGCTGCAGGGCAGACCGCTGAGGCCGGTGGTAGGATTGTGCAGCGTGATAGTATAACCCCCAACGGGAGGGGTATGGCCTCAGGGCAGCCGACGTGGATGATGGGGGTAGCAGGAACCACTCAGAGACGGTACGGTGTAGTTCAGGGTCTTTACTGGTAACAACGATAGACCCTCCCGGAGTACTTGCTAGAAAACGGGGCCTGGTCAGTCTTTGAGCAGATGGGATCTCCCCTGGCCAGGCGTAGTTGTAGGCCTCACAAACTGACTGTACTCTTCTGGCTACCTTGCTAGAAGCTGATATAAGTAGCCCACGTCCCTGAGTGTACCGTGTGGTGCTCACCCGTATGGCCGGTGACTCGGGGACTTCTAATGGCTTCCGCTCCACGATGGCGGTGCTGGTCCCACGCGTGTGACCGTGCCTTCGGGCTTCTGGGCCAGAGGACCTGAAATCCCCTGCCTGACGGATTCTGCTGCTGGGTAGAAGTTAGTCCCCACAGCCTCGGACTCCGGGTCCGGTAAAGAATCTTCTTAGTCAGGGCGAGCGCTGCAGCTGCCAGCCCCTGACTCCTTGGAACTCTGCTGTTTCCTATGCTGCTTCTTGTCTCCACTCTCCTTGTCTGACTCTCCCTGCCTCAGCCCCGGGTTTATACAGGGGAAGTTCTTCCCCTCCCAAGACTGGGCAGGAGGTGTGGCATGCACAGGATCCCTGACCAAAGGACCTCCCACCTGCTCTCAGACATAACATTACATTACTGTGGAAAACCAGACCCCTGGGGTGCCACATAAAGAGGGATGAGGATTATGTAAAGAGGGATGAGGATTATGTAAAGAGGGATGAGGATTATGTAAAGAGGGATGAGGTTTATGTAAAGAGGGAGGAGGGTTATGTAAAGAGGGAGGAGGGTTATGTAAAGAGGGAGGAGGCTTATGTAAAGAGGGAGGAGGGTTATGTAAAGAGGGAGGAGGGTTATGTAAAGAGGGATGAGGGTTATGTAAAGAGGGAGGAGGGTTATGTAAAGAGGGATGAGGCTTATGTAAAGAGGGAGGAGGGTTATGTAAAGAGGGATGAGGATTATGTAAAGAGGGAGGAGGGTTATGTAAAGAGGGATGAGGGTTATGTAAAGAGGGATGAGGGTTATGTAAAGAGGGAGGAGGGTTATGTAAAGAGGGATGAGGGTTATGTAAAGAGGGATGAGGGTTATGTAAAGAGGGAGGAGGCTTATGTAAAGAGGGAGGAGGCTTATGTAAAGAGGGAGGAGGGTTATGTAAAGAGGGATGAGGGTTATGTAAAGAGGGATGAGGGTTATGTAAAGAGGGAGGAGGGTTATGTAAAGAGGGATGAGGATTATGTAAAGAGGGATGAGGCTTATGTAAAGAGGGATGAGGCTTATGTAAAGAGGGAGGAGGCTTATGTAAAGAGGGAGGAGGGTTATGTAAAGAGGGAGGAGGGTTATGTAAAGAGGGATGAGGGTTATGTAAAGAGGGAGGAGGGTTATGTAAAGAGGGATGAGGCTTATGTAAAGAGGGATGAGGCTTATGTAAAGAGGGATGAGGCTTATGTAAAGAGGGATGAGGGTTATGTAAAGAGGGATGAGGGTTATGTAAAGAGGGATGAGGGTTATGTAAAGAGGGATGAGGGTTATGTAAAGAGGGAGGAGGGTTATGTAAAGAGGGATGAGGGTTATGTAAAGAGGGATGAGGCTTATGTAAAGAGGGATGAGGCTTATGTAAAGAGGGATAAGGCTTATGTAAAGAGGGATGAGGCTTATATAAAGAGGGATGAGGGTTATGTAAAGAGGGATGAGGCTTATGTAAAGAGGGATGAGGCTTATGTAAAGAGGGATGAGGGTTATGTAAAGAGGGATGAGGATTATGTAAAGAGGGATGAGGGTTATGTAAAGAGGGAGGAGGGTTATGTAAAGAGGGAGGAGGATTATGTAAAGAGGGATGAGGGTTATGTAAAGAGGGATGAGGGTTATGTAAAGAGGGAGGAGGCTTATATAAAGAGGGATGAGGCTTATGTAAAGAGGGATGAGGCTTATGTAAAGAGGGATGAGGCTTATGTAAAGAGGGATGAGGGTTATGTAAAGAGGGATGAGGATTATGTAAAGAGGGATGAGGCTTATATAAAGAGGGATGAGGCTTATGTAAAGAGGGATGAGGCTTATGTAAAGAGGGATGAGGCTTATGTAAAGAGGGATGAGGCTTATGTAAAGAGGGATGAGGCTTATGTAAAGAGGGATGAGGCTTATGTAAAGAGGGATGAGGGTTATGTAAAGAGGGATGAGGATTATGTAAAGAGGGATGAGGGTTATGTAAAGAGGGATGAGGGTTATGTAAAGAGGGAGGAGGGTTATGTAAAGAGGGATGAGGGTTATGTAAAGAGGAATGAGGGTTATGTAAAGAGGGATGAGGGTTATGTAAAGAGGGAGGAGGGTTATGTAAAGAGGGATGAGGCTTATGTAAAGAGGGATGAGGGTTATGTAAAGAGGGATGAGGGTTATGTAAAGAGGGATGAGGGTTATGTAAAGAGGGAGGAGGGTTATGTAAAGAGGGATGAGGGTTATGTAAAGAGGGATGAGGGTTATGTAAAGAGGGAGGAGGGTTATGTAAAGAGGGATGAGGATTATGTAAAGAGGGATGAGGATTATGTAAAGAGGGATGAGGCTTATGTAAAGAGGGATGAGGGTTATGTAAAGAGGGATGAGGATTATGTAAAGAGGGATGAGGGTTATGTAAAGAGGGATGAGGCTTATGTAAAGAGGGATGAGGGTTATGTAAAGAGGGAGGAGGGTTATGTAAAGAGGGATGAGGATTATGTAAAGAGGGATGAGGATTATGTAAAGAGGGATGAGGCTTATGTAAAGAGGGATGAGGCTTATGTAAAGAGGGAGGAGGGTTATGTAAAGAGGGATGAGGATTATGTAAAGAGGGATGAGGGTTATGTAAAGAGGGATGAGGGTTATGTAAAGAGGGATGAGGGTTATGTAAAGAGGGATGAGGCTTATGTAAAGAGGGATGAGGGTTATGTAAAGAGGGATGAGGGTTATGTAAAGAGGGATGAGGATTATGTAAAGAGGGAGGAGGGTTATGTAAAGAGGGAGGAGGATTATGTAAAGAGGGATGAGGCTTATGTAAAGAGGGATGAGGGTTATGTAAAGAGGGATGAGGCTTATGTAAAGAGGGATGAGGGTTATGTAAAGAGGGAGGAGGGTTATGTAAAGAGGGAGGAGGGTTATGTAAAGAGGGATGAGGGTTATGTAAAGAGGGATGAGGATTATGTAAAGAGGGATGAGGATTATGTAAAGAGGGTGGGGCTTATGTAAAGAGGGAGGAGGGTTATGTAAAGAGGGATGAGGCTTATGTAAAGAGGGATGAGGGTTATGTAAAGAGGGAGGAGGGTTATGTAAAGAGGGAGGAGGGTTATGTAAAGAGGGATGAGGATTATGTAAAGAGGGATGAGGATTATGTAAAGAGGGAGGAGGGTTATGTAAAGAGGGATGAGGCTTATGTAAAGAGGGATGAGGGTTATGTAAAGAGGGAGGAGGGTTATGTAAAGAGGGATGAGGCTTATGTAAAGAGGGATGAGGGTTATGTAAAGAGGGATGAGGCTTATGTAAAGAGGGAGGAGGGTTATGTAAAGAGGGAGGAGGGTTATGTAAAGAGGGATGAGGATTATGTAAAGAGGGATGAGGGTTATGTAAAGAGGGATGAGGATTATGTAAAGAGGGATGAGGATTATGTAAAGAGGGATGAGGATTATGTAAAGAGGGATGAGGGTTATGTAAAGAGGGATGAGGATTATGTAAAGAGGGAGGAGGATTATGTAAAGAGGGATGAGGCTTATGTAAAGAGGGAGGAGGGTTATGTAAAGAGGGAGGAGGGTTATGTAAAGAGGGAGGAGGGTTATGTAAAGAGGGATGAGGGTTATGTAAAGAGGGAGGAGGCTTATGTAAAGAGGGATGAGGATTATGTAAAGAGGGATGAGGATTATGTAAAGAGGGATGAGGATTATGTAAAGAGGGATGAGGGTTATGTAAAGAGGGATGAGGATTATGTAAAGAGGGAGGAGGGTTATGTAAAGAGGGATGAGGCTTATGTAAAGAGGGATGAGGGTTATGTAAAGAGGGATGAGGCTTATGTAAAGAGGGAGGAGGGTTATGTAAAGAGGGAGGAGGGTTATGTAAAGAGGGATGAGGGTTATGTAAAGAGGGAGGAGGCTTATGTAAAGAGGGAGGAGGCTTATGTAAAGAGGGATGAGGATTATGTAAAGAGGGATGAGGATTATGTAAAGAGGGATGAGGATTATGTAAAGAGGGATGAGGGTTATGTAAAGAGGGATGAGGCTTATGTAAAGAGGGATGAGGATTATGTAAAGAGGGATGAGGATTATGTAAAGAGGAATGAGGGTTATGTAAAGAGGGAGGAGGGTTATGTAAAGAGGGATGAGGCTTATGTAAAGAGGGATGAGGATTATGTAAAGAGGGATGAGGATTATGTAAAGAGGGAGGAGGGTTATGTAAAGATGGAGGAGGGTTATGTAAAGAGGGATGAGGATTATGTAAAGAGGGATGAGGGTTATGTAAAGAGGGATGAGGATTATGTAAAGAGGGATGAGGGTTATGTAAAGAGGGATGAGGGTTATGTAAAGAGGGATGAGGATTATGTAAAGAGGGAGGAGGGTTATGTAAAGAGGGATGAGGATTATGTAAAGAGGGAGGAGGGTTATGTAAAGAGGGAGGAGGGTTATGTAAAGAGGGATGAGGATTATGTAAAGAGGGAGGAGGGTTATGTAAAGAGGGATGAGGATTATGTAAAGAGGGAGGAGGGTTATGTAAAGAGGGATGAGGCTTATGTAAAGAGGGATGAGGGTTATGTAAAGAGGGAGGAGGGTTATGTAAAGAGGGATGAGGATTATGTAAAGAGGGAGGAGGGTTATGTAAAGAGGGATGAGGCTTATGTAAAGAGGGATGAGGGTTATGTAAAGAGGGATGAGGGTTATGTAAAGAGGGAGGAGGGTTATGTAAAGAGGGATGAGGATTATGTAAAGAGGGAGGAGGGTTATGTAAAGAGGGATGAGGATTATGTAAAGAGGGATGAGGGTTATGTAAAGAGGGATGAGGATTATGTAAAGAGGGAGGAGGGTTATGTAAAGAGGGAGGAGGGTTATGTAAAGAGGGATGAGGCTTATGTAAAGAGGGATGAGGATTATGTAAAGAGGGATGAGGGTTATGTAAAGAGGGATGAGGGTTATGTAAAGAGGGATGAGGGTTATGTAAAGAGGGAGGAGGGTTATGTAAAGAGGGATGAGGATTATGTAAAGAGGGAGGAGGGTTATGTAAAGAGGGAGGAGGGTTATGTAAAGAGGGATGAGGGTTATGTAAAGAGGGATGAGGATTATGTAAAGAGGGATGAGGGTTATGTAAAGAGGGATGAGGGTTATGTAAAGAGGGAGGAGGGTTATGTAAAGAGGGATGAGGGTTATGTAAAGAGGGATGAGGATTATGTAAAGAGGGATTAGGATTATGTAAAGAGGGATGAGGGTTATGTAAAGAGGGATGAGGATTATGTAAAGAGGGATGAGGGTTATGTAAAGAGGGATGAGGATTATGTAAAGAGGGATGAGGGTTATGTAAAGAGGGAGGAGGGTTATGTAAAGAGGGATGAGGCTTATGTAAAGAGGGATGAGGATTATGTAAAGAGGGATGAGGGTTATGTAAAGAGGGAGGAGGGTTATGTAAAGAGGGAGGAGGGTTATGTAAAGAGGGATGAGGCTTATGTAAAGAGGGATGAGGATTATGTAAAGAGGGATGAGGGTTATGTAAAGAGGGAGGAGGGTTATGTAAAGAGGGATGAGGGTTATGTAAAGAG
The DNA here is from genome assembly GCF_046119375.1 of Phyllobates terribilis. Taxonomy (NCBI): domain Eukaryota; kingdom Metazoa; phylum Chordata; class Amphibia; order Anura; family Dendrobatidae; genus Phyllobates; species Phyllobates terribilis. The sequence continues at coordinate 1,239,071,467 of NW_027362761.1, read as the reverse complement.
GGATGAGGCTTATGTAAAGAGGGATGAGGCTTATGTAAAGAGGGATGAGGGTTATGTAAAGAGGGATGAGGGTTATGTAAAGAGGGATGAGGCTTATGTAAAGAGGGAGGAGGGTTATGTAAAGAGGGATGAGGATTATGTAAAGAGGGATGAGGATTATGTAAAGAGGGTGGGGCTTATGTAAAGAGGGAGGAGGCTTATGTAAAGAGGGTGGGGCTTATGTAAAGAGGGATGAGGGTTATGTAAAGAGGGATGAGGCTTATGTAAAGAGGGAGGAGGGTTATGTAAAGAGGGATGAGGATTATGTAAAGAGGGATGAGGATTATGTAAAGAGGGTGGGGCTTATGTAAAGAGGGATGAGGATTATGTAAAGAGGGATGAGGGTTATGTAAAGAGGGATGAGGGTTATGTAAAGAGGGATGAGGGTTATGTAAAGAGGGATGAGGATTATGTAAAGAGGGATGAGGGTTATGTAAAGAGGGATGAGGGTTATGTAAAGAGGGATGAGGGTTATGTAAAGAGGGATGAGGCTTATGTAAAGAGGGATGAGGCTTATGTAAAGAGGGATGAGGATTATGTAAAGAGGGATGAGGGTTATGTAAAGAGGGATGAGGATTATGTAAAGAGGGATGAGGCTTATGTAAAGAGGGATGAGGATTATGTAAAGAGGGATGAGGGTTATGTAAAGAGGGATGAGGGTTATGTAAAGAGGGATGAGGATTATGTAAAGAGGGATGAGGGTTATGTAAAGAGGGAGGAGGGTTATGTAAAGAGGGATGAGGGTTATGTAAAGAGGGATGAGGCTTATGTAAAGAGGGATGAGGGTTATGTAAAGAGGGAGGAGGGTTATGTAAAGAGGGATGAGGGTTATGTAAAGAGGGATGAGGCTTATGTAAAGAGGGATGAGGCTTATGTAAAGAGGGATGAGGATTATGTAAAGAGGGATGAGGGTTATGTAAAGAGGGATGAGGCTTATGTAAAGAGGGAGGAGGGTTATGTAAAGAGGGATGAGGGTTATGTAAAGAGGGATGAGGTTTATGTAAAGAGGGATGAGGATTATGTAAAGAGGGTGGGGCTTATGTAAAGAGGGAGGAGGCTTATGTAAAGAGGGTGGGGCTTATGTAAAGAGGGATGAGGATTATGTAAAGAGGGATGAGGGTTATGTAAAGAGGGATGAGGCTTATGTAAAGAGGGAGGAGGGTTATGTAAAGAGGGATGAGGGTTATGTAAAGAGGGATGAGGGTTATGTAAAGAGGGAGGAGGGTTATGTAAAGAGGGATGAGGGTTATGTAAAGAGGGATGAGGGTTATGTAAAGAGGGATGAGGGCTATGTAAAGAGGGATGAGGATTATGTAAAGAGGGATGAGGGTTATGTAAAGAGGGATGAGGATTATGTAAAGAGGGATGAGGGTTATGTAAAGAGGGATGAGGATTATGTAAAGAGGGATGAGGGTTATGTAAAGAGGGATGAGGATTATGTAAAGAGGGATGAGGGTTATGTAAAGAGGGAGGAGGGTTATGTAAAGAGGGATGAGGGTTATGTAAAGAGGGATGAGGCTTATCTAAATAGGGATGGGGCCTATCTAAAAAATTATTTAATATATTATGGATTATTTGAAAAGCGAAGGGTCTTATCTAATGAGTGGTCAGGATTGTCTTTAAAATAAAGGATGTGGTTTATCCAAAAAGGGAAAGGGCTTATCTTTACAGTAAAAAAGTTTCTCAAAAGGGTAGAGCTTGGATAGAGGGATGTGGCTATTTAAATGGGTGTGGCGTCTTCCTAAGAGTAGGTGGGACATTTCTAAGATTGGGTGGGGCTTATCTGTAGAGGGGTCTAAGATCTAAGGTGGGTATGAGTGGCTTAGCTAAAATGGGATGAACTTTAGCCACCTTTTCCTCCTATTATGTAGATAGCAGACAGAACTGGGGTGATATTGGCTTTGGGGCGGTCGCATCGAGATCTTTATGTAGCCCTCTTGTGTTTTGCAGTGTTCTATCATTTCAGCGATGAGACGATTGTGATAGGGGGGATCATCGTCATCATTGTTGTTCTCATGGTTCGAGTTTTATGGTCATTGATGCTTTGCGGTGAGTTTATCCGGCTTGTTCTGTATAGATTGTTCCCGTTATGCATGACATATACTGCCTGTGGCTGACGGATGAAATCACTGTATAATCCCCAGCATAGACCTGTATACTTCATCCTTATAGTAGAGATGCCTATATAGACCTTAACTGATCACCATCAGCATCTGTGACCGTCAGGGAGACAACAGGGAGATCATGCCGATCTCACCGCTGCCACCAGTTTATCAGGGGAAGAATGGAGAACATGCAGATCCCACCGCTGCCACCAGTTTATCAGGGGAAGAATGGAGAACATGCAGATCCCACCGCTGCCACCAGTTTATCAGGGGAAGAATGGAGAACATGCAGATCTCACTGCTGCCATCAGTTTATCAGGGGAAGAATGGAGAACATGCAGATCCCACTGCTGCCACCAGTTTATCAGGGGAAGAATGGAGAACATGCAGATCTCACCGCTGCCACCAGTTTATCAGGGGAAGAATGGAGAACATGCAGATCCCACCGCTGCCACCAGTTTATCAGGGGAAAATGGGGAGATCACGCAGATCCCACCGCTGCCAACAATTTGTGGGGGATCAACGCTTTGCTGCCTTCAATCGTCAGGACAATTACGCAAATGACTGACCAGTGATGGACGAGGCCGCAGCTACTTCTATTACTAGACTGGTTATCGGGGAACTCACAGTGAGCGTATGGTATATACACCTCTGATTCCAACGTATGGAATATAGATATCTACCCCAGTCCGGTCACTTCCAGCTCCACAATAACAAAAGGAAATACTCGCTGCCACCACCAATCATTTTACAGGCTGATTGGACGCCCTTTACAGGCAGCGTATGAATTCAGGGTGCGGTTTACATAGCAAGAGGAACAGATCAATTACATTTTATAGATTTAATCTGAAAAGTAGGCAGTGTTTATAAAAATATACAAAGATGATACAAAATGGACAAAACAGTACAGTATATACAACTACATAAAATAAAAAGGATAAACAGAAGAAATGTACTAAACCTTTGTCACAGAAATGATACAGACTGTTGTGGAGGGAGGGCCTCCTTTTTGGGGAAAAGGTACAGAACCACAAAGCACTGTGTCTTGCAGGACTGACAATGATTGTAGTTCGGTATTAGCTTTTATTGGCACAAGCCACAGCCACACACCTCCCCTCCGATGACTCATAACAGGGCTGGTCTTTAGAAAATTATGGGATCCACAACTTTCAGAATATCTTTGCCCCTGGAGGTCCCAGGCAGGAGATATTAATTCCATATTTCCTTTCACAATGTTATCTTTCTATAGAGAGGAAACATGGCATGGATATTGTCATCCATCTGCCTTATATTAGTTTGGAGGTGCTTCTGCAACTGCCCAGTGATGTAAGACAATGTGTTACGTTTGTCACTTCGTCACACACCAAAAATATGTCTCATATCTGTCATATCTATGGCGTTCATAAAACACCCATATTCATACTGGTGCCTGAACAAAAGCAGTCTGCTTGCCTTTCTGGTCACAGGGAGTGCTAAGGGAGATAAACCTGTCGTCTCTCCAAATTCCTCTGTCGGCTATGCCTGGTCTGCAATCATCAGATGATCCACTTTAATTACCTGTTCTCATCAAGGAAGTCCCCTCTTCATATGGGTCATATAGAGGTTAATAGAGTGCTAGCCTTGCTTCAGTATTCACTGATACTTATGAGATGGCTTTATAAATTTTTAATTAAATCTATGACAGTGACTCCTGTACTCACTGTCACTGCAGAGGTTCAGGACAATATCAGGCTCCATTCGTGGGAAGTAGATGAGGGGTCGAGGCTCCCAGTCTGCGGAGAATGGAGACACTACTGTAACCATTGTACAAGATTGCACCTCTGCATTACACTCTTGGAGTCTCCTCTTTTATAATCCCTTTCTCTGTATATCACAGATCTTCCCCTGCACCCGTTGATTATCAGGATTATGGAGGACACACTATTTGTGGCTGACTTGTTCCTGGTACCTGCAATTTATATACAGTACATGCGCCTGTATTTAGAAGGTGAGCTCTCTGAACACTGGGCGGACACCAGGGTCTGATTATACGTTGTGTCCACAGTACATCCCTGGTGATGGAGTCTCTCATTGTTTGTCATGCCCACATTACATTCACGGTGGTGGAGGATCTGATTGTACGTTGTGTCCACATTACATTACCGGTGGTGGAGGATCTGATTGTACGTTGTGTCCACATTACATTACCGGTGGTGGAAGATATGATTTGACTTTGTGTCCACATTACTTCCCTGGTGATGGAGTCTCTCATTGTTTGTCATGTCCACATTACATTCACGGTGGTGGAAGATCTGATTGTACTTTGTGTCCACATTACATTACCGGTGGTGGAGTTTCTGATTGTACGTTGTGTCCACATTACGGCCCTGGTGGTGGAGTCTCTGATTGTACGTTGTGTCCACATTACATTACCGGTGGTGGAGTCTCTGATTATACGTTGGGTCCACATTACATTACCGGTGGTGGAGTCTCTGATTGTACGTTGTGTCCACATTACGGCCCTGGCGGTGGAGTCTCTGATTGTACGTTGTGTCCACATTATGGCCCCGGTGGTGGAGTCTCTGATTGTACGTTGTGTCCACATTATGGCCCCGGTGGTGGAGTCTCTGATTGCACGTTGTGTCCACATTATGGCCCCGGTGGTGGAGTCTCTGATTGTACGTTGTGTCCACATTACGGCCCCGGTGGTGGAGTCTCTGATTGTACGTTGTGTCCACATTATGGCCCCAGCGGTGGAGTCTCTGATTGTACATTGAGTCCACATTACATTCAGAGTGGTGGAGTCTCTGATTGTACGTTGAGTCCATGTTGGTGGAAGATCTGTTTACATTGTGTTTATGTCACATCCCCGGCGGTGGAGTCTCTGATTGTACGTTGAGTCCATGTTGGTGGAAGATCTGCTTTACATTGTGTTTATGTTACATGCCCGGTGGTGGAGTCTCTGATTGTACGTCGTGTCCACATTACGGCCCCGGCGGTGGAGTCTCTGATTGTACGTTGTGTCCACATTACGGCCCCGGCGGTGGAGTCTCTGATTGTACGTTGTGTCCACATTACGGCCCCGGTGGTGGAGTCTCTGATTGTACGTTGTGTCCACATTACCGACCCGGCGATGGAGTCTCTGATTGTACGTCGTGTCCACATTACGGCCCCGGCGGTGGAGTCTCTGATTGTACGTTGTGTCCACATTATGGCCCCGGTGGTGGAGTCTCTGATTGTACGTTGTGTCCACATTACGGCCCCGGTGGTGGAGTCTCTGATTGTACGTTGTGTCCACATTACGGCCCCGGTGGTGGAGTCTCTGATTGTACGTTGTGTCCACATTACGGCCCCGGTGGTGGAGTCTCTGATTGTACGTTGAGTCCATGTTGGTGGAAGATCTGATTATACTTTGTGTCCACATTACATTACCGGTGGTGGAGTCTCTGATTGTACGTTGTGTCCACATTACGGCCCCGGCGGTGGAGTCTCTGATTGTACGTTGTGTCCACATTACGGCCCCGGCGGTGGAGTCTCTGATTGTACGTTGTGTCCACATTATGGCCCCGGTGGTGGAGTCTCTGATTGTACGTTGTGTCCACATTACGGCCCCGGCGGTGGAGTCTCTGATTGTACTTTGTGCTTCTTGCAGCCTCTGATCTGTGTGGCTTGAGGAAGCAGCAGATACTGCGGATGTTCATGCCGCTGGTGATCGGCTTCGTCATCCTACTTGCTGTGGTCCTGCCCCTGAGGATCCTGTGGGTGAAGTGTGAGTACAGTGGGAGGATCACACATGATGAATAGATATGTAATGTCTCATCTGCTGCCAAAGTGAAGGGCTGGGGTCTAATACACGTCATCCGTTGCTGAGAATACGCTTAAGTATATTAATGTTTAGGCCCCCAGCTTTTGTATTTTGTCAGGATTTTTACCTCCATTTTATCCTACTGATGGATCCATCATACAAGGATATAAATGTACATGTGTGTACAGTGACATCAGGGCCGGGTATTTGGCTACTGGAGGTGAATTGAGTTTATCGGTGGTGAATACTGGCGGACTGTCAACTGAAAATGGTGTAAGAAGTATGACATAATTTATGAGAAGCTCGGCTGCCACTCCGAATGTGATAACCGGCTCATGTCTTATTACAGGCAGAGCAGCAGACCTTCCAGGAGCTGCGGACCCTCACAAAGACTCGTATGCACTGACCCCAGTGAAGGACGAATCTGTCGACATCAATGAAGGCGAAAGAAAGAACGAAGAAACCCAAAGTGCAGAGGATGAGACCCCAACATGAAATAAGAAACATCTACACTCCTCAACATTGAAATTACAGCACCAAAAAGGAAAAGTGGTGGATGATGGAAATCACCGGACAGAGACGTCACTGATCTGCAACTGGTGAGAATGGACACAAAATTACCGAAACCTCTGGATTCTCCAGTCTGGAGACTGAGCCACGCGCAGAAATCCTCGGCTGCTGTCACTGAAGTTATTAATGGTCGTCTGAGACATTTCTTCAACTTCACCAGGCCTCATGTTTCTCGCACTACTGTGACCTGCCTGCGTGGCCTAAACCTGCTCTCGTGGCTGCAGCGTCTCCAGACTTGTCTCCATCGAGCACATTGGGGACGTCATTGGTCGGTGATCACACAGGAGCTGCAGCGTCTCTGGACTTGTGTCCATCGAGCATATCGGGGACGTCATTGGTCAGTGATCACATAGGAGGTGCAGTGTCTCTGGACTTGTCTCCATCGAGCACATCGGGGACGTCATTGGTCGTTTATTACACAGGAGCTGCAGCGTCTCTGGACTTGTCTCCATCAAGCACATTGGGGACGTCATTGGTCAGTGATCACATAGGAGCTGCAGCGTCTCCAGACTTGTCTCCATCGAGCACATCGGGGACGTCATTGGTCGGTGATCACATAGGAGCTGCCGGCAGCGTCTCTGGACTTGTCTCCATCGAGCACATCAGGGACGCCATTGATCGGTGATTACACAGGAGCTGCTGGCAGCGTCTCCAGACTTGTCTCCATCGAGCACATCGGGGACGCCATTGGTCGGTGATTACACAGGAGCTGCCGGCAGCGTCTCTGGACTTGTCTCCATCGAGCACATCGGGGACGTCATTGATCGGTGATTACACAGGAGCTGCAGGCAGCGTCTCCAGACTTGTCTCCATCGAGCACATCGGGGACGTCATTGGTCGGTGATCACATAGGAGCTGCCGGCAGCGTCTCTGGACTTGTCTCCATCGAGCACATCAGGGACGTCATTGATCGGTGATTACACAGGAGCTGCTGGCAGCGTCTCCAGACTTGTCTCCATCGAGCACATCGGGGACGTCATTGGTCGGTGATTACACAGGAGCTGCCGGCAGCGTCTCCAGACTTGTCTCCATCGAGCACATCGGGGACGTCATTGATCGGTGATTACACAGGAGCTGCTGGCAGCGTCTCTGGACTTGTCTCCATCGAGCACATCAGGGACGTCATTGATCGGTGATCACATAGGAGCTGCAGCATCTCTGGACTTGTCTCCATCGAGCACATCGGGGACGTCATTGATCGGTGATTACACAGGAGCTGCCGACATCATCTCTGGGCTTGTTTCCATCCAGCACATCCGGGATGTCATTGGTCGGTGATCACATAGGAGCTGCCGACATCATCTCTGGGCTTGTCTCCATCGAGCACATCAGGGACGTCATTGGTCAGTGATCACATAGGAGCTGCAGCGTCTCTGGACTTGTCTCCATCGAGCACATCGGGGACGTCATTGGTCAGTGATCACATAGGAGCTGCAGCGTCTCCGGACTTGTCTCCATCGAGCACATCGGGGACGTCATTGGTCGGTGATTACACAGGAGCTGCAGCGTCTCTGGGCTTGTCTCCATCCAGCACATCGGAGACGTCATTGGTCGGTGATCACACACGAGCTGCCGGCAGCGGTTCCTCATGATTTGTACAATCACCAGCTGAACCTTCCTCAGACAACCATTAATAACCTCGGTCACAACAGCCGAGGTCGGAGGTGCTGGGATTTCTGCATGAGGCTCAGACTCTTGACTGAAGAAATCCAGATTTTGCAAAAACGTAGTTTCCATTTTTCCATTATGTGCAGATCAGTAACTTGTCTCCATCCTGTGGTTTCCATCATTCCACCACTTTTCCTTCCTGGCGATGCTTTTTCAGTGTTGAGGGGTGCACTATCTATCGATCTGACTGGTTTTCTATTTGTAAGTGGGTGATGGTGGACTCTGGCCATCATTGTGCACTGTATATCTCTAGATGCTGAACAGTGAGGTGAATGCAGTCGTATACAGAGACAGACGACCGGGCGATTCTCCTGTTATATCAGAGTGTTTTAGCTATGTAGGACCCCAGCTCAGTGCACTTATCTATGCTTTACTTATCTGCCCATTTCCTGGGTTTCATTCTGTGTATATGCCGTCTACCTGTCTGTTACCCAGGAGAGACTGGGCAGGCAGAGGGAGTGGTAGGCAGGTGGTATTTAGGGGCAGGGATCCTTGCAGAACATTGTCTGTTGCACAGGGCCTGTGTCTTTTTCACAGGGCCCGTGCCAGTTGCTAAGGGCTCACGCCAGTTGCTGAGGGCTGACGCCAGTTGAGAGGGCTTGAGCTTTTTCGGACTTTGGCTCTTGCAGTTACTGTAGACAGTATGCAGTTGCCCTTCTTTCTTGGCACCTGTCTCCTCTAAAGAGGACACTGTGTCAGAGCAGTCTCTTTTATATGGGCAATCGGTCTCCTATATCCGGGACAGTCACAGAGGCAATTCCCCCTCTGTACTGACTGACACAATCCCTCTGCAGCCATCACAGGCCCTCTGCGACAGACACAGGCCCTCCGCGACTGACACAGGCCCTCCGCGACAGACACAGGCCCTCCGCGACAGACACAGGCCCTCCGCGACAGACACAGGCCCTCCGCGACAGACACAGGCCCTCCGCGACAGACACAGGCCCTCCGCGACAGACACAGGCCCTCCGCGACAGACACAGGCCCTCCGCGACAGACACAGGCCCTCCGCGACAGACACAGGCCCTCCGCGACAGACACAGGCCCTCCGCGACAGACACAGGCCCTCTGCGACAGACACAGGCCCTCTGCGACAGACACAGGCCCTCTGCGACAGACACAGGCCCTCTGCGACAGACACAGGCCCTCCGCGACAGACACAGGCCCTCCGCGACAGACACAGGCCCTCCGCGACAGGCACAGGCCCTCCGCGACAGGCACAGGCCCTCCGCGACAGACACAGGCCCTCCGCGACAGACACAGGCCCTCCGCGACAGACACAGGCCCTCCGCGACAGACACAGGCCCTCCGCGACAGACACAGGCCCTCCGCGACAGACACAGGCCCTCCGCGACAGACACAGGCCCTCCGCGACCGACACAGGCCCTCCGCGACCGACACACGCCCTCCGCGACCGACACACGCCCTCCGCGACCGACACACGCCCTCCGCGACCGACACAGGCCCTCCGCACCGACACAGGCTCTCTGCGACAGACACAGGCTCTCTGCGACAGACACAGGCCCTCTGCAACAGACAATGTTCAGCAGGGATCCCTGCCTGCCCCTAATAGCCCCTGCCTGCTGCTCACTCTGTCTGCAGTTCACTCTGCCTGCTGTTCACTCCGCCTGCTGCTCACTCCGCCTGCTGCTCACTCCGCCTGCTGCTCACTCCGCCAGCTGCTCACTCCGCCAGCTGCTCACTCCGCCTGCTGCTCACTCCGCCTGCTGCTCACTCCGCCTGTTGCTCACTCCGCCTGCTGCTCACTCCGCCTGCTGCCCAGTCTGCCTGCCCAGTCTCTCCTGGGTAACAGACAGCTCAGCTGTGATGCATTCTGTCTATATGCCGTCTGCCTGTCTCCGCGCGTGCCAGCGCCTGATGCTGACGTTACTTCTATACCCAACGCCAGATGAGCACCGCCAGTAAGCCATGTGTATATAATAGGGAGCTTGTTCTCCTGTATTGGGCCAATGATGTCAGTCTTCGCTCTACATACGTCTATGGTTTTCTGTGTCTATCTTATAAGGTGGGGGGTAATTATTTGGAGTCTAGGTATTGCCGTGCCCAGTAATGTTCTGTATAACTGATATCTGGATATTTTTTGTACATTTTTATTCTTTAGTAAAGTTTTGATATTTCTTCTGTTATTTTATTTTAAGGCGTTTTTTATGCAAATTAAAAGCTTCTTTTTCCAGCGAAGCTCTGAGATTTCACAAACCTCATGCACACACTTGTTTTTTTTTTTATTCCTGACTGAATTTGAGAAGTGCGGCATTTTTTATATCTGCAGCTTTTCAATTCTTTCAGTGTTTTGCAGAGCTTTTTCACTCATAGAAAGCAATGGGAAAGCAATATAAATCTGCAAAAAAAAAGCAACAAATATTTTTGCGGTATTTTTCACGGTGCTTTTTAAGCATATTTCTTGAATAAAACTAACTTTATTAATAATAATAATATATATTTCTATAGCGTCAACATATTCCACAGCATTTTACACTTGACTGTATTAAACATGTACGGTAGACAAAGCATACATGTAATCCACACCCAAAAAAACTGCAAAAAATGTTACGGAAATACTGCAAAATGGGCATTTTGAACACAGCATTTTTCTACCAAAAGAGAAGATTTTGGCAGCAGAAAAAATGCAGCAAAAATGTTGTATGCGAACATAGTCTTACTGTTAAACACTGAAGTCCTAAACAATAAGACAAGGGTCTAAAGATGCACAAAGTCCAAAAAAAGAGAAGACAGGACCCCTTACACAAATAATTTGAATAACAGCAAACTTTGTTAGACAAAAAGGTTTCATAAAACCATTAAAAAATAAAGGATGATTTCATTGCAAGAGACAAAAAAATAGAGTGATGTTATTATGTGCTTGATAAGAAAGATATAATACATGAAAACACCCACAAGTCATAGCCAGAACGGTATATTACCCAAGACACAAACAGCGTCCGTGTACCCCTTGACGCACGTTTCGCCAAAACTTCTTCAGAAGGAGTGTGTAGGGGTCAGAGGATTAGGGTGCATTATTTATAGCAGCCACAGCCCAATACCTGCCACAGAACGGTCGTCCAAAAGCTGCCTCTGTGTAGCCGGAAATCCCGATGCTTGGTGTCTAGTGACGCACCCTGACACGCGTGAAGGGCTGTGCTGATGGGGGAATAAAATGTAGGACTGTGCAGATGAGAGGAATAAACTGAGGGCTGTGCAGATGAGGGGAATAAACTGAGGGCCGTGCAGATGAGGGGAATAAACTGAGGGCTGTGCAGATGAGGGGAATAAACTGAGGGCCGCGCAGATGAGGGGAATAAACTGAGGGCCGTGCAGATGAGGGCAATAAACTGAGGGCCGTGTAGATGAGGGGAATAAACTGAGGGCCGTGCAGATGAGGGGAATAAACTGAGGGCCGTGCAGATGAGGGGAATAAACTGAGGGCCGTGCAGATGAGGGGAATAAACTGAGGGCTGTGCAGATGAGGGGAATAAACTGAGGGCCGTGCAGATGAGGGGAATAAACTGAGGGCCGTGCAGATGAGGGGAATAAACTGAGGGCTGTGCAGATGAGGGGAATAAACTGAGGGCCGTGCAGATGAGGGGAATAAACTGAGGGCTGTGCAGAGGGGAATAAACTGAGGGCCGTGCAGATGAGGAGAATAAACTGAGGGCCGTGCAGATGAGGGGAATAAACTGAGGGCTGTGCAGATGAGGGGAATAAACTGAGGGCTGTGCAGATGAGGGGAATAAACTGAGGGCTGTGCAGAGGGGAATAAACTGAGGGCTGTGCAGATGAGGAGAATAAACTGAGGGCCGTGCAGATGAGGGGAATAAACTGAGGGCTGTGCAGATGAGGGGAATAAACTGAGGGCTGTGCAGATGAGGGGAATAAACTGAGGGCTGTGCAGAGGGGAATAAACTGAGGGCTGTGCAGATGAGGAGAATAAACTGAGGGCCGTGCAGATGAGGGGAATAAACTGAGGGCTGTGCAGATGAGGGGAATAAACTGAGGGCCGCGCAGATGAGGGGAATAAACTGAGGGCTATGCAGATGAGAGGAATAAACTGAGGGCAGCGCAGATGAGGGGAATAAACTGAGGGCCGTGCAGATGAGGGGAATAAACTGAGGGCTATGCAGATGAGGGGAATAAACTGAGGGCAGCGCAGATGAGGGGAATAAACTGAGGGCTGTGCAGATGAGGGGAATAAACTGAGGGCTGTGCAGATGAGGGGAATAAACTGAGGGCCGTGCAGATGAGGGGAATAAACTGAGGGCCGTGCAGATGAGGGGAATAAACTGAGGGCTGTGCAGATGAGGGGAATAAACTGAGGGCCGTGCAGATGAGGGGAATAAACTGAGGGCTGTGCAGAGGGGAATAAACTGAGGGCCGTGCAGATGAGGAGAATAAACTGAGGGCCGTGCAGATGAGGGGAATAAACTGAGGGCTGTGCAGATGAGGGGAATAAACTGAGGGCTGTGCAGATGAGGGGAATAAACTGAGGGCTGTGCAGAGGGGAATAAACTGAGGGCTGTGCAGATGAGGAGAATAAACTGAGGGCCGTGCAGATGAGGGCAATAAACTGAGGGCCGTGCAGATGAGGGGAATAAACTGAGGGCTGTGCAGAGGGGAATAAACTGAGGGCTGTGCAGATGAGGAGAATAAACTGAGGGCTGTGCAGATGAGGGGAATAAACTGAGGGCTGTGCAGAGGGGAATAAACTGAGGGCTGTGCAGATGAGGAGAATAAACTGAGGGCTGTGCAGATGAGGGGAATAAACTGAGGGCTGTGCAGATGAGGGGAATAAACTGAGGGCTGTGCAGAGGGGAATAAACTGAGGGCCGTGCAGATGAGGAGAATAAACTGAGGGCCGTGCAGATGAGGGGAATAAACTGAGGGCCGTGCAGATGAGGGGAATAAACTGAGGGCTGTGCAGATGAGGGGAATAAACTGAGGGCCGTGCAGATGAGGAGAATAAACTGAGGGCCGTGCAGATGAGGGGAATAAACTGAGGGCTGTGCAGATGAGGAGAATAAACTGAGGGCCGTGCAGATGAGGAGAATAAACTGAGGGCCGTGCAGATGAGGGGAATAAACTGAGGGCTGTGCAGATGAGGGGAATAAACTGAGGGCCGCGCAGATGAGGGGAATAAACTGAGGGCTATGCAGATGAGAGGAATAAACTGAGGGCAGCGCAGATGAGGGGAATAAACTGAGGGCCGTGCAGATGAGGGGAATAAACTGAGGGCTATGCAGATGAGGGGAATAAACTGAGGGCAGCGCAGATGAGGGGAATAAACTGAGGGCCGTGCAGATGAGAGGAATAAACTGAGGGCCGTGCAGATGAGAGGAATAAACTGAGGGCCGTGCAGATGAGAGGAATAAACTGAGGGCCGTGCAGATGAGAGGAATAAACTGAGGGCTGTGCAGATGAGGGGAATAAACTGAGGGCCGTGCAGATGAGGGGAATAAACTGAGGGCCGTGCAGATGAGGGGAATAAACTGAGGGCCGTGCAGATGAGGGGAATAAACTGAGGGCCGTGCAGATGAGAGGAATAAACTGAGGGCCGTGCAGATGAGGGGAATAAACTGAGGGCCGTGCAGATGAGGGGAATAAACTGAGGGCCGTGCAGATGAGGGGAATAAACTGAGGGCCGTGCAGATGAGAGGAATAAACTGAGGGCCGTGCAGATGAGAGGAATAAACTGAGGGCCGTGCAGATGAGGGGAATAAACTGAGGGCCGTGCAGATGAGGGGAATAAACTGAGGGCCGTGCAGATGAGGGGAATAAACTGAAGGCTGTGCAGATGAGGGGAATAAACTGAGGGCCGTGCAGATGAGGGGAATAAACTGAGGGCCGTGCAGATGAGGGGAATAAACTGAGGGCTGTGCAGATGAGGGGAATAAACTGAGGGCCGTGCAGATGAGGGGAATAAACTGAGGGCCGTGCAGATGAGGGGAATAAACTGAGGGCCGTGCAGATGAGGGGAATAAACTGAGGGCTGTGCAGATGAGAGGAATAAACTGAGGGCCGTGCAGATGAGGGGAATAAACTGAGGGCCGTGCAGATGAGGGGAATAAACTGAGGGCTGTGCAGATGAGAGGAATAAACTGAGGGCCGTGCAGATGAGGGGAATAAACTGAGGGCCGTGCAGATGAGGGGAATAAACTGAGGGCCGTGCAGATGAGAGGAATAAACTGAGGGCCCTGCAGATGAGGAGAATAAACTGAGGGCTGTGCAGATGAGGGGAATAAACTGAGGGCCGTGCAGATGAGAGGAATAAACTGAGGGCCCTGCAGATGAGGAGAATAAACTGAGGGCTGTGCAGATGAGAGGAATAAACTGAGGGCCCTGCAGATGAGGAGAATAAACTGAGGGCTGTGCAGATGAGAGGAATAAACTGAGGGCTGTGCAGATGAGGGGAATAAACTGAGGGCTGTGCAGGTGAGGGGAATACACTGAGGGCTGTGCAGATGAGAGGAATAAACTGAGGGCCGTGCAGATGAGGAGAATAAACTGAGGGCCCTGCAGATGAGGAGAATAAACTGAGGGCCGTGCAGATGAGGAGAATAAACTGAGGGCCCTGCAGATGAGGAGAATAAACTGAGGGCCCTGCAGATGAGGAGAATAAACTGAGGGCCCTGCAGATGAGGAGAATAAACTGAGGGCTGTGCAGGTGAGGGGAATAAACTGAGGGCTGTGCAGATGAGAGGAATAAACTGAGGGCCCTGCAGATGAGGAGAATAAACTGAGGGCTGTGCAGATGAGAGGAATAAACTGAGGGCCCTGCAGATGAGGAGAATAAACTGAGGGCCCTGCAGATGAGGAGAATAAACTGAGGGCCCTGCAGATGAGGAGAATAAACTGAGGGCCCTGCAGATGAGGAGAATAAACTGAGGGCTGTGCAGATGAGGGGAATAAACTGAGGGCCGTGCAGATGAGAGGAATAAACTGAGGGCTGTGCAGATGAGGGGAATAAACTGAGGGCTGTGCAGGTGAGGGGAATACACTGAGGGCTGTGCAGATGAGAGGAATAAACTGAGGGCCGTGCAGATGAGGAGAATAAACTGAGGGCCGTGCAGATGAGGAGAATAAACTGAGGGCCCTGCAGATGAGGAGAATAAACTGAGGGCCGTGCAGATGAGGAGAATAAACTGAGGGCCCTGCAGATGAGGAGAATAAACTGAGGGCCCTGCAGATGAGGAGAATAAACTGAGGGCTGTGCAGGTGAGGGGAATAAACTGAGGGCTGTGCAGATGAGAGGAATAAACTGAGGGCCGTGCAGATGAGGAGAATAAACTGAGGGCCCTGCAGATGAGGAGAATAAACTGAGGGCCGTGCAGATGAGGAGAATAAACTGAGGGCCCTGCAGATGAGGAGAATAAACTGAGGGCTGTGCAGATGAGAGGAATAAACTGAGGGCCGTGCAGATGAGGAGAATAAACTGAGGGCCCTGCAGATGAGGAGAATAAACTGAGGGCCCTGCAGATGAGGAGAATAAACTGAGGGCCCTGCAGATGAGGAGAATAAACTGAGGGCTGTGCAGATGAGAGGAATAAACTGAGGGCTGTGCAGATGAGGGGAATAAACTGAGGGCCGTGCAGATGAGGGGAATAAACTGAGGGCTGTGCGGATGAGGGGAATAAACTGAGGGCCGTGCAGATGAGGGGAATAAACTGAGGGCTGTGCGGATGAGGGGAATAAACTGAGGGCTGTGCAGATGAGGGGAATAAACTGAGGGCCGTGCAGATGAGGGGAATAAACTGAGGGCTGTGCAGATGAGGGGAATAAACTGAGGGCCGTGCAGATGAGGGGAATAAACTGAGGGCCGTGCAGATGAGGGGAATAAACTGAGGGCCGTGCAGATGAGAGGAATAAACTGAGGGCCGTGCAGATGAGAGGAATAAACTGAGGGCTGTGCAGATGAGGGGAATAAACTGAGGGCCGTGCAGATGAGAGGAATAAACTGAGGGCCGTGCAGATGAGGGGAATAAACTGAGGGCCGTGCAGATGAGGGGAATAAACTGAGGGCCGTGCAGATGAGGGGAATAAACTGATGGCTGTGCAGATGAGGGGAATAAACTGAGGGCTGTGCAGATGAGAGGAATAAACTGAGGGCCGTGCAGATGAGGGGAATAAACTGAGGGCCGTGCAGATGAGAGGAATAAACTGAGGGCCGTGCAGATGAGGGGAATAAACTGAGGGCCGTGCAGATGAGAGGAATAAACTGAGGGCTGTGCAGATGAGAGGAATAAACTGAGGGCTGTGCAGATGAGGGGAATAAACTGAGGGCTGTGCAGATGAGGGGAATAAACTGAGGGTTGTGCAGATGAGGGGAATAAACTGAGGGCTGTGCGGATGAGGGGAATAAACTGAGGGCCGTGCAGATGAGGAGAATAAACTGAGGGCCGTGCAGATGAGGAGAATAAACTGAGGGCCGTGCAGATGAGGAGAATAAACTGAGGGCCGTGCAGATGAGGAGAATAAACTGAGGGCCGTGCAGATGAGGAGAATAAACTGAGGGCCGTGCAGATGAGGAGAATAAACTGAGGGCCGTGCAGATGAGGAGAATAAACTGAGGGTTGTGCAGATGAGGGGAATAAACTGAGGGCCGTGCAGATGAGGAGAATAAACTGAGGGCCGTGCAGATGAGGGGAATAAACTGAGGGCCGTGCAGATGAGGAGAATAAACTGAGGGCCGTGCAGATGAGGAGAATAAACTGAGGGCGGTGCAGATGAGGGGAATAAACTGAGGGCCGTGCAGATGAGGAGAATAAACTGAGGGCCGTGCAGATGAGGAGAATAAACTGAGGGCGGTGCAGATGAGGGGAATAAACTGAGGGCCGTGCAGATGAGAGGAATAAACTGATGGCCGTGCAGATGAGAGGAATAAACTGAGGGCTGTGCAGATGAGGGGAATAAACTGAGGGCCGTGCAGATGAGAGGAATAAACTGAGGGCTGTGCAGATGAGAGGAATAAACTGAGGGCTGTGCAGATGAGGGGAATAAACTGAGGGCCGTGCAGATGAGGGGAATAAACTGAGGGCCGTGCAGATGAGGAGAATAAACTGAGGGCCGTGCAGATGAGGGGAATAAACTGAGGGCCGTGCAGATGAGAGGAATAAACTGAGGGATGTGCAGATGAGAGGAATAAACTGAGGGCTGTGCAGATGAGGGGAATAAACTGAGGGATGTGCAGATGAGAGGAATAAACTGAGGGATGTGCAGATGAGAGGAATAATCTGAGGGCCGTGCAGATGAGAGGAATAAACTGAGGGCCGTGCAGATGAGAGGAATAAACTGAGGGCCGTGCAGATGAGGGGAATAAACTGAGGGCTGTGCAGATGAGAGGAATAAACTGAGGGCTGTGCAGATGAAGGGAATAAACTGAGGGCCGTGCAGATGAAGGGAATAAACTGAGGGCCGTGCAGATGAAGGGAATAAACTGAGGGCTGTGCAGATGAGGGGAATAAACTGAGGGCCGTGCAGATGAGGAGAATAAACTGAGGGCCGTGCAGATGAGGGGAATAAACTGAGGGCCGTGCAGATGAAGGGAATAAACTGAGGGCCGTGCAGATGAAGGGAATAAACTGAGGGCCGTGCAGATGAGGGGAATAAACTGAGGGCCGTGCAGATGAGGGGAATAAACTGAGGGCCGTGCAGATGAGGGGAATAAACTGAGGGCCGTGCAGATGAGGGGAATAAACTGAGGGCCGTGCAGATGAGGGGAATAAACTGAGGGCTGTGCAGATGAGGGGAATAAACTGAGGGCCGTGCAGATGAGGGGAATAAACTGAGGGCCGTGCAGATGAGGGGAATAAACTGAGGGCCGTGCAGATGAGGGGAATAAACTGAGGGCCGTGCAGATGAGGGGAATAAACTGAGGGCCGTGCAGATGAGGGGAATAAACTGAGGGCCGTGCAGATGAGGGGAATAAACTGAGGGCTGTGCAGATGAGGGGAATAAACTGAGGGCCGTGCAGATGAGGGGAATAAACTGAGGGCCGTGCAGATGAGGGGAATAAACTGAGGGCCGTGCAGATGAGGGGAATAAACTGAGGGCCGTGCAGATGAGGGGAATAAACTGAGGGCCGTGCAGATGAGGAGAATAAACTGAGGGCCGTGCAGATGAGGGGAATAAACTGAGGGCCGTGCAGATGAGGGGAATAAACTGAGGGCCGTGCAGATGAGGAGAATAAACTGAGGGCCGTGCAGATGAGGGGAATAAACTGAGGGCCGTGCAGATGAGGGGAATAAACTGAGGGCCGTGCAGATGAGGGGAATAAACTGAGGGCCGTGCAGATGAAGGGAATAAACTGAGGGCCGTGCAGATGAGGGGAATAAACTGAGGGCCGTGCAGATGAGGGGAATAAACTGAGGGCCGTGCAGATGAGGGGAATAAACTGAGGGCCGTGCAGATGAGGGGAAAAAACTGAGGGCCGTGCAGATGAGAGGAATAAACTGAGGGCCGTGCACATGAGGGGAATAAACTGAGGGCCGTGCAGATGAGGGGAATAAACTGAGGGCCGTGCAGATGAGGGCAATAAACTGAGGGCCGTGCAGATGAGGGGAATAAACTGAGGGCCGTGCAGATGAGAGGAATAAACTGAGGGCCGTGCAGATGAGGGGAATAAACTGAGGGCTGTGCAGATGAGGGGAATAAACTGAGGGCTGTGCAGATGAGGGCAATAAACTGAGGGCCGTGCAGATGAGGGCAATAAACTGAGGGCCGTGCAGATGAGGGGAATAAACTGAGGGCCGTGCAGATGAGAGGAATAAACTGAGGGCCGTGCAGATGAGAGGAATAAACTGAGGGCTGTGCAGATGAGGGGAATAAACTGAGGGCCGTGCAGATGAGGGGAATAAACTGAGGGCCGTGCAGATGAGGGGAATAAACTGAGGGCTGTGCAGATGAGGGCAATAAACTGAGGGCCGTGCAGATGAGGGCAATAAACTGATAGCTGTGCAGATGAGGGCAATAAACTGAGGGCTGTGCAGATGAGGGCAATAAACTGATGGCTGTGCAGATGAGGGAAATAAACTGATGGCTGTGTAGATTAGGGCAAAAAACTGAGGGCTGTGCAGATGAGGGGAATAAACTGAGGGCCGTGCAGATGAGGGGAATAAACTGAGGGCCGTGCAGATGAGGGGAATAAACTGAGGGCCGTGCAGATGAGGGGAATAAACTGAGGGCCGTGCAGATGAGGGGAATAAACTGAGGGCTGTGCAGATGAGGGGAATAAACTGAGGGCTGTGCAGATGAGGGGAATAAACTGAGGGCCGTGCAGATGAGGGGAATAAACTGAGGACTGTGCAGATTAGGGCAATAAACTGAGGGCCGTGCAGATTAGGGGAATAAACTGAAGACTGTGCAGATGAGAGGAATAAACTGAGGGCCGTGCAGATGAGGGGAATAAACTGAGGGCCGTGCAGATGAGGGGAATAAACTGAGGGCCGTGCAGATGAGGGGAATAAACTGAGGGCTGTGCAGATGAGGGGAATAAACTGAGGGCTGTGCAGATGAAGGGAATAAACTGAGGGCTGTGCAGATGAGGGCAATAAACTGAGGGCTGTGCAGATGAGGGCAATAAACTGAGGGCCGTGCAGATGAAGGGGAATAAACTGAGGGCTGTGAAGATGAGGGGAATAAACTGAGGGCCCTGCAGATGAAGGGGAATAAACTGAGGGCTGTGCAGATTAGGGCAATAAACTGAGGGCCGTGCAGATGAGGGGAATAAACTGAGGGCCGTGCAGATGAGGGCAATAAACTGAGGGCTGTGCAGAAGAGGGGAATAAACTGAGGGCTGTGCAGATGAGGGCAATAAACTGAGGGCCGTGCAGATGAGGGGAATAAACTGAGGGCCGTGCAGATGAGGGCAATAAACTGAGGGCCGTGCAGATGAAGGGGAATAAACTGAGGGCTGTGCAGATGAGAGGAATAAACTGAGGGCCGTGCAGATGAAGGGCAATAAACTGAGGGCCGTGCAGATGAGGGCAATAAACTGAGGGCTGTGCAGAAGAGGGGAATAAACTGAGGGCTGTGCAGAAGAGGGGAATAAACTGAGGGCTGTGCAGATGAGGGCAATAAACTGAGGGCCGTGCAGATGAAGGGGAATAAACTGAGGGCTGTGCAGATGAGAGGAATAAACTGAGGGCCGTGCAGATGAAGGGCAATAAACTGAGGGCTGTGCAGATGAGAGGAATAAACTGAGGGCTGTGCAGATGAGGGGAATAAACTGAGGGCTGTGCAGATGAGGGGAATAAACTGAGGGCTGTGCAGATGAGGGGAATAAACTGAGGGCCGTGCAGATGAGGGGAATAAACTGAGGACTGTGCAGATGAGGGCAATAAACTGAGGGCTGTGCAGATGAGGGGAATAAACTGAGGACTGTGCAGATTAGGGCAATAAACTGAGGGCTGTGCAGATGAGGGCAATAAACTGAGGGCTGTGCAGATGAGGGCAATAAACTGAGGGCTGTGCAGATGAAGGGGAATAAACTGAGGGCCGTGCAGATGAAGGGGAATAAACTGAGGGCTGTGAAGATGAGGGGAATAAACTGAGGGCCGTGCAGATGAGGGGAATAAACTGAGGGCCGTGCAGATGACGGGAATAAACTGAGGGCCGCGCAGATGAGGGGAATAAACTGAGGGCCGTGCAGATGAGGGGAATAAATTGAGGGCTGTGCAGATGAGGGCAATAAACTGAGGGCGGTGCAGATGAGGGGAATAAACTGAGGGCCGTGCAGATGAGGGGAATAAACTGAGGGCCGTGCAGATGAGGGGAATAAACTGAGGGCCGTGCAGATGAGGGGAATAAACTGAGGGCTGTGCAGATGAGGGGAATAAACTGAGGGCCGTGCAGATGAGGGGAATAAACTGAGGGCCGTGCAGATGACGGGAATAAACTGAGGGCCGCGCAGATGAGGGGAATAAACTGAGGGCCGTGCAGATGAGGGGAATAAACTGAGGGCCATGCAGATGAGGGGAATAAACTGAGGGCCGTGCAGATGAGGGGAATAACTGAGGGCCGTGCAGATGAGGGGAATAAACTGAGGGCCGTGCAGATGAGGGCAATAAACTGAGGGATGTGCAGATTAGGGCAATAAACTGAGGGCTGTGCAGATGAGGGCAATAAACTGAGGGCTGTGCAGATGAGGGCAATAAACTGATAGCTGTGCAGATGAGGGAAATAAACTGATGGCTGTGTAGATTAGGGCAAAAAACTGAGGGCTGTGTAGATGAGGGGAATAAACTGAGGGCTGTGCAGATGAGGGGAATAAACTGAGGGCTGTGCAGATGAGGGGAATAAACTGAGGGCTGTGCAGATGAGGGGAATAAACTGAGGGCCGTGCAGATGAGGGGAATAAACTGAGGACTGTGCAGATTAGTGCAATAAACTGAGGGCTGTGCAGATGAAGGGGAATAAACTGAGGGCCGTGCAGATGAGGGGAATAAACTGAGGACTGTGCAGATTAGTGCAATAAACTGAGGACTGTGCAGATTAGTGCAATAAACTGAGGGCCATGCAGATGAGGGGAATAAACTGAGGACTGTGCAGATTAGTGCAATAAACTGAGGGCTGTGCAGATGAAGGGAATAAACTGAGGGCCGTGCAGATGAGGGGAATAAACTGAGGGCTGTGCAGATGAGGGGAATAAACTGAGGGCCGTGCAGATGAGGGGAATAAACTGAGGACTGTGCAGATTAGTGCAATAAACTGAGGGCTGTGCAGATGAAGGGGAATAAACTGAGGGCCGTGCAGATGAAGGGAATAAACTGAGGGCCATGCAGATGAGGGGAATAAACTGAGGGCCGTGCAGATGAAGGGAATAAACTGAGGGCTGTGCAGATGAGGGGAATAAACTGAGGACTGTGCAGATGAGGGCAATAAACTGAGGGCCGTGCAGATGAGGGCAATAAACTGAGGGCCATGCAGATCAGGGGAATAAACTGAGGGCCGTGCAGATGAAGGGAATAAACTGAGGGCTGTGCAGATGAGGGGAATAAACTGAGGACTGTGCAGATGAGGGCAATAAACTGAGGGCCGTGCAGATGAGGGGAATAAACTGAGGGCTGTGCAGATGAGGGGAATAAACTGAGGGCCGTGCAGATGAAGGGAATAAACTGAGGGCTGTGCAGATGAGGGGAATAAAATGAGGACTGTGCAGATGAGGGCAATAAACTGAGGACTGTGCAGATGAGGGGAATAAACTGAGGACTGTGCAGATGAGGGCAATAAACTGAGGGCTGTGCAGATGAGGGGAATAAACTGAGGACTGTGCAGATGAGGGCAATAAACTGAGGGCTGTGCAGATGAGAGGAATAAACTGAGGGCCGTGCAGATGAGGGGAATAAACTGAGGGCCGTGCAGATGAGGGAAATAAACTGAGGGCCGTGCAGATGAGGGGAATAAACAGAGGGCCGTGCGGATGAGGGGAATAAACTGAGGGCCGTGCAGATGAGGGGAATAAACTGAGGGCCGTGCAGATGAGAGGAATAAACTGAGGGCCGTGCAGATGAGGGGAATAAACTGAGGGCCGTGCAGATGAGGGGAATAAACTGAGGGCCGTGCAGATGAGGGGAATAAACTGAGGGCTGTGCAGATGAGAGGAATAAACTGAGGGCCGTGCAGATGAGAGGAATAAACTGAGGGCCGTGCAGATGAGGGGAATAAACTGAGGGCCGTGCAGATGAGGGGAATAAACTGAGGGCCGTGCAGATGAGGGGAATAAACTGAGGGCCGTGCAGATGAGAGGAATAAACTGAGGGCCGTGCAGATGAGGGGAATAAACTGAGGGCCGTGCAGATGAGGGGAATAAACTGAGGGCCGTGCAGATGAGGGGAATAAACTGAGGGCTGTGCAGATGAGGGGAATAAACTGAGGGCCGTGCAGATGAGGGGAATAAACTGAGGGCCGTGCAGATGAGGGGAATAAACTGAGGGCTGTGCAGATGAGAGGAATAAACTGAGGGCTGTGCAGATGAGAGGAATAAACTGAGGGCCGTGCAGATGAGGGGAATAAACTGAGGGCCGTGCAGATGAGAGGAATAAACTGAGGGCTGTGCAGATGAGGGGAATAAACTGAGGGCCGTGCAGATGAGAGGAATAAACTGAGGGCTGTGCAGATGAGGGGAATAAACTGAGGGCTGTGCGGATGAGGGGAATAAACTGAGGGCTGTGCAGATGAGAGGAATAAACTGAGGGCTGTGCAGATGAGAGGAATAAACTGAGGGCCGTGCAGATGAGGGGAATAAACTGAGGGCCGTGCAGATGAGAGGAATAAACTGAGGGCTGTGCAGATGAGGGGAATAAACTGAGGGCCGTGCAGATGAGGGGAATAAACTGAGGGCTGTGCGGATGAGGGGAATAAACTGAGGGCCGTGCAGATGAGGGGAATAAACTGAGGGCCGTGCAGATGAGAGGAATAAACTGAGGGCTGTGCAGATGAGAGGAATAAACTGAGGGCCGTGCAGATGAGGGGAATAAACTGAGGGCCGTGCAGATGAGGGGAATAAACTGAGGGCCGTGCAGATGAGAGGAATAAACTGAGGGCCGTGCAGATGAGGGGAATAAACTGAGGGCTGTGCAGATGAGGGGAATAAACTGAGGGCCGTGCAGATGAGGGGAATAAACTGAGGGCTGTGCAGATGAGGGGAATAAACAGAGGGCTGTGCAGATGAGGGCAATAAACTGAGGGCTGTGCAGATGAGAGGAATAAACTGAGGGCCGTGCAGATGAGGGGAATAAACTGAGGGCCGTGCAGATGAGGGGAATAAACTGAGGGCCGTGCAGATGAAGGGGAATAAACTGAGGGCCGTGCAGATGAAGGGGAATAAACTGAGGGCTGTGCAGATGAGGGGAATAAACTGAGGGCTGTGCAGATGAGGGGAATAAACTGAGGGCCATGCAGATGAGAGGAATAAACTGAGGGCCGTGCAGATGAGGGGAATAAACTGAGGGCCGTACAGATGAGGGGAATAAACTGAGGGCCGTGCAGATGAGGGGAATAAACTGAGGGCTGTGCAGATGAGGGGAATAAACTGAGGGCTGTGCAGATGAGGGGAATAAACTGAGGGCTGTGCAGATGAGGGGAATAAACTGAGGGCTGTGCAGATGAGGGCAATAAACTGAGGGCCGTGCAGATGAGGGGAATAAACTGAGGGCTGTGCAGATGAGGGCAATAAACTGAGGGCCGTGCAGATGAGAGGAATAAACTGAGGGCTGTGCAGATGAGGGCAATAAACTGAGGGCTGTGCAGATGAGGGGAATAAACTGAGAGCTGTGCAGATGAGGGGAATAAACTGAGGGCCGTGCAGATGAGAGGAATAAACTGAGGGCCGTGCAGATGAAGGGGAATAAACTGAGGGCCGTGCAGATGAGGGGAATAAACTGAGGGCCGTGCAGATGAGGGGAATAAACTGAGGGCTGTGCAGATGAGAGGAATAAACTGAGGGCCGTGCAGATGAAGGGGAATAAACTGAGGGCCGTGCAGATGAGGGGAATAAACTGAGGGCCGTGCAGATGAGGGGAATAAACTGAGGGCCGTGCAGATGAGGGGAATAAACTGAGGGCCGTGCAGATGAGGGGAATAAACTGAGGGCCGTGCAGATGAGGGGAATAAACTGAGGGCCGTGCAGATGAGGGGAATAAACTGAGGGCCGTGCAGATGAGGGGAATAAACTGAGGGCCGTGCAGATGAGAGGAATAAACTGAGGGCCGTGCAGATGAGGGGAATAAACTGAGGGCCGTGCAGATGAGGGGAATAAACTGAGGGCCGTGCAGATGAGGGGAATAAACTGAGGGCTGTGCAGATGAGGGCAATAAACTGAGGGCTGTGCAGATGAGGGCAATAAACTGATGGCTGTGTAGATTAGGGCAATAAACTGAGGGCTGTGCAGATGAGGGCA
This sequence comes from Phyllobates terribilis, assembly GCF_046119375.1. NCBI lineage: Eukaryota > Metazoa > Chordata > Amphibia > Anura > Dendrobatidae > Phyllobates > Phyllobates terribilis. Next base: position 1,239,046,395 of record NW_027362761.1, on the reverse strand, counting down.
ATAAACTGATGGCTGTGCAGATGAGGGCAATAAACTGAGGGCTGTGCAGATGAGGGCAATAAACTGATAGCTGTGCAGATGAGGGCAATAAACTGAGGGCTGTGCAGATGAGGGCAATAAACTGATGGCTGTGCAGATGAGGGAAATAAACTGATGGCTGTGTAGATTAGGGCAAAAAACTGAGGGCTGTGCAGATGAGGGGAATAAACTGAGGGCCGTGCAGATGAGGGGAATAAACTGAGGGCCGTGCAGATGAGGGGAATAAACTGAGGGCCGTGCAGATGAGGGGAATAAACTGAGGGCCGTGCAGATGAGGGGAATAAACTGAGGGCCGTGCAGATGAGGGGAATAAACTGAGGACTGTGCAGATTAGGGCAATAAACTGAGGGCTGTGCAGATGAAGGGGAATAAACTGAGGGCCGTGCAGATGAGGGGAATAAACTGAGGACTGTGCAGATTAGTGCAATAAACTGAGGGCCATGCAGATGAGGGGAATAAACTGAGGACTGTGCAGATTAGTGCAATAAACTGAGGGCTGTGCAGATGAAGGGAATAAACTGAGGACTGTGTAGATTAGGGCAATAAACTGAGGGCTGTGCAGATGAGGGCAATAAACTGATGGCTGTGCAGATGAGGGCAATAAACTGAGGGCTGTGCAGATGAGGGCAATAAACTGATAGCTGTGCAGATGAGGGCAATAAACTGAGGGCTGTGCAGATGAGGGCAATAAACTGATGGCTGTGCAGATGAGGGAAATAAACTGATGGCTGTGTAGATTAGGGCAAAAAACTGAGGGCTGTGCAGATGAGGGGAATAAACTGAGGGCCGTGCAGATGAGGGGAATAAACTGAGGGCCGTGCAGATGAGGGGAATAAACTGAGGGCCGTGCAGATGAGGGGAATAAACTGAGGGCCGTGCAGATGAGGGGAATAAACTGAGGGCCGTGCAGATGAGGGGAATAAACTGAGGACTGTGCAGATTAGGGCAATAAACTGAGGGCTGTGCAGATGAAGGGGAATAAACTGAGGGCCGTGCAGATGAGGGGAATAAACTGAGGACTGTGCAGATTAGTGCAATAAACTGAGGACTGTGCAGATTAGTGCAATAAACTGAGGGCCATGCAGATGAGGGGAATAAACTGAGGACTGTGCAGATTAGTGCAATAAACTGAGGGCTGTGCAGATGAAGGGAATAAACTGAGGGCCGTGCAGATGAGGGGAATAAACTGAGGGCTGTGCAGATGAGGGGAATAAACTGAGGGCCGTGCAGATGAGGGGAATAAACTGAGGACTGTGCAGATTAGTGCAATAAACTGAGGGCTGTGCAGATGAAGGGGAATAAACTGAGGGCCGTGCAGATGAAGGGAATAAACTGAGGGCCGTGCAGATGAGGGGAATAAACTGAGGACTGTGCAGATGAGGGGAATAAACTGAGGGCCGTGCAGATGAGAGGAATAAACTGAGGGCCGTGCAGATGAAGGGAATAAACTGAGGGCTGTGCAGATGAGGGGAATAAACTGAGGACTGTGCAGATGAAGGGAATAAACTGAGGGCTGTGCAGATGAGGGGAATAAACTGAGGGCCGTGCAGATGAAGGGAATAAACTGAGGGCTGTGCAGATGAGGGGAATAAACTGAGGACTGTGCAGATGAGGGCAATAAACTGAGGGCCGTGCAGATGAGGGGAATAAACTGAGGGCTGTGCAGATGAGGGGAATAAACTGAGGGCCGTGCAGATGAAGGGAATAAACTGAGGGCTGTGCAGATGAGGGGAATAAACTGAGGACTGTGCAGATGAGGGCAATAAACTGAGGACTGTGCAGATGAGGGGAATAAACTGAGGACTGTGCAGATGAGGGCAATAAACTGAGGGCTGTGCAGATGAGGGGAATAAACTGAGGACTGTGCAGATGAGGGCAATAAACTGAGGGCTGTGCAGATGAGAGGAATAAACTGAGGGCCGTGCAGATGAGGGGAATAAACTGAGGGCCGTGCAGATGAGGGAAATAAACTGAGGGCCGTGCAGATGAGGGGAATAAACAGAGGGCCGTGCGGATGAGGGGAATAAACTGAGGGCCGTGCAGATGAGGGGAATAAACTGAGGGCCGTGCAGATGAGAGGAATAAACTGAGGGCCGTGCAGATGAGGGGAATAAACTGAGGGCCGTGCAGATGAGGGGAATAAACTGAGGGCCGTGCAGATGAGGGGAATAAACTGAGGGCTGTGCAGATGAGAGGAATAAACTGAGGGCCGTGCAGATGAGAGGAATAAACTGAGGGCCGTGCAGATGAGGGGAATAAACTGAGGGCCGTGCAGATGAGGGGAATAAACTGAGGGCCGTGCAGATGAGGGGAATAAACTGAGGGCCGTGCAGATGAGAGGAATAAACTGAGGGCCGTGCAGATGAGGGGAATAAACTGAGGGCCGTGCAGATGAGGGGAATAAACTGAGGGCCGTGCAGATGAGGGGAATAAACTGAGGGCTGTGCAGATGAGGGGAATAAACTGAGGGCCGTGCAGATGAGGGGAATAAACTGAGGGCTGTGCAGATGAGAGGAATAAACTGAGGGCCGTGCAGATGAGGGGAATAAACTGAGGGCTGTGCAGATGAGGGGAATAAACTGAGGGCCGTGCAGATGAGGGGAATAAACTGAGGGCCGTGCAGATGAGGGGAATAAACTGAGGGCCGTGCAGATGAGAGGAATAAACTGAGGGCTGTGCAGATGAGAGGAATAAACTGAGGGCTGTGCAGATGAGGGGAATAAACTGAGGGCCGTGCAGATGAGGGGAATAAACTGAGGGCCGTGCAGATGAGAGGAATAAACTGAGGGCCGTGCAGATGAGGGGAATAAACTGAGGGCTGTGCAGATGAGGGGAATAAACTGAGGGCCGTGCAGAAGAGGGGAATAAACTGAGGGCTGTGCAGATGAGGGGAATAAACAGAGGGCTGTGCAGATGAGGGCAATAAACTGAGGGCTGTGCAGATGAGAGGAATAAACTGAGGGCCGTGCAGATGAGGGGAATAAACTGAGGGCCGTGCAGATGAGGGGAATAAACTGAGGGCCGTGCAGATGAAGGGGAATAAACTGAGGGCCGTGCAGATGAAGGGGAATAAACTGAGGGCTGTGCAGATGAGGGGAATAAACTGAGGGCTGTGCAGATGAGGGGAATAAACTGAGGGCCATGCAGATGAGAGGAATAAACTGAGGGCCGTGCAGATGAGGGGAATAAACTGAGGGCCGTACAGATGAGGGGAATAAACTGAGGGCCGTGCAGATGAGGGGAATAAACTGAGGGCTGTGCAGATGAGGGGAATAAACTGAGGGCTGTGCAGATGAGGGGAATAAACTGAGGGCTGTGCAGATGAGGGGAATAAACTGAGGGCCATGCAGATGAGAGGAATAAACTGAGGGCTGTGCAGATGAGGGCAATAAACTGAGGGCCGTGCAGATGAGGGGAATAAACTGAGGGCTGTGCAGATGAGGGCAATAAACTGAGGGCCGTGCAGATGAGAGGAATAAACTGAGGGCTGTGCAGATGAGGGCAATAAACTGAGGGCTGTGCAGATGAGGGGAATAAACTGAGAGCTGTGCAGATGAGGGGAATAAACTGAGGGCCGTGCAGATGAGAGGAATAAACTGAGGGCCGTGCAGATGAAGGGGAATAAACTGAGGGCCGTGCAGATGAGGGGAATAAACTGAGGGCCGTGCAGATGAGGGGAATAAACTGAGGGCCGTGCAGATGAGGGGAATAAACTGAGGGCCGTGCAGATGAGGGGAATAAACTGAGGGCCGTGCAGATGAGGGGAATAAACTGAGGGCCGTGCAGATGAGGGGAATAAACTGAGGGCCGTGCAGATGAGGGGAATAAACTGAGGGCCGTGCAGATGAGAGGAATAAACTGAGGGCCGTGCAGATGAGGGGAATAAACTGAGGGCCGTGCAGATGAGGGGAATAAACTGAGGGCCGTGCAGATGAGGGGAATAAACTGAGGGCTGTGCAGATGAGGGCAATAAACTGAGGGCTGTGCAGATGAGGGCAATAAACTGATGGCTGTGTAGATTAGGGCAATAAACTGAGGGCTGTGCAGATGAGGGCAATAAACTGATGGCTGTGCAGATGAGGGCAATAAACTGAGGGCTGTGCAGATGAGGGCAATAAACTGATAGCTGTGCAGATGAGGGCAATAAACTGAGGGCTGTGCAGATGAGGGCAATAAACTGATGGCTGTGCAGATGAGGGAAATAAACTGATGGCTGTGTAGATTAGGGCAAAAAACTGAGGGCTGTGCAGATGAGGGGAATAAACTGAGGGCCGTGCAGATGAGGGGAATAAACTGAGGGCCGTGCAGATGAGGGGAATAAACTGAGGGCCGTGCAGATGAGGGGAATAAACTGAGGGCCGTGCAGATGAGGGGAATAAACTGAGGGCCGTGCAGATGAGGGGAATAAACTGAGGACTGTGCAGATTAGGGCAATAAACTGAGGGCTGTGCAGATGAAGGGGAATAAACTGAGGGCCGTGCAGATGAAGGGAATAAACTGAGGGCCGTGCAGATGAGGGCAATAAACTGAGGGCTGTGCAGATTAGGGGAATAAACTGAGGACTGTGCAGATGAGAGGAATAAACTGAGGGCTGTGCAGATGAGGGCAATAAACTGAGGGCTGTGCAGATGAAGGGTAATAAACTGAGGGCCGTGCAGATGAAGGGGAATAAACTGAGGGCTGTGAAGATGAGGGGAATAAACTGAGGGCCCTGCAGATGAAGGGGAATAAACTGAGGGCTGTGCAGATTAGGGCAATAAACTGAGGGCCGTGCAGATGAGGGGAATAAACTGAGGGCCGTGCAGATGAGGGGAATAAACTGAGGGCTGTGCAGATGAGGGCAATAAACTGAGGGCCGTGCAGATGAGGGGAATAAACTGAGGGCCGTGCAGAAGAGGGGAATAAACTGAGGGCTGTGCAGATGAGGGCAATAAACTGAGGGCCGTGCAGATGAGGGGAATAAACTGAGGGCCGTGCAGATGAGGGGAATAAACTGAGGGCCGTGCAGATGAGGGCAATAAACTGAGGGCTGTGCAGATGAGGGCAATAAACTGAGGGCTGTGCAGAAGAGGGGAATAAACTGAGGGCTGTGCAGAAGAGGGGAATAAACTGAGGGCTGTGCAGATGAGGGCAATAAACTGAGGGCCGTGCAGATGAGGGGAATAAACTGAGGGCCGTGCAGATGAGGGCAATAAACTGAGGGCTGTGCAGATGAGGGGAATAAACTGAGGGCCGTGCAGATGAGGGCAATAAACTGAGGGCTGTGCAGAAGAGGGGAATAAACTGAGGGCTGTGCAGAAGAGGGGAATAAACTGAGGGCTGTGCAGAAGAGGGGAATAAACTGAGGGCTGTGCAGAAGAGGGGAATAAACTGAGGGCTGTGCAGATGAGGGCAATAAACTGATAGCTGTGCAGATGAGGGCAATAAACTGAGGGCTGTGCAGATGAGGGCAATAAACTGATGGCTGTGCAGATGAGGGAAATAAACTGATGGCTGTGTAGATTAGGGCAAAAAACTGAGGGCTGTGCAGATGAGGGGAATAAACTGAGGGCCGTGCAGATGAGGGGAATAAACTGAGGGCCGTGCAGATGAGGGGAATAAACTGAGGGCTGTGCAGATGAGGGGAATAAACTGAGGGCCGTGCAGATGAGGGGAATAAACTGAGGACTGTGCAGATTAGGGCAATAAACTGAGGGCTGTGCAGATGAAGGGGAATAAACTGAGGGCCGTGCAGATGAAGGGAATAAACTGAGGGCCGTGCAGATGAGGGCAATAAACTGAGGGCTGTGCAGATTAGGAGAATAAACTGAGGACTGTGCAGATGAGAGGAATAAACTGAGGGCTGTGCAGATGAGGGGAATAAACTGAGGGCTGTGCAGATGAGGGCAATAAACTGAGGGCTGTGCAGATGAGGGCAATAAACTGAGGGCTGTGCAGATGAAGGGTAATAAACTGAGGGCCGTGCAGATGAAGGGGAATAAACTGAGGGCCCTGCAGATGAAGGGGAATAAACTGAGGGCTGTGCAGATTAGGGCAATAAACTGAGGGCTGTGCAGAAGAGGGGAATAAACTGAGGGCTGTGCAGATGAGGGCAATAAACTGAGGGCCGTGCAGATGAGGGGAATAAACTGAGGGCCGTGCAGATGAGGGGAATAAACTGAGGGCTGTGCAGAAGAGGGGAATAAACTGAGGGCTGTGCAGATGAGGGCAATAAACTGAGGGCCGTGCAGATGAGGGGAATAAACTGAGGGCCGTGCAGATGAGGGCAATAAACTGAGGGCTGTGCAGAAGAGGGGAATAAACTGAGGGCTGTGCAGAAGAGGGGAATAAACTGAGGGCTGTGCAGATGAGGGCAATAAACTGAGGGCCGTGCAGATGAGGGGAATAAACTGAGGGCCGTGCAGATGAGGGCAATAAACTGAGGGCTGTGCAGATGAGGGGAATAAACTGAGGGCTGTGCAGATGAGGGCAATAAACTGAGGGCCGTGCAGAAGAGGGGAATAAACTGAGGGCTGTGCAGATGAGGGGAATAAACTGAGGGCCGTGCAGATGAGGGCAATAAACTGAGGGCTGTGCAGAAGAGGGGAATAAACTGAGGGCTGTGCAGAAGAGGGGAATAAACTGAGGGCTGTGCAGATGAGGGGAATAAACTGAGGGCCGTGCAGATGAGGGGAATAAACTGAGGGCCGTGCAGATGAGGGGAATAAACTGAGGGCTGTGCAGATGAGGGCAATAAACTGAGGGCTGTGCAGAAGAGGGGAATAAACTGAGGGCTGTGCAGAAGAGGGGAATAAACTGAGGGCTGTGCAGATGAGGGCAATAAACTGAGGGCCGTGCAGATGAGGGGAATAAACTGAGGGCCGTGCAGATGAGGGCAATAAACTGAGGGCTGTGCAGATGAGGGGAATAAACTGAGGGCTGTGCAGATGAGGGCAATAAACTGAGGGCCGTGCAGAAGAGGGGAATAAACTGAGGGCTGTGCAGAAGAGGGGAATAAACTGAGGGCCGTGCAGATGAGGGCAATAAACTGAGGGCTGTGCAGAAGAGGGGAATAAACTGAGGGCTGTGCAGAAGAGGGGAATAAACTGAGGGCTGTGCAGATGAGGGCAATAAACTGAGGGCTGTGCAGAAGAGGGGAATAAACTGAGGGCTGTGCAGAAGAGGGGAATAAACTGAGGGCTGTGCAGATGAGGGCAATAAACTGAGGGCCGTGCAGATGAGGGGAATAAACTGAGGGCCGTGCAGATGAGGGCAATAAACTGAGGGCCGTGCAGATGAGGGCAATAAACTGAGGGCCGTGCAGATGAGGGGAATAAACTGAGGGCCGTGCAGATGAGGGCAATAAACTGAGGGCTGTGCAGATGACGGGAATAAACTGAGGGCCGCGCAGATGAGGGCAATAAACTGAGGGCGGTGCAGATGAGGGGAATAAACTGAGGGCCGTGCAGATGAGGGGAATAAACTGAGGGCCGTGCAGATGAGGGGAATAAACTGAGGGCCGTGCAGATGACGGGAATAAACTGAGGGCCGCGCAGATGAGGGGAATAAACTGAGGGCCGTGCAGATGAGGGGAATAAACTGAGGGCCATGCAGATGAGGGGAATAAACTGAGGGCCATGCAGATGAGGGGAATAACTGAGGGCCGTGCAGATGAGGGGAATAAACTGAGGGCCGTGCAGATGAGGGCAATAAACTGAGGGATGTGCAGATTAGGGCAATAAACTGAGGGCTGTGCAGATGAGGGCAATAAACTGAGGGCTGTGCAGATGAGGGAAATAAACTGATGGCTGTGTAGATTAGGGCAAAAAACTGAGGGCTGTGTAGATGAGGGGAATAAACTGAGGGCTGTGCAGATGAGGGCAATAAACTGATAGCTGTGCAGATGAGGGAAATAAACTGATGGCTGTGTAGATTAGGGCAAAAAACTGAGGGCTGTGTAGATGAGGGGAATAAACTGAGGGCTGTGCAGATGAGGGGAATAAACTGAGGGCTGTGCAGATGAGGGGAATAAACTGAGGGCTGTGCAGATGAGGGGAATAAACTGAGGGCCATGCAGATGAGGGGAATAAACTGAGGACTGTGCAGATTAGTGCAATAAACTGAGGGCTGTGCAGATGAAGGGGAATAAACTGAGGGCCGTGCAGATGAAGGGAATAAACTGAGGGCCGTGCAGATGAGGGGAATAAACTGAGGGCTGTGCAGATGAGGGGAATAAACTGAGGGCCGTGCAGATGAGGGGAATAAACTGAGGACTGTGCAGATTAGTGCAATAAACTGAGGGCTGTGCAGATGAAGGGGAATAAACTGAGGGCCGTGCAGATGAGGGGAATAAACTGAGGGCCGTGCAGATGAGGGGAATAAACTGAGGACTGTGCAGATGAGGGGAATAAACTGAGGGCTGTGCAGATGAGGGGAATAAACTGAGGACTGTGCAGATGAGGGCAATAAACTGAGGGCTGTGCAGATGAGGGGAATAAACTGAGGACTGTGCAGATGAGAGGAATAAACTGAGGGCCGTGCAGATGAGGGGAATAAACTGAGGGCTGTGCAGATGAGGGGAATAAACTGAGGACTGTGCGGATGAGGGCAATAAACTGAGGGCTGTGCAGATGAGGGGAATAAACTGAGGACTGTGCAGATGAGAGGAATAAACTGAGGGCCGTGCAGATGAGGGGAATAAACTGAGGGCTGTGCAGATGAGGGGAATAAACTGAGGGCTGTGCAGATGAGGGCAATAAACTGAGGGCTGTGCAGATGAAGGGGAATAAACTGAGGGCCGTGCAGATGAAGGGGAATAAACTGAGGGCTGTGCAGATGAGGGGAATAAACTGAGGGCTGTGCAGATTAGGGCAATAAACTGAGGGCTGTGCAGATGAGGGCAATAAACTGAGGGCTGTGCAGATGAGGGGAATAAACTGAGGGCTGTGCAGATGAGGCGAATAAACTGAGGGCCGTGCAGATGAGGGGAATAAACTGAGGACTGTGCAGATTAGGGCAATAAACTGAGGGCTGTGCAGATGAAGGGGAATAAACTGAGGGCCGTGCAGATGAAGGGAATAAACTGAGGGCCGTGCAGATGAGGGCAATAAACTGAGGGCTGTGCAGATGAGGGGAATAAACTGAGGACTGTGCAGATGAGGGCAATAAACTGAGGGCTGTGCAGATGAGAGGAATAAACTGAGGGCTGTGCAGATGAGGGGAATAAACTGAGGGCTGTGCAGATGAGGGCAATAAACTGAGGGCTGTGCAGATGAGGGCAATAAACTGAGGGCTGTGCAGATGAAGGGGAATAAACTGAGGGCCGTGCAGATGAAGGGGAATAAACTGAGGGCTGTGCAGATTAGGGCAATAAACTGAGGGCTGTGCAGAAGAGGGGAATAAACTGAGGGCTGTGCAGATGAGGGCAATAAACTGAGGGCCGTGCAGATGAGGGGAATAAACTGAGGGCTGTGCAGATGAGGGCAATAAACTGAGGGCTGTGCAGAAGAGGGGAATAAACTGAGGGCCGTGCAGATGAGGGCAATAAACTGAGGGCTGTGCAGAAGAGGGGAATAAACTGAGGGCTGTGCAGATGAGGGCAATAAACTGAGGGCTGTGCAGATGAAGGGGAATAAACTGAGGGCTGTGCAGAAGAGGGGAATAAACTGAGGGCCGTGCAGATGAGGGCAATAAACTGAGGGCTGTGCAGAAGAGGGGAATAAACTGAGGGCTGTGCAGATGAGGGCAATAAACTGAGGGCTGTGCAGATGAGGGCAATAAACTGAGGGCCGTGCAGATGAAGGGGAATAAACTGAGGGCTGTGCAGATGAGAGGAATAAACTGAGGGCCGTGCAGATGAAGGGCAATAAACTGAGGGCCGTGCAGATGAGGGGAATAAACTGAGGGCTGTGCAGATGAGGGGAATAAACTGAGGGCTGTGCAGATGAGGGGAATAAACTGAGGGCCGTGCAGATGAGGGGAATAAACTGAAGACTGTGCAGATGAGGGGAATAAACTGAGGACTGTGCAGATTAGGGCAATAAACTGAGGGCTGTGCAGATGAGAGGAATAAACTGAGGGCCGTGCAGATGAGGGGAATAAACTGAGGGCCGTGCAGATGAGGGGAATAAACTGAGGGCCGTGCAGATGAGGGGAATAAACTGAGGGCCGTGCAGATGAGGGGAATAAACTGAGGACTGTGCAGATGAGGGGAATAAACTGAGGACTGTGCAGATTAGGGCAATAAACTGAGGGCTGTGCAGATGAGGGCAATAAACTGAGGGCTGTGCAGATGAGAGGAATAAACTGAGGGCTGTGCAGATGAGGGGAATAAACTGAGGGCCGTGCAGATGAGGGGAATAAACTGAGGGCCGTGCAGATGAGGGGAATAAACTGAGTGCCGTGCAGATGAGGGGAATAAACTGAGGGCCGTGCAGATGAGGGGAATAAACTGAGGGCTGTGCAGATGAGGGGAATAAACTGAGGGCTGTGCAGATGAGGGGAATAAACTGAGGGCTGTGCAGATGAGGGGAATAAACTGAGGGCTGTGCAGATGAGGGGAATAAACTGAGGGCCGTGCAGATGAGGGGAATAACTGAGGGCTGTGCAGATGAGGGGAATAAACTGAGGGCCGTGCAGATGAGGGGAATAAACTGAGGGCCGTGCAGATGAGGGGAATAAACTGAGGGCCGTGCAGATGAGGGGAATAAACTGAGGGCCGTGCAGATGAGGGGAATAAACTGAGGGCTGTGCAGATGAGGGGAATAAACTGAGGGCTGTGCAGATGAGGGGAATAAACTGAGGGCTGTGCAGATGAGGGGAATAAACTGAGGGCTGTGCAGATGAGGGGAATAAACTGAGGGCTGTGCAGATGAGGGGAATACACTGAGGGCCGTACAGATGAAGGGGAATAAACTGAGGGCCGTGCAGATGAGGGGAATAAACTGAGGGCCGTGCAGATGAGGGCAATAAACTGAGGGCTGTGCAGATGTGGGGAATAAACTGAGGGCCGTGCAGGTGAGGGGAATAAACTGAGGGCCGTGCAGATGAGGGCAATAAACTGAGGGCTGTGCAGATGTGGGGAATAAACTGAGGGCCGTGCAGATGAGGGGAATAAACTGAGGGCCGTGCAGGTGAGGGGAATAAACTGAGGGCCGTGCAGATGAGGGGAATAAACTGAGGGATGTGCAGATGAGGGGAATAAACTGAGGGATGTGCAGATGAGGGGAATAAACTGAGGGATGTGCAGATGAGGGGAATAAACTGAGGGCCGTGCAGATGAGGGGAATAAACTGAGGGCTGTGCAGATGAGGGGAATAAACTGAGGGATGTGCAGATGAGGGGAATAAACTGAGGGCCGTGCAGATGAGGGGAATAAACTGAGGGCTGTGCAGATGAGGGGAATAAACTGGGGGCCGTGCAGATGAGGAAATAAACTGAGGGCTGTGCAGATGAGGGCAATAAACTGAGGGCTGTGCAGATGAGGGGAATAAACTGAGGGCCGTGCAGATGAGGGGAACAAACTGAGGGCCGTGCAGATGAGGAAATAAACTGAGGGCTGTGCAGATGAGAGGAATAAACTGATGGCTGTGCTGATTAGAACAATAAACTGAGGGCTGTGCAGATGAGGGGAATAAACTGATGGCTGTGCAGATGAGGGGAATAAACTGAGGGCCGTGCAGATGAGGGGAATAAACTGAGGGCCGTGCAGATGAGGGGAATAAACTGATGGCTGTGCAGATGAGGGGAATAAACTGAGGGCTGTGCAGATGAGGGCAATAAACTGAAGGCTGTGCAGATGAGGGCAATAAACTGGGGGCCGTGCAGATGAGGGCAATAAACTGAGGGCTGTGCAGATGAGGGCAATAAACTGATGGCTGTGCAGATGAGGGGAATAAACTGAGGGCTGTGCAGATGAGGGGAATAAACTGATGGCTGTGCAGATGAGGGGAATAAACTGAGGGCCCTGCAGATGAGGGGAATAAACTGAGGGCTGTGCAGATGAGGGGAATAAACTGAGGGCCATGCAGATGAGGGGAATAAACTGAGGGCCGTGCAGAAGAGGGGAATAAACTGAGGGCTGTGCAGATGAGGGGAATAAACTGAGGGCCGTGCAGATGACGGCAATAAACTGAGGGCTGTGCAGATGAGGGCAATAAACTGAGGGCTGTGCAGATGAAGGGAATAAACTGAGGGCCGTGCAGATGACGGCAATAAACTGAGGGCTGTGCAGATGAGGGGAATAAACTGAGGGATGTGCAGATGAGGGAAATAAACTGAGGGCCGTGCAGATGACGGCAATAAACTGAGGGCTGTGCAGATGAGGGCAATAAACTGAGGGATGTGCAGATGAGGGGAATAAACTGAGGGCCGTGCAGATGAGGGGAATAAACTGAGGGCCGTGCAGATGACGGCAATAAACTGAGGGCCGTGCAGATGACGGCAATAAACTGAGGGCCGTGCAGATGAAGGGAATAAACTGAGGGCTGTGCAGATGAGGGGAATAAACTGAGGGATGTGCAGATGAGGGAAATAAACTGAGGGCCGTGCAGATGACGGCAATAAACTGAGGGCTGTGCAGATGAGGGCAATAAACTGAGGGATGTGCAGATGAGGGGAATAAACTGAGGGCCGTGCAGATGAGGGGAATAAACTGAGGGCCGTGCAGATGACGGCAATAAACTGAGGGCCGTGCAGATGACGGCAATAAACTGAGGGCTGTGCAGATGAGGGCAATAAACTGAGGGATGTGCAGATGAGGGGAATAAACTGAGGGCCGTGCAGATGAGGGGAATAAACTGAGGGCCGTGCAGATGACGGCAATAAACTGAGGGCCGTGCAGATGACGGCAATAAACTGAGGGCCGTGCAGATGAGGGGAATAAACTGAGGGATGTGCAGATGAGGGGAATAAACTGAAGGCCGTGCAGATGAGGGGAATAAACTGAGGGCCGTGCAGATGAGGGGAATAAACTGAAGGCCGTGCAGATGAGGGGAATAAACTGAGGGATGTGCAGATGAGGGGAATAAACTGAGGGCCGTGCAGATGAGGGGAATAAACTGAGGGCCGTGCAGATGAGGGGAATAAACTGAGGGCCGTGCAGATGAGGGGAATAAACTGAGGGCTGTGCAGATGAGGGGAATAACTGAGGGATGTGCAGATGAGGGGAATAAACTGAGGGCCGTGCAGATGAAGGGAATAAACTGAGGGCTGTGCAGATGAGGGGAATAAACTGAGGGATGTGCAGATGAGGGGAATAAACTGAGGGCCGTGCAGATGAGGGGAATAAACTGAGGGCTGTGCAGATGAGGGGAATAAACTGAGGGCCGTGCAGATGAGGGGAATAAACTGAGGGCTGTGCAGATGAGGGGAATAAACTGAGGGCTGTGCAGATGAGGGGAATAAACTGAGGGCCGTGCAGATGAAGGGGAATAAACTGAGGGCTGTGCAGATGAGGGGAATAAACTGAGGGCCGTGCAGATGAGGGGAATAAACTGAGGGCTGTGCAGATGAGGGGAATAACTGAGGGCTGTGCAGATGAAGGGAATAAACTGAGGGCCGTGCAGATGAGGGGAATAAACTGAGGGCTGTGCAGATGAGGGGAATAAACTGAGGGCCGTGCAGATGAGGGGAATAAACTGAGGGCTGTGCAGATGAGGGGAATAAACTGAGGGCCGTGCAGATGAGGGGAATAAACTGAGGGCTGTGCAGATGAGGGGAATAACTGAGGGCCGTGCAGATGAGGGGAATAAACTGAGGGCCGTGCAGATGAGGGGAATAAACTGAGGGCTGTGCAGATGAGGGGAATAAACTGAGGGCCGTGCAGATGAGGGGAATAAACTGAGGGCTGTGCAGATGAGGGGAATAAACTGAGGGCTGTGCAGATGAGGGGAATAAACTGAGGGCCGTGCAGATGAGAGGAATAAACTGAGGGCCCTGCAGATGAAGGGAAATAAACTGAGGGCTGTGCAGATGAGGGGAATAAACTGAGGGCTGTGCAGATGAGGGGAATAAACTGAGGGCCGTGCAGATGAGGGGAATACACTGAGGGCTGTGCAGATGAAGGGAAATAAACTGAGGGCTGTGCAGATGAGGGGAATAAACTGAGGGCCGTGCAGATGAAGGGGAATAAACTGAGGGCTGTGCAGATGAGGGGAATAAACTGAGGGCCCTGCAGATGAAGGGAAATAAACTGAGGGCCCTGCAGATGAAGGGAAATAAACTGAGGGCTGTGCAGATGAAGGGGAATAAACTGAGGGCTGTGCAGATGAGGGGAATAAACTGAGGGCCGTGCAGATGAGAGGAATAAACTGAGGGCCGTGCAGATGAGGGGAATAAACTGAGGGCCCTGCAGATGAAGGGAAATAAACTGAGGGCTGTGCAGATGAGGGGAATAAACTGAGGGCTGTGCAGATGAAGGGAAATAAACTGAGGGCCGTGCAGATGAGGGGAATAAACTGAGGGCTGTGCAGATGAAGGGGAAAAAACTGAGGGCTGTGCAGATGAGGGGAATAAACTGAGGGCCGTGCAGATGAGGGGAATAAACTGAGGGCCGTGCAGATGAGGGGAATAAACTGAGGGCCGTGCAGATGAGGGGAATAAACTGAGGGCTGTGCAGATGAGGGGAATAAACAGAGGGCCGTGCAGATGAGGGCAATAAACTGAGGGCCGTGCAGATGAGGGGAATAACCTGAGGGCCGTGCAGATGAGGGGAATAAACTGAGGGCCGTGCAGATGAGGGGAATAAACTGAGGGCCGTGCAGATGAGGGGAATAACCTGAGGGCTGTGCAGATGAGGGGAATAAACAGAGGGCCGTGCAGATGAGGGCAATAAACTGAGGGCCGTGCAGATGAGGGGAATAACCTGAGGGCTGTGCAGATGAGGGGAATAAACTGAGGGCCGTGCAGATGAGAGGAATAAACTGAGGGCCGTGCAGATGAGGGGAATAAACTGAGGGCTGTGCGGATGAGGGGAATAAACTGAGGGCTGTGCAGATGAGGGGAATAAACTGAGGGCTGTGCAGATGAGGGGAATAAACTGAGGGCTGTGCAGATGAGGGGAATAAACTGAGGGCCGTGCAGATGAGGGGAATAAACTGAGGGCCGTGGAGATGACGGGAATAAACTGAGGGCTGTGCGGATGAGGGGAATAAACTGAGGGCCGTGCAGATGAGGGGAATAAACTGAGGGCTGTGCAGATGAGGGGAATAAACTGAGGGCCGTGCAGATGAGGGGAATAAACTGAGGGCCGTGCAGATGAGAGGAATAAACTGAGGGCCGTGCAGATGAGGGGAATAAACTGAGGGCCGTGCAGATGAGGGGAATAAACTGAGAGCCTTGCAGATGAGGGGAATAAACTGAGGGCTGTGCAGATGAGAGGAATAAACTGAGGGCCGTGCAGATGAGGGGAATAAACTGACGGCCGTGCAGATGACGGGAATAAACTGAGGGCTGTGCAGATGAGGGGAATAAACTGAGGGCCGTGCAGATGACGGGAATAAACTGAGGGCTGTGCAGATGAGGGGAATAAACTGAGGGCTGTGCAGATGACGGGAATAAACTGAGGGCCGTGCAGATGAGAGGAATAAACTGAGGGCTGTGCGGATGAGGGGAATAAACTGAGGGCCGTGCAGATGAGGGGAATAAACTGAGGGCTGTGCAGATGAAGGGAATAAACTGAGGGATGTGCAGATGAGGGGAATAAACTGAGGGATGTGCAGATGAGGGGAATAAACTGAGGGCTGTGCAGATGAGGGGAATAAACTGAGGGCTGTGCAGATGAGGGGAATAAACTGAGGGCCGTGCAGATGAGGGGAATAAACTGAGGGCTGTGCAGATGAGGGGAATAAACTGAGGGCCGTGCAGATGAGGGGAATAAACTGAGGGCTGTGCAGATGAGGGGAATAAACTGAGGGCCGTGCAGATGAGGGGAATAAACTGAGGGCTGTGCAGATGAGGGGAATAAACTGAGGGCTGTGCAGATGAGGGGAATAAACTGAGGGCCGTGCAGATGAAGGGGAATAAACTGAGGGCTGTGCAGATGAGGGGAATAAACTGAGGGCCGTGCAGATGAGGGGAATAAACTGAGGGCTGTGCAGATGAGGGGAATAACTGAGGGCTGTGCAGATGAAGGGAATAAACTGAGGGCCGTGCAGATGAAGGGAAATAAACTGAGGGCCGTGCAGATGAGGAGAATAAACTGAGGGCTGTGCAGATGAGGGGAATAACTGAGGGCTGTGCAGATGAAGGGAATAAACTGAGGGCCGTGCAGATGAAGGGAAATAAACTGAGGGCTGTGCAGATGAGGGGAATAAACTGAGGGCTGTGCAGATGAGGGGAATAAACTGAGGGCTGTGCAGATGAGGGGAATAAACTGAGGGCCGTGCAGATGAAGGGGAATAAACTGAGGGCCGTGCAGATGAAGGGAAATAAACTGAGGGCCGTGCAGATGAGGGGAATAAACTGAGGGCTGTGCAGATGAGGGGAATAACTGAGGGCTGTGCAGATGAAGGGAATAAACTGAGGGCCGTGCAGATGAAGGGAAATAAACTGAGGGCCGTGCAGATGAGGAGAATAAACTGAGGGCTGTGCAGATGAGGGGAATAAACTGAGGGCCCTGCAGATGAAGGGAAATAAACTGAGGGCTGTGCAGATGAGGGGAATAAACTGAGGGCCGTGCAGATGAGGGGAATAAACTGAGGGCTGTGCAGATGAGGGGAATAAACTGAGGGCCGTGCAGATGAGGGGAATAAACTGAGGGCCGTGCAGATGAGGGGAATAAACTGAGGGCTGTGCAGATGAGGGGAATAAACTGAGGGCCGTGCAGATGAAGGGGAATAAACTGAGGGCTGTGCAGATGAGGGGAATAAACTGAGGGCCGTGCAGATGAGAGGAATAAACTGAGGGCTGTGCAGATGAGAGGAATAAACTGAGGGCCGTGCAGATGAGGGGAATAAACTGAGGGCCCTGCAGATGAAGGGAAATAAACTGAGGGCTGTGCAGATGAGGGGAATAAACTGAGGGCTGTGCAGATGAGGGGAATAACTGAGGGCCGTGCGGATGAAGGGGAAAAAACTGAGGGCCGTGCAGATGAGGGGAATAAACTGATGGCTGTGCAGATGAAGGGGAAAAAACTGAGGGCTGTGCAGATGAGGGGAATAAACTGAGGGCCGTGCAGATGAGGGGAATAAACTGAGGGCCGTGCAGATGAGGGGAATAAACTGAGGGCCGTGCAGATGAGGGGAATAAACTGAGGGCTGTGCAGATGAGGGGAATAAACAGAGGGCCGTGCAGATGAGGGGAATAACCTGAGGGCCGTGCAGATGAGGGGAATAAACTGAGGGCCGTGCAGATGAGGGGAATAACCTGAGGGCCGTGCAGATGAGGGGAATAAACTGAGGGCTGTGCAGATGAGGGGAATAAACTGAGGGCCGTGCAGATGAGAGGAATAAACTGAGGGCCGTGCAGATGAGAGGAATAAACTGAGGGCCGTGCAGATGAGGGGAATAAACTGAGGGCCGTGCAGATGAGGGGAATAAACAGAGGGCCGTGCAGATGAGGGGAATAAACTGAGGGCCGTGCAGATGAGGGGAATAACCTGAGGGCTGTGCAGATGAGGGGAATAAACTGAGGGCCGTGCAGATGAGAGGAATAAACTGAGGGCCGTGCAGATGACGGGAATAAACTGAGGGCTGTGCGGATGAGGGGAATAAACTGAGGGCTGTGCAGATGAGGGGAATAAACTGAGGGCTGTGCAGATGAGGGGAATAAACTGAGGGCCGTGGAGATGACGGGAATAAACTGAGGGCCGTGCAGATGAGGGGAATAAACTGAGGGCCGTGCAGATGAGGGGAATAAACTGAGGGCCGTGCAGATGAGGGGAATAAACTGAGGGCCGTGGAGATGACGGGAATAAACTGAGGGCTGTGCGGATGAGGGGAATAAACTGAGGGCCGTGCAGATGAGGGGAATAAACTGAGGGCTGTGCAGATGAGGGGAATAAACTGAGGGCCGTGCAGATGAGGGGAATAAACTGAGGGCCGTGCAGATGAGAGGAATAAACTGAGGGCCGTGCAGATGAGGGGAATAAACTGAGGGCCGTGCAGATGAGAGGAATAAACTGAGGGCCGTGCAGATGAGGGGAATAAACTGAGGGCCGTGCAGATGAGGGGAATAAACTGAGGGCCGTGCAGATGACGGGAATAAACTGAGGGCCGTGCAGATGAGAGGAATAAACTGAGGGCCGTGCAGATGACGGGAATAAACTGAGGGCCGTGCAGATGAGGGGAATAAACTGAGGGCCGTGCAGATGAGGGGAATAAACTGAGGGCTGTGCAGATGACGGGAATAAACTGAGGGCTGTGCAGATGAGGGGAATAAACTGAGGGCCGTGCAGATGAGGGGAATAAACTGAGGGCCGTGCAGATGAGAGGAATAAACTGAGGGCCGTGCAGATGAGAGGAATAAACTGAGAGCCGTGCAGATGAGGGGAATAAACTGAGGGCCGTGCAGATGAGGGGAATAAACTGAGGGCCGTGCAGATGAGGGGAATAAACTGTGGGCCGTGCAGATGAGGGGAATAAACTGAGGGCCGTGCAGATGAGGGGAATAAACTGAGGGCTGTGCAGATGAGGGGAATAAACAGAGGGCCGTGCAGATGAGGGGAATAACCTGAGGGCCGTGCAGATGAGGGGAATAAACTGAGGGCCGTGCAGATGAGGGGAATAACCTGAGGGCCGTGCAGATGAGGGGAATAAACTGAGGGCTGTGCAGATGAGGGGAATAAACTGAGGGCCGTGCAGATGAGAGGAATAAACTGAGGGCCGTGCAGATGAGAGGAATAAACTGAGGGCCGTGCAGATGAGGGGAATAAACTGAGGGCCGTGCAGATGAGGGGAATAAACAGAGGGCCGTGCAGATGAGGGGAATAAACTGAGGGCCGTGCAGATGAGGGGAATAACCTGAGGGCTGTGCAGATGAGGGGAATAAACTGAGGGCCGTGCAGATGAGAGGAATAAACTGAGGGCCGTGCAGATGACGGGAATAAACTGAGGGCTGTGCGGATGAGGGGAATAAACTGAGGGCTGTGCAGATGAGGGGAATAAACTGAGGGCTGTGCAGATGAGGGGAATAAACTGAGGGCCGTGGAGATGACGGGAATAAACTGAGGGCCGTGCAGATGAGGGGAATAAACTGAGGGCCGTGCAGATGAGGGGAATAAACTGAGGGCCGTGCAGATGAGGGGAATAAACTGAGGGCCGTGGAGATGACGGGAATAAACTGAGGGCTGTGCGGATGAGGGGAATAAACTGAGGGCCGTGCAGATGAGGGGAATAAACTGAGGGCTGTGCAGATGAGGGGAATAAACTGAGGGCCGTGCAGATGAGGGGAATAAACTGAGGGCCGTGCAGATGAGAGGAATAAACTGAGGGCCGTGCAGATGAGGGGAATAAACTGAGGGCCGTGCAGATGAGAGGAATAAACTGAGGGCCGTGCAGATGAGGGGAATAAACTGAGGGCCGTGCAGATGAGGGGAATAAACTGAGGGCCGTGCAGATGACGGGAATAAACTGAGGGCCGTGCAGATGAGAGGAATAAACTGAGGGCCGTGCAGATGACGGGAATAAACTGAGGGCCGTGCAGATGAGGGGAATAAACTGAGGGCCGTGCAGATGAGGGGAATAAACTGAGGGCTGTGCAGATGACGGGAATAAACTGAGGGCTGTGCAGATGAGGGGAATAAACTGAGGGCCGTGCAGATGAGGGGAATAAACTGAGGGCCGTGCAGATGAGAGGAATAAACTGAGGGCCGTGCAGATGAGAGGAATAAACTGAGAGCCGTGCAGATGAGGGGAATAAACTGAGGGCCGTGCAGATGAGGGGAATAAACTGAGGGCCGTGCAGATGAGGGGAATAAACTGTGGGCCGTGCAGATGAGAGGAATAAACTGAGGGCTGTGCAGATGAGGGGAATAAACTGAGGGCTGTGCAGATGAAGGGGAATACACTGAGGGCTGTGCAGATGAGGGGAATAAACTGAGGGCCGTGCAGATGAGGGGAATAAACTGTGGGCCGTGCAGATGAGAGGAATAAACTGTGGGCCGTGCAGATGAGGGGAATAAACTGAGGGCCGTGCAGATGAGGGGAATAAACTGAGGGCTGTGCAGATGAGGGGAATAAACTGAGGGCCGTGCAGATGAGGGCAATAAACTGAGGGCCGTGCAGATGAGGGGAATAACCTGAGGGCCGTGCAGATGAGGGGAATAAACTGAGGGCCGTGCAGATGAGAGGAATAAACTGAGGGCCGTGCAGATGAGGGGAATAAACAGAGGGCCGTGCAGATGAGGGGAATAAACTGAGGGCCGTGCAGATGAGAGGAATAAACTGAGGGCCGTGCAGATGACGGGAATAAACTGAGGGCTGTGCAGATGAGGGGAATAACCTGAGGGCTGTGCAGATGAGGGGAATAAACTGTGGGCCGTGCAGATGAGGGGAATAACCTGAGGGCCGTGCAGATGAGGGGAATAAACTGAGGGCCGTGCAGATGAGAGGAATAAACTGAGGGCCGTGGAGATGAGGGGAATAAACAGAGGGCCGTGCAGATGAGGGGAATAAACTGAGGGCCGTGCAGATGAGAGGAATAAACTGAGGGCCGTGCAGATGACGGGAATAAACTGAGGGCCGTGCAGATGAGGGGAATAAACTGAGGGCCGTGCAGATGAGGGGAATAAACTGAGGGCCGTGCAGATGAGGGGAATAAACTGAGGGCTGTGCGGATGAGGGGAATAAACTGAGGGCTGTGCAGATGAGGGGAATAAACTGAGGGCTGTGCAGATGAGGGGAATACACTGAGGGCCGTGCAGATGAGGGGAATAAACTGAGGGCTGTGCAGATGAGAGGAATAAACTGAGGGCCGTGCAGATGACGGGAATAAACTGAGGGCCGTGCAGATGAGGGGAATAAACTGAGGGCCGTGCAGATGAGGGGAATAAACTGAGGGCCGTGCAGATGAGGGGAATAAACTGAGGGCCGTGCAGATGAGAGGAATAAACTGAGGGCCGTGCAGATGAGGGGAATAAACTGAGGGCCGTGCAGATGAGGGGAATAAACTGAGGGCCGTGCAGATGAGGGGAATAAACTGAGGGCCGTGCAGATGAGGGGAATAAACTGAGGGCCGTGCAGATGAGGGGAATAAACTGAGGGCCGTGCAGATGAGAGGAATAAACTGAGGGCCGTGCAGATGAGGGGAATAAACTGAGGGCCGTGCAGATGAGGGGAATAAACTGAGGGCCGTGCAGATGAGGGGAATAAACTGAGGGCCGTGCAGATGAGGGGAATAAACTGAGGGCCGTGCAGATGAGGGGAATAAACTGAGGGCCGTGCAGATGACGGGAATAAACTGAGGGCCGTGCAGATGAGAGGAATAAACTGAGGGCCGTGCAGATGAGGGGAATAAACTGAGGGCCGTGCAGATGAGGGGAATAAACTGAGGGCCGTGCAGATGAGGGGAATAAACTGAGGGCTGTGCAGATGAGGGGAATAAACTGAGGGCTGTGCAGATGAGAGGAATAAACTGAGGGCTGTGCAGATGAGAGGAATAAACTGAGGGCCGTGCAGATGAGGGGAATAAACTGAGGGCTGTGCAGATGAGGGGAATAAACTGAGGGATGTGCAGATGAGAGGAATAAACTGAGGGATGTGCAGATGAGAGGAATAAACTGAGGGCCGTGCAGATGAGGGGAATAAACTGAGGGCTGTGCAGATGAGAGGAATAAACTGAGGGATGTGCAGATGAGAGGAATAAACTGAGGGCTGTGCAGATGAGAGGAATAAACTGAGGGATGTGCAGATGACGGGAATAAACTGAGGGCTGTGCAGATGAGGGGAATAAACTGAGGGCCGTGCAGATGAGGGGAATAAACTGAGGGCCGTGCAGATGAGAGGAATAAACTGAGGGCCGTGCAGATGAGGGGAATAAACTGAGAGCCGTGCAGATGAGGGGAATAAACTGAGGGCTGTGCAGATGAGGGGAATAAACTGAGGGCTGTGCAGATGAGAGGAATAAACTGAGGGCTGTGCAGATGAGAGGAATAAACTGAGGGCCGTGCAGATGAGAGGAATAAACTGAGAGCCGTGCAGATGAGGGGAATAAACTGAGGGCTGTGCAGATGAGGGGAATAAACTGAGGGCTGTGCAGATGAGAGGAATAAACTGAGGGCCGTGCAGATGAGGGGAATAAACTGTGGGCCGTGCAGATGAGAGGAATAAACTGAGGGCTGTGCAGATGAGGGGAATAAACTGAGGGCTGTGCAGATGAAGGGGAATACACTGAGGGCTGTGCAGATGAGGGGAATAAACTGAGGGCTGTGCAGATGAGGGGAATAAACTGAGGGCCGTGCAGATGAGGGGAATAAACTGAGGGCTGTGCAGATGAGGGGAATAAACTGAGGGCCGTGCAGATGAGAGGAATAAACTGAGGGCCGTGCAGATGAGAGGAATAAACTGAGGGCCGTGCAGATGAGGGGAATAAACTGAGGGCCGTGCAGATGAGGGGAATAAACTGAGGGCCGTGCAGATGAGAGGAATAAACTGAGGGCCGTGCAGATGAGGGGAATAAACTGAGGGCCGTGCAGATGAGGGGAATAAACTGAGGGCTGTGCAGATGAGGGGAATAAACTGAGGGCTGTGCAGATGAGGGGAATAAACTGAGGGCTGTGCAGATGAGGGCAATAAACTGAGGGATGTGCAGATGAGGGGAATAAACTGAGGGCTGTGCAGATGAGGGGAATAAACTGAGGGCCGTGCAGATGAGGGGAATAAACTGAGGGCTGTGCAGATGAGGGGAATAAACTGAGGGCCGTGCAGATGAGGGCAATAAACTGAGGGCTGTGCAGATGAGGGGAATAAACTGAGGGCTGTGCAGATGAGAGGAATAAACTGAGGGCCGTGCAGATGAGGGGAATAAACTGAGGGCCGTGCAGATGAGGGGAATAAACTGAGGGCTGTGCAGAGGGGGGATTAAATTGAGGGGCTGTGAAGATGGGAATAAACTGAGGGGCTGTGAAGATACTGGGTAATAAACTGAGTGGCTGTGCAGAGGGGGGGATAAAATGAGCGGCTGTGAGGGGGCCATGGAATGAGAGGCTTTGCAGGGGGACTGCAAAGTATACATGAGAAGCTGTTGTGACCATACTGTATACGGGGCTGTGGAGGTCATTATACTGGGAGCTGTGGTGACCATAATGGACAGGGGGCTGTGGTGAATATCATATTGTTTGGGATGCTGTTTGGGGGCCATAATACTGAATGGGGTGCTGTGGGGGCCATCATAGTATTCATGGGGGCTGTTTTGGACATCATACTATATATGGGAGGCTGTGGTGGTGACCATAGTATATATTGAGGGGGTGTGGATACCATACTGTATGGCCGGCTGTGCTTACCATCATCCTGTGTAGGGTTACAGTGTGGGGAGAGGTAGAGTTTGAAGAGGGCAGTGTGGTGGGCAGTATGAGGGCACAGTGTGAAAGGGGGCACAGAATGGATATGGGGAGGGAACAGAGTGAAATGGAGGCACAATATGGAGAGGGGTTAGCAAGGCGGGGGGACAGTATGGAGATATAGAAAGTGTAATGGAAAACTATAGCGAGGACAGCCATGTACTAGGCCGTGGTTCTTAAGGGTGGATGGTGTGGTGGTTATAGCTGATAATGGTGGACAGTGTGGAGGTCATATACCATACGAGGCTTATTTAGGTCATAATATGAACAGATATTTTTATGCAGAGGGCATTTTAATAACAGTTATTTTTTAGGGCACTGTGTGGGGATGTGCTGCAGAACAGCGGAGAAGATGGAAGTCTGCAGAGACGAGCTGTGGATATGAAAAGTCATCATGTCATCTAGACAAGATGGAGACGACTCCAGAGAAGATGTCATCTATAAGGTTCCTGGATATAAAGGTTTAGTTGTGATACTGACTGATAATTAACAGTTAATATGTTACACAGGTATGAAAAATGTGGGTTTCTGAACATTTTTCAAATCCCATGACTGATTCTTATGTTTCCTTATTCCCTGATTTAAAAAAAACACTTGAGTGAAACTACATACAAGCGAGATGAAGAAGAGAAATTTTTATTATAGCCAAAAATGTACACAATATTATATATGAAAGTGTATTGAACATTCATTCTGCAACTTTATTGGAAATTCATTTTTGCAACTTTTCCTTTTCTCTTCAAAGCTTCTCTTGATACCTTTTCTCTTGTAGAAGGCCTGCGGATCTTCTCTTGATACCTTTTCTCTTGTAGAAGGCCTGCAGATCTTCTCTTGATACCTTTTCTCTTGTAGAAGGCCTGCAGATCTTCTCTTCATACCTTTTCTCTTGTAGAAGGCCTGCGGATCTTCTCTTGATACCTTTTCTCTTGTAGAAGGCCTGCAGAGCTTCTCTTGATACCTTTTCTCTTGTAGAAGGCTTGCGGATCTTCTCTTGATACCTTTTCTCTTCTAGAAGGCCTGCAGATCTTCTCTTGATACATTTTCTCTTGTAGAAGGCCTGCAGATCTTCTCTTGATACCTTTTCTCTTGTAGAAGTCCTGCGGATCTTCTCTTGATACCTTTTCTCTTGTAGAAGGCCTGCAGATCTTCTCTTGATACCTTTTCTCTTGTAGAAGTCCTGCGGATCTTCTCTTGATACCTATTCTTTTGTAGAAGACCTGTGGATCTTCTCTTGATACCTTTTCTCTTGTAGAAGGCCTGCAGATCTTCTCTTGATACCTTTTCTCTTGTAGAAGGCCTGCGGATCTTCTCCTGATACCTTTTCTCTTGTAGAAGGCCTGCGGATCTTCTCTTGATACCTTTTCTCTTGTAGAAGGCCTGCGGATCTTCTCTTGATACCTTTTCTCTTGTAGAAGGCCTGTGGATCTTCTCTTGATACCTTTTCTCTTGTAGAAGGCCTGCAGATCTTCTCTTGATACCTTCTCTCTTGTAGAAGGCCTGCGGATCTTCTCTTGATACCTTTTCTCTTGTAGAAGGCCTGCAGATCTTCTCTTGATACCTTTTCTCTTGTAAAAGGACTGCGGATCTTCTCTTGATACCTTTTCTCTTGTAGAAGGCCTGCGGATCTTCTCTTGATACCTTTTCTCTTGTAGAAGGCCTGCGGATCTTCTTTTGATACGTTTTCTCTTGTAGAAGGCCTGCGGATCTTCTCTTGATACCTTTTCTCTTGTAGAAGGCCTGCGGATCTTCTCTTGATACCTTTTCTCTTGAAGAAGGCCTGTGGATCTTCTCTTGATACCTTTTCTCTTGTAGAAGGCCTGCAGATCTTCTCTTGATACCTTTTCTCTTGTAGAAGGCCTGCGGATCTTCTCTTGATACCTTTTCTCTTGTAGAAGGCCTGTGGATCTTCTCTTGATACCTTTTCTCTTGTAGAAGGCCTGCGGATCTTCTCTTGATACCTTTTCTCTTGTAGAAGGCCTGCAGATCTTCTCTTAATACCTTTTGTCTTGTAGAAGGCCTGTGGATCCTCTCTTGATACCTTTTCTCTTGTAGAAAACCTGCAGATCTTCTCTTGATACCTTTTCTCTTGTAGAAGGCCTGCGGATCTTCTCTTGATACCTTTTCTCTTGTAGAAGGCCTGCAGATCTTCTCTTGATACCTTTTCTCTTGTAAAAGGACTGCGGATCTTCTCTTGATACCTTTTCTCTTGTAGAAGGCCTGCGGATCTTCTTTTGATACGTTTTCTCTTGTAGAAGGCCTGCAGATCTTCTCTTGATACCTTTTCTCTTGTAGAAGGCCTGCGGATCTTCTCTTGATACCTTTTCTCTTGTAGAAGGCCTGCAGATCTTCTCTTGATACCTTTTCTCTTGTAGAAGGCCTGCGGATCTTCTCTTGATACCTTTTCTCTTGTAGAAGGCCTGCAGATCTTCTCTTGATACCTTTTCTCTTGTAGAAGGCCTGCAGATCTTCTCTTTATACCTTTTCTCTTGTAAAAGGACTGCAGATCTTCTCTTGATACCTTTTCTCTTGTAGAAGGCCTGCGGATCTTCTCTTGATACCTTTTCTCTTGTAGAAGGCCTGCAGATCTTCTCTTGATACCTTTTCTTTTGTAGAAGGCCTGCGGATCTTCTCTTGATACCTTTTCTTTTGTAGAAGGCCTGCGGATCTTCTCTTGATACCTTTTCTCTTGTAGAAGGCCTGCGGATCTTCTCTTGATACCTTTTCTCTTGTAGAAGGCCTGTGGATCTTCTCTTGATACCTTTTCTTTTGTGGAAGGCCTGCAGATCTTCTCTTGATACCTTTTCTTTTGTAGAAGGCCTGCGGATCTTCTCTTGATACCTTTTCTCTTGTAGAAGGCCTGCGGATCTTCTCTTGATACCTTTTCTCTTGTAGAAGGCCTGTGGATCTTCTCTTGATATCTTTTCTCTTCTAGAAGGCCTGCAGATCTTCTCTTGATACCTTTTCTCTTGTAGAAGACCTGTGGATCTTCTCTTGATACCTTTTCTCTTGTAGAAGGCCTGCGGATCTTCTCTTGATACCTTTTCTCTTGTAGAAGGCCTGCGGATCTTCTCTTGATACCTTTTCTCTTGTAGAAGGCCTGTGGATCTTCTCTTGATACCTTTTCTCTTGTAGAAGGCCTGCAGATCTTCTCTTGATACGTTTTCTCTTGTAGAAGACCTGTGGATCTTCTCTTGATACCTTTTCTCTTGTAGAAGGCCTGCGGATCTTCTCTTGATACCTTTTCTCTTGTAGAAGGCCTGCGGATCTTCTCTTGATACCTATTCTTTTGTAGAAGACCTGCGGATCTTCTCTTGATACCTTTTCTCTTGTAGAAGGCCTGCAGATTGTAGCGTCGGCGTCCCTGCCCTCTGCTAGGCAGGGACGCTGTTCCCCTCACCTCTCTGCTCCGAGCCCGGCGTCCTCCTCCCGCTCTGCTGGCAGCGCGCGCTCCTTCCCGGCCACTGTGCTTAGGGCGCGCAAGCGCGCGCTCCCTCCCTCTTAAAGGGGCCGCGCGCGCCGTCCTAAGGAGTCCCCGGCCAATGGCCGGAGGACTTCACCATATATAAGGCACCTCCTACAAAATGGAGGTGCCCGAGCAATGTTGTTGCACTGTTCACTACTCTGCTTCAGCCCTCAGGTCCCGTTGCCAGTTACCTGTCAGTTACCTGCCTGATTCCTGCCAGAGTCCTGCCAGTTTGCTGTCTGTTTCCTGCCTGATATTCCTGCTACCTGCTTGCTAGCCTGAGGTCCGACGGTCTGCCTTCCTACTCCTGTCAGTCTGTCTATGGACCAGCTTGGCCGCTCACCTGGGAGCGCACATCTGCTACCTGCCTGCTAGCCTACCTGGAGGCTCCGCCGTCACGTGCTGTGACCACCTGCTATTCCAGAGACTCTTGCCCGCTCACCTGGGAGCGCTCCTCCGCTACCTGCCTGCTTGCCTACCTGGAGGCTCCGCCGTCACGTGCTGTGACCACCTGCTATTCCAGAGACTCCTGCCCGCTCACCTGGGAGCGCTCCTCCGCTACCTGCCTGTTTGCCTACCTGGAGGATCCGCCGTCACATGCTGTGACCACCCGTTCATCCAGAGACTCTCGCTTGCTCACCTGGGAGCACACATCTTCCATCTGCCTGCTAGCCTACCTGGAGGTTCAGCCATCACAGGTCGTACCTACCCTTTACCCAGAGACTGCCCCGGTCACTTGCCGTGACCTCCAGCCCGTTCATCCAGAGACTGCCCCGGTCACTTGCCGTGACCTCCAGCCCGTTCATCCAGAGACTGCCCCGGTCACTTGCCGTGACCTCCAGCCCGTTCATCCAGAGACTGCCCCGGTCACTTGCCGTGACCTCCTGCCCGTTCACCCAGAGACTGTCCCGGTCACCTGCTGTGACTGCCTGCCCGTCTTCCCTGGTCGCCACCCGCTCCCTTACAAGGACCGCCCCCTTGTATAGTAGCTCAGAGGTTCCGCCTCCCAGACCCGTTACAGTTTGCTCGGGCCATGGAACCCGGTGGCACCCAAGCTCCCTCGCTCTCGGACCTCTGTCATGAACTGTCCCGTCAGAGGTCCCAACAGGAGTCCATCCTGGGTCACCTGCGGAATGTCAATTCTCGCCTGGACACTCTGACTGCTCCACCTTCAACCACCGCCAGTGCCATGACTCGCAACCCGGCAGCTCCGCTGCCCACCAATACCATGGTATCCTACACCGGACCCCGGCTTTCTGCACCTCCTCGCTTCGGAGGCGACTCCGCTCAGGCTCGGGGCTTCATAAATCAGTGCACCCTGCACTTTGAACTCCTGTCCCACCAGTTTAACTCCGACCGGGCCAAAATTGCCTTCATCATGTCCCTTCTCACCGGGGAGGCCCTGGCCTGGCTAAATCCTCTATGGGAGAGAGGAGACCCCCTGGTGTCCGACTTGCCTGCCTTTCTCACGGCTTTCCGGAAAGTCTTCGACGAACCCGAACGGAAGACCTCATCCACATCATCTCTGCTACGCCTCCACCAGGGAAATCTCACCGTGGGCCAATATGCCATACGGTTCCGTACCCTTGCCTCGGAGCTGGCTTGGGATAACGACGCTCTGGTATCTGTCTTCTGGGAGGGTCTGTCCGGCCGTATTAAAGATGAACTCGCCGGTCGGGACATTCCTACCACTCTCGATGACTTAATAACTCTTGCCACCCGGATTGACCTACGGTTCCAGGAGCGTGCCAAAGAGGTCACCCGTGAGAGGAGGTTTCCACGTCTAGCTCCTACTTTTCAGAAACCCGTCACTCCCTCCGTTTCTCACCAGGTACACTCTCCTGAGCCTATGCAGGTCGACCAGACCAAGATGGTCAAAACCCGTCAGGACTTACGCCGTGCCGAAGGGAGCTGCTTCTACTGTGGCAGTAAGGAGCACCGGATCCGTACCTGCCCGGAGAGGTCGGGAAATGCCTGTGTCTAGGTTCGCTCAGAGAGGTCGACCTAGACAAGAATAAATCCTCTCCATCTCTGCTACTGTCAGTCTCTATTATCTGCGGGGAGAATCGTTATTTCGAACTAGCCCAACTTGACTCTGGAGCGGCCGGGAATCTTATTTCACAGTCCCTGGTAGAAAAATACCGCATTCCCACCAAACCTCTGGCTGTACCATTACCTGTCGCTGCTGTGGATGGGGGCCTCTTACCACGTCCCATCCAACTCATCACCGAATCCATAACTCTGCAGGTGGGAATGCTGCATTCTGAGAGCATCTCTTTTCATGTTCTGCCTGGACTCTCTCACGCCCTCTTACTAGGTCTACCTTGGCTCCAGAGACATGCACCCGTGCTTGACTGGCAGACCGGAGAAGTCCTTCGCTGGGGACAGGACTGTCATAAGACTTGTTTGGTTCCTGTTCATCCCGTCCGTCCTTCTCCTACCCCAACTAATCTACCTGGACTTCCGATTCCCTATTGGTCATTTGCTGATGTCTTTAATAAAAAGGAGGCAGAGACATTACCCCCTCATAGACCATACGACTGTCCTATCGACCTGTTACCCGGTACTACTCCTCCCCGTGGGCGTATTTACCCATTGTCCGCTGCTGAGACCCGGTCGATGTCCGAATATATTGAGGAGAATTTGGCCAGGGGATTCATCCGGAAATCTACCTCCCCGGCGGGAGCAGGCTTCTTCTTCGTAAAAAAGAAGGACGGCTCTCTCCGTCCCTGTATAGACTATAGAGGCCTTAACCAGATCACGGTGAAGAATAAGTACCCCCTTCCGCTCATTCCAGAATTATTTGATCGCCTGAGGGGGGCTAGAGTCTTCACCAAACTGGACCTCCGTGGGGTGTACAACCTGGTCCGTATCCGTCAAGGGGATGAATGGAAGACTGCATTCAACACCCGGGACGGCCACTATGAATATCTGGTAATGCCCTTTGGTCTCTGTAACGCTCCTGCCGTCTTTCAAGAGTTGGTCAATGACATCTTCCGGGACCTTCTCTACTCCTGCGTTGTGGTGTACCTGGACGACATCTTGGTCTTCTCTCTGGATCTCCAGACTCACCGGAGGGACGTTCGTCAGGTCCTGCTCAGGCTCAGGCAGAATCACCTCTTCGCTAAATATGAGAAGTGCCTCTTTGAGCAGACCTCGCTTCCGTTTTTGGGCTACATTATTTCTCAGACCGGCCTACGAATGGATCCAGAGAAACTGTCTGCCATCGAGAAATGGCCCCGACCGGAGGGGTTGAAGGCCATTCAGCGGTTCCTGGGCTTCGCCAACTACTACCGCCTCTTCATACCACACTTCTCTTCCCGGACTGCCCCAATTTCCGCGCTCACCCGTAAGGGTACTAATCCCAAGGAGTGGCCGTCCGAAGCAGAGGAGGCCTTTCTTTCCTTAAAACAGGCCTTCTCTTCCGCCCCGGTGCTGCATCGTCCGGACGGCAACAAGCAGTTCTTCCTGGAGGTTGACGCCTCCTCCTCTGGAGCCGGAGCTGTACTTACTCAAAAATCATCTTCCGGGAGGATGGTAACTTGCGGCTTCTTCTCCAAACTCTTCTCCTCTTCTGAGCGCAATTATTCCATAGGAGACCGAGAGTTATTGGCCATCAAGCTGGCATTGGAGGAGTGGCGTTACCTGCTCGAGGGGGCTCTTCATCCGGTAATAATTTACGCTGACCACAAGAACTTGGCTTATCTCCAGCATGCCCAGAGACTTAACCCGCGCCAAGCCCGGTGGTCCTTGTTTTTTGCTCGCTTTGATTTTGTTCTACATTTTCGCCCGGCTGACAAGAACATCAAAGCGGACGCCTTGTCCCGATCCTTTCTGGTATCTGACCTCGAGGAAGAACCTAAACATATCATCGATCCCGCCAGAGTAATGCAGGTGGCTCCCGTGAGTCTAAATCGTCTCCCTCCCGGTAAGATGTTCGTATCGGTACCTGATCGGGAGAAGATCCTACACTGGGGTCATTCGTCTAAACTAGCTGGCCACGCCGGTCAGAAAAAGACCCTCCAGCTTATTACCCGGCACTACTGGTGGCCTAACCTGCACAAGGACGTAATAGACTTTGTTTCTGCCTGTGTGTCCTGCGCCCGCAACAAAGTTCCGAGACACCTGCCAGCCGGTCGCCTCCTTCCTCTGCCAGTACCTGCTGCCCCCTGGCAGCATATAGCGATGGACTTCATAACTGATCTTCCCGTCTCTGCCGGTTGTACGGTCATTTGGGTGGTCGCTGACCGCTTTTCCAAGATGGCTCACTTCATTCCCCTGCCAGGCCTCCCGTCTGCACCCGAGCTGGCTAAAGACTTTATCCGCCACATCTTCCGTCTTCATGGCCTGCCCCGTCACATCGTGTCGGATCGTGGGGTACAGTTCACTTCTCGTTTCTGGAGAGCCACTTGTAAATTGCTAGACGTCACCCTGGACTTCTCCTCCGCTTACCACCCACAGTCTAATGGTCAAGTGGAGCGGATCAATCAGATCCTGACCAGTTACCTCCGGCACTTTGTTAATGCCCACCATTCTGACTGGGTGGATCTCCTGCCATGGGCCGAATTCTCGTACAACAATCACGAGAGCGAATCTTCCTCCAAATCCCCGTTTTTTGTAGTCTTCGGTCAGCATCCTTGGATCCCGTTTCCCGTCTCCACCTCGGTGGACAATCCGGCTGCGGAATCTCTTGTTAACAAATTTTCCTCCATATGGGAGAGTACCCGATCCGCACTCCTTCTGTCCTCCGAGCTATGAAAAGACGTGCTGACAAAAAATGTCTGGATCCTCCTCAATTCCGTCCTGGGGATAAGGTCTGGCTCTCGTCCAAGTATGTCCGGCTCAAGATTCCTTCCTATAAGTTAGGGCCTCGGTTCATCGGTCCTCTGGAGGTCATCAGTCAGATCAACCCGGTGGCCTATAAATTGAAACTCCCGGCCAACTTGCGGATCCCTAACTCCTTCCATGTATCTCTCCTCAAACCCGTGGTACTTACCTCTTTTTCCAAGTCTACAGGCACGCCTCCTGCTCCGGTTTCCGCTGAAAATGAATTTGAGGTAGAGAACATTCTGGCCACCAAAAGGGTAAGAGGGAAGACCTTTTTTCTAGTAGATTGGAAGGGGTTTGGTCCTGAAGAGAGAACGTGGGAGCCCCGGGAGAACATCCATGCCCCTCTCATCCTTGCTAAATTTCTGTCTGGCCTAAAAAAGGGGGGGCCTAAAGGGGGGGGGTACTGTAGCGTCGGCGTCCCTGCCCTCTGCTAGGCAGGGACGCTGTTCCCCTCACCTCTCTGCTCCGAGCCCGGCGTCCTCCTCCCGCTCTGCTGGCAGCGCGCGCTCCTTCCCGGCCACTGTGCTTAGGGCGCGCGCGCGCGCGCTCCCTCCCTCTTAAAGGGGCCGTGCGCGCCGTCCTAAGGAGTCCCCGGCCAATGGCCGGAGGACTTCACCATATATAAGGCACCTCCTACAAAATGGAGGTGCCCGAGCAATATTGTTGCACTGTTCACTACTCTACTTCAGCCCTCAGGTCCCGTTGCCAGTCGTTGCCAGTTACCTGTCAGTTACCTGCCTGATTCCTGCCAGAGTCCTGCCAGTTTGCTGTCTGTTTCCTGCCTGATATTCCTGCTACCTGCTTGCTAGCCTGAGGTCCGACGGTCTGCCTTCCTACTCCTGTCAGTCTGTCTATGGACCAGCTTGGCCGCTCACCTGGGAGCGCACATCTGCTACCTGCCTGCTAGCCTACCTGGAGGCTCCGCCGTCAGGTGCTGTGACCACCTGCTATTCCAGAGACTCTTGCCCGCTCACCTGGGAGCGCTCCTCCGCTACCTGCCTGCTTGCCTACCTGGAGGCTCCGCCGTCACGTGCTGTGACCACCTGCTATTCCAGAGACTCCTGCCCGCTCACCTGGGAGCGCTCCTCCGCTACCTGCCTGTTTGCCTACCTGGAGGATCCGCCGTCACATGCTGTGACCACCCGTTCATCCAGAGACTCTCGCTTGCTCACCTGGGAGCACACATCTTCCATCTGCCTGCTAGCCTACCTGGAGGTTCAGCCATCACAGGTCGTACCTACCCTTTACCCAGAGACTGCCCCGGTTACTTGCCGTGACCTCCAGCCCGTTCATCCAGAGACTGCGCCGGTCACTTGCCGTGACCTCCAGCCCGTTCATCCAGAGACTGCCCCGGTCACTTGCCGTGACCTCCAGCCCGTTCATCCAGAGACTGCCCCGGTCACTTGCCGTGACCTCCTGCCCGTTCACCCAGAGACTGTCCTGGTCACCTGCTGTGACTGCCTGCCCGTCTTCCCTGGTCGCCACCCGCTCCCTTACAAGGACCGCCCCCTTGTATAGTAGCTCAGAGGTTCCGCCTCCCAGACCCGTTACACAGATCTTCTCTTGATACCTTTTCTCTTGTAGAAGGCCTGCGGATCTTCTCTTGATACCTATTCTTTTGTAGAAGACCTGTGGATCTTCTCTTAAGACCTTTTCTCTTGTAGAAGGCCTGCAGATCGTCTCTTGATACCTTTTCTCTTGTAGAAGGCCTGCGGATCTTCTCCTGATACCTTTTCTCTTGTAGAAGGCCTGCGGATCTTCTCTTGATACCTTTTCTCTTGTAGAAGGCCTGCGGATCTTCTCTTGATACCTTTTCTCTTGTAGAAGGCCTGTGCATCTTCTCTTGATACCTTTTCTCTTGTAGAAGGCCTGCAGATCTTCTCTTGATACCTTTTCTCTTGTAGAAGGCCTGCGGATCTTCTCTTGATACCTTTTCTCTTGTAGAAGGCCTGCAGATCTTCTCTTGATACCTTTTCTCTTGTAAAAGGACTGCGGATCTTCTCTTGATACCTTTTCTCTTGTAGAAGGCCTGCGGATCTTCTCTTGATACCTTTTCTCTTGTAGAAGGCCTGCGGATCTTCTTTTGATACGTTTTCTCTTGTAGAAGGCCTGCGGATCTTCTCTTGATACATTTTCTCTTGTAGAAGGCCTGCGGATCTTCTCTTGATACCTTTTCTCTTGAAGAAGGCCTGTGGATCTTCTCTTGATAACTTTTCTCCTGTAGAAGGCCTGCAGATCTTCTCTTGATAACTTTTCTCTTGTAGAAGGCCTGCGGATCTTCTCTTGATACCTTTTCTCTTGTAGAAGGCCTGTGGATCTTCTCTTGATACCTTTTCTCTTGTAGAAGGCCTGCGGATCTTCTCTTGATACCTTTTCTCTTGTAGAAGGCCTGCAGATCTTCTCTTGATACCCTTTGTCTTGTAGAAGGCCTGTGGATCCTCTCTTGATACCTTTTCTCTTGTAGAAAACCTGCAGATCTTCTCTTGATACCTTTTCTCTTGTAGAAGGCCTGCGGATCTTCTCTTGATACCTTTTCTCTTGTAGAAGGCCTACAGATCTTCTCTTGATACCTTTTCTCTTGTAAAAGGACTGCGGATCTTCTCTTGATACCTTTTCTCTTGTAGAAGGCCTGCGGATCTTCTCTTGATACCTTTTCTCTTGTAGAAGGCCTGCAGATCTTCTCTTGATACCTTTTCTCTTGTAGAAGGCCTGCAGATCTTCTCTTGATACCTTTTCTCTTGTAGAAGGCCTGCAGATCTTCTCTTGATACCTTTTCTCTTGTAAAAGGACTGCGGATCTTCTCTTGATACCTTTTCTCTTGTAGAAGGCCTGCGGATCTTCTCTTGATACCTTTTCTCTTGTAGAAGGCCTGCGGATCTTCTTTTGATACGTTTTCTCTTGTAGAAGGCCTGCAGATCTTCTTTTGATACGTTTTGTCTTGTAGAAGGCCTGCGGATCTTCTCTTGATACCTTTTTTCTTGTAGAAGGCCTGCGGATCTTCTCTTGATACCTTTTTTCTTGAAGAAGGCCTGTGGATTTTCTCTTGATACCTTTTCTCTTGTAGAAGGCCTGCAGATCTTCTCTTGATACCTTTTCTCTTGTAGAAAGCCTGCGGATCTTCTCTTGATACCTTTTCTCTTGTAGAAGGCCTGCGGATCTTCTCTTGATACCTTTTCTCTTGTAGAAGGCCTGTGGATCCTCTCTTGATACCTTTTCTCTTGTAGAAGGCCTGCAGATCTTCTCTTGATACCTTTTCTCTTGTAGAAGGCCTGCAGATCTTCTCTTGATACCTTTTCTCTTGTAGAAGGCCTGCAGATCTTCTCTTGATACCTTTTCTCTTGTAAAAGGACTGCGAATCTTCTCTTGATACCTTTTCTCTTGTAAAAGGCCTGCGGATCTTCTCTTGATACCTTTTCTCTTGTAGAAGGCCTGCAGATCTTCTCTTGATACCTTTTCTCTTGTAGAAGGCCTGCAGATCTTCTCTTGATACCTTTTCTCTTGTAGAAGACCTGCGGATCTTCTCTTGATACCTTTTCTCTTGTAGAAGGCCTGCAGATCTTCTCTTGATACCTTTTCTCTTGTAGAAGGCTGCAGATCTTCTCTTTATACCTTTTCTCTTGTAAAAGGACTGCAGATCTTCTCTTGATACCTTTTCTCTTGTAGAAGGCCTGCGGATCTTCTCTTGATACCTTTTCTCTTGTAGAAGGCCTGCAGATCTTCTCTTGATACCTTTTCTTTTGTAGAAGGCCTGCGGATCTTCTCTTGATACCTTTTCTTTTGTAGAAGGCCTGCGGATCTTCTCTTGATACCTTTTCTCTTGTAGAAGGCCTGCGGATCTTCTCTTGATACCTTTTCTCTTGTAGAAGGCCTGTGGATCTTCTCTTGATACCTTTTCTCTTCTAGAAGGCCTGCAGATCTTCTCTTGATACGTTTTCTCTTGTAGAAGACCTGTGGATCTTCTCTTGATACCTTTTCTCTTGTAGAAGGCCTGCGGATCTTCTCTTGATACCTTTTCTCTTGTAGAAGGCCTGCGGATCTTCTCTTGATACCTATTCTTTTGTAGAAGATCTGCGGATCTTCTCTTGATACCTTTTCTCTTGTAGAAGGCCTGCAGATCTTCTCTTGATACCTTTTCTCTTGTAGAAGGCCTCCGGATCTTCTCTTGATACCTATTCTTTTGTAGAAGACCTGTGGATCTTCTCTTGATACCTTTTCTCTTGTAGAAGGCCTGCAGATCTTCTCTTGATACCTTTTCTCTTGTAGAAGGCCTGCGGATCTTCTCCTGATACCTTTTCTCTTGTAGAAGGCCTGCGGATCTTCTCTTGATACCTTTTCTCTTGTAGAAGGCCTGCGGATCTTCTCTTGATACCTTTTCTCTTGTAGAAGGCCTGTGGATCTTCTCTTGATACCTTTTCTCTTGTAGAAGGCCTGCAGATCTTCTCTTGATACCTTTTCTCTTGTAGAAGGCCTGCGGATCTTCTCTTGATACCTTTTCTCTTGTAGAAGGCCTGCAGATCTTCTCTTGTTACCTTTTCTCTTGTAAAACGACTGCGGATCTTATCTTGATACCTTTTCTCTTGTAGAAGGACTGCGGATCTTCTCTTGATACCTTTTCTCTTGTAGAAGGCCTGCGGATCTTCTTTTGATACGTTTTCTCTTGTAGAAGGCCTGCGGATCTTCTCTTGATACCTTTTCTCTTGTAGAAGGCCTGCAGATCTTCTCTTGATACCTTTTCTCTTGTAAAATGACTGCGGATCTTCTCTTGATACCTTTTCTCTTGTAGAAGGCCTGCGGATCTTCTCTTGATACCTTTTCTCTTGTAGAAGGCCTGCGGATCTTCTTTTGATACCTTTTCTCTTGTAGAAGGCCTGCAGATATTCTTTTGATACGTTTTGTCTTGTAGAAGGCCTGCGGATCTTCTCTTGATACCTTTTTTCTTGTAGAAGGCCTGCGGATCTTCTCTTGATACCTTTTTTCTTGAAGAAGGCCTGTGGATTTTCTCTTGATACCTTTTCTCTTGTAGAAGGCCTGCAGATCTTCTCTTTATACCTTTTCTCTTGTAGAAAGCCTGCGGATCTTCTCTTGATACCTTTTCTCTTGTAGAAGGCCTGCGGATCTTCTCTTGATACCTTTTCTCTTGTAGAAGGCCTGTGGATCCTCTCTTGATACCTTTTCTCTTGTAGAAGGCCTGCAGATCTTCTCTTGATACATTTTCTCTTGTAGAAGGCCTGCGGATCTTCTCTTGATACCTTTTCTCTTGTAGAAGGCCTGCAGATCTTCTCTTGATACCTTTTCTCTTGTAAAAGGACTGCGGATCTTCTCTTGATACCTTTTCTCTTGTAGAAGGCCTGCGGATCTTCTCTTGATACCTTTTCTCTTGTAGAAGGCCTGCAGATCTTCTCTTGATACCTTTTCTCTTGTAGAAGGCCTGCAGATCTTCTCTTGATACCTTTTCTCTTGTAGAAGACCTGCGGATCTTCTCTTGATACCTTTTCTCTTGTAGAAGGCCTGCAGATCTTCTCTTGATACCTTTTCTCTTGTAGAAGGCCTGCAGATCTTCTCTTTATACCTTTTCTCTTGTAAAAGGACTGCAGATCTTCTCTTGATACCTTTTCTCTTGTAGAAGGCCTGCGGATCTTCTCTTGATACCTTTTCTCTTGTAGAAGGCCTGCAGATCTTCTCTTGATACCTTTTCTCTTGTAGAAGGCCTGCGGATCTTCTCTTGATACCTTTTCTTTTGTAGAAGGCCTGCGGATCTTCTCTTGATACCTTTTCTCTTGTAGAAGGCCTGCAGATCTTCTCTTGATACCTTTTCTCTTGTAGAAGGCCTGTGGATCTTCTCTTGATACCTTTTCTCTTCTAGAAGGCCTGCAGATCTTCTCTTGATACGTTTTCTCTTGTAGAAGACCTGTGGATCTTCTCTTGATACCTTTTCTCTTGTAGAAGGCCTGCGGATCTTCTCTTGATACCTTTTCTCTTGTAGAAGGCCTGCGGATCTTCTCTTGATACCTATTCTTTTGTAGAAGACCTGCGGATCTTCTCTTGATACCTTTTCTCTTGTAGAAGGCCTGCAGATCTTCTCTTGATACCTTTTCTCTTGTAGAAGGCCTGCGGATCTTCTCTTGATACCTATTCTTTTGCAGAAGACCTGTGGATCTTCTCTTGATACCTTTTCTCTTGTAGAAGGCCTGCAGATCTTCTCTTGATACCTTTTCTCTTGTAGAAGGCCTGCGGATCTTCTCCTGATACCTTTTCTCTTGTAGAAGGCCTGCGGATCTTCTCTTGATACCTTTTCTCTTGTAGAAGGCCTGCGGATCTTCTCTTGATACCTTTTCTCTTGTAGAAGGCCTGTGGATCTTCTCTTGATACCTTTTCTCTTGTAGAAGGCCTGCAGATCTTCTCTTGATACCTTTTCTCTTGTAGAAGGCCTGCGGATCTTCTCTTGATACCTTTTCTCTTGTAGAAGGCCTGCAGATCTTCTCTTGATACCCTTTCTCTTGTAAAAGGACTGCGGATCTTCTCTTGATACCTTTTCTCTTGTAGAAGGCCTGCGGATCTTCTCTTGATACATTTTCTCTTGTAGAAGACCTGTGGATCTTCTCTTGATACCTTTTCTCTTGTAGAAGGCCTGCGGATCTTCTCTTGATACCTTTTCTCTTGTAGAAGGCCTGCGTATCTTCTCTTGATACCTATTCTTTTGTAGAAGACCTGCGGATCTTCTCTTGATACCTTTTCTCTTGTAGAAGGCCTGCAGATCTTCTCTTGATACCTTTTCTCTTGTAGATGGCCTGCGGATCTTCTCTGTGAAGCATCCAGCAGTAGTCCCCATCATGTTCACGTTTCATTTACCTTGGTATCATCATTCCATCTCCTTGATATCCTGAAGAAATCTTCCACCTTGCTCTTCGCTAACAGCACCAAAGTTTTCAGGAAAGTAGTTCAAATGAGAATGTTAAAAATGTAACTTCAAATTCATCAGACAACCCAAAGCTTTGAAACATTTCAGCATGTTCTCCACGGTTATACTTTGGATCTTTGTTGTTACCTAGAAATTTCTTCACAACTTCTTTAAAAGAATCCCAAGTTCTTAAAAGTTATTCCTTTTTTCGATACAGCTTTTACAAACTGCTTCATCAGTCCAAGCTTAATGTGAAGTGGTGGCAGGAGAATTTTAGTGGGATCAACTATACTTTCTGCAACTATATTATTGAGTCCAGGTGTAAAGATATGAAGGCAAATAGATTGGAGTGCACCAAAATACCATCTATAGATTAGGATGAGGGTGCAGGAGCACTGGATACAAAGTCATGCAACAAGGGAGAGGAAAGACCAATGCAAAGGGAAGGCGATGCACACCAAACGGAAAAACAATCATTTTATTAGTATCAAATCAGTGCGTACACGTACAAACATTAAAAACCAAAAAGACCTCCAAAACATGTCCATATATGCTGTATACAATAACCATTCAATCATTGCATAAGTGACACCATTGCATATATAATAGACGGTCAGGTTAGCCCTCAATGAAATACTTGAGCAGCCATTAGTGCTCATCCACACAGTGCAGTTACCCAGCATGTACACATATCATGACGTCACACCATACCAGAATATAGAAATATCTCAATAGTCATATGGCAACTGCAGATCAATAAATGTAGATGTCTCTATGAGAGGGCATATGATAGGCCATAAATGCAATAACCGCAGAGTGAGTAATCCCACCAAATGATCAAAGAGAAGGGGATAAGGAAGAACGGTAGACCAGAAGGTATCTGAGCCTACAGAAGCCCCCTATGCTGGTAAGCCACCAATGGCATGCTCAATGTGCTGGCCATAGTCATAATGACAGGGGGTACCATGCTAGGACCATGGACATGGAAGGACCCACGCGTATCGGCGTTTAGTGGCCTCGTCAGGGCTGGTCATGTGGTGCAGAGCGCGCACCGGTGGCACATTCTTTATACTGCGGTCATGTGATCGCACACATGACCGGCATTGGCCCCACCCTCGTACTATCACGTGAGCAGTGAGTTACATCCTGGTTACGCGATACAGCGGATGTCACATCCGCACCTGCCGCCTTGTACTTTGAATTGCAGCCTCCGCATACCGGGGACCAACTGAGGTAATTAAGCATCTATAATATAACGGGGGATGCGTCCCTCTGTCTGAAGCCTCTATAGACTGCGCATGCTCGACGCGCAGTCTGGCTCCAGACAGAAGAACGCATGGAGCCGTTACAGGTAAGAGGAGTGTATGGGGCCGGAGATCGCGGTATATGTAGACACTGAACGCGTACCACGATCTCCGGCGCCATACTTACATACTTACCTGACCGGGAGGAGCGTTGCCGTGGCGCCTCTCTTCGCCGGAGACCGGGGCAGGAGTGAGGCGTCGGATCGGCGCCATTTTACTGAAGACACATTTACAGTGTGTCTTCAACAAAATGGCGCTGGACAGCGTGGTGCTCCAGCTGGAGCACAGAGAAGAAAGGTGAGTATAAGTGTTTATTTTTTTGTATGTGTGCAGCGTGATGGGGATGAGGAGGCCATACATACCAGGATTGGGGGATGAGGAGGTCATACATACCAGGATTGGGGGATGAGGGGGCCACACATACCAGGATTGGGGGGTGAGGGGACCATACATACCAGGATTGTGGTGTGAGGGGACCATGCATACCAGGATTGGGGGGTGAGGGGACCATGCATACCAGGATTGGGGGGTGAGGGTGCCACACATACCAGGATTGGGGGATGAGGGGGCCACACATACCAGGATTGGGGGGTGAGGGGACCAGGCATACCAGGATTGTGGGGTGAGGGGACCATGCATACCAGGATTGTGGAGTGAGGAGACCATGCATACCAGGATTGGGGGGTGAGGGGTATCACACATACCAGGATTAACGGGTGAGGGGACCACACATACCAGGATTGGGAGGTGAGGGGACCATGCATACCAGTATTGGGGGGTGAGGGGGCCACACATACCAGGATTGGGGGGTGAGGGGACCACACTTACCAGGATTGGGGGGTGAGGGGACCATGCATACCAGGATTCTGGGGTGAGGGGATCATGCATGCCAGGATGAGGGGTACCACACATACCAGGATTGGGGGGTGAGGCGACAAAGCATACCAGGATTGTGGGGTGAGGGGACCATGCGTACCAGGATTGGGGGGTGAGGGGTTCCACACATACCTGGATTGGGGGGTGAGGGGACCATGCGTACCAGGATTGGGGGGTGAGGGTACCATGCATACCAGGATTGGGGAGTGAGGGGACCATGCATACCAGGATTGGGAGGTGAGGGGTACCACACATTCCAGGATTGGTGGGTGAGGGGACCATGCATACCAGGATTGGGGGGTGAGGGGTACCACACATACCAGGATTGGGGGGTGAGGGGACCATGCACACCAGGATGAGGGGTACCATACATACCATTATTGGGGGATGAGGGGCCCATGCATACCAGGATTGGGGAGTGAGGGGACCATGCATTCCAGGATTGGGGGGTTAGGGGACCATGCATACCAGGATTGGGGATGAGGGGAATATGCATACCAGGATTGGGGGGTGAGGGGACAATGCATACCAGAATAGGGATGAGGGGTACCATACATACGAGGATAGGAATGCGGGGAATCATGCATACCAAAATAGGTATGAGGGGTACCATGCATACCAGGATTGGGGGGTGAGGGGACCACACATACCAGGATTGGGGGGTGAAGCAACCATGCGTACCAGGATTGGGGGGTGAGGGGACCATGCATACCAGGATTGGGGGGTGAGGGGACCATGCATACCAGGATTGGGGGGTGAGGGGTACCACACATACCAGGATTGGTTGGGGGGTGAGAGGACCATGCACACCAGGATGAGGGGTACCACACATACCATTATTGGGGGATGAGGGGCCCATGCATACCAGGATTGGGGGGTGAGGGGACCATGCATTCCAGGATTGGGGGGTTAGGGGACCATGCATTCCAGGATTGGGGGGTTAGGGGACCATGCATACCAGGATTGAGGGTGAGGGGACTATGCATACCAGGATAGGGGGGTGAGGGGACCATGCATACCAGAATAGGGATGAGGGGTACCATACATACCAGGATAGGAATGCGGGGTACCATGCATACCAGGATGAGGGGGGTGAGGGGTACCACACATACCAGGATTGGGGGGTGAGGGGACAATGCGTACCAGGATTGGAGGGGTGAGGGGACCATGCATACCAGGATTGGGGGGTGAGGGGTACCACACATACCAGGATGGGGGGTGAGGGGTACCACACATAACAGGATTGCGAGGTGAAGGGACCATGCATACCAGGATTGCGGGGTGAGGGGACCATGAATACCAGGATTGCGGGGTGAGGGGTACTACACATACCAGGATTGGG
The DNA here is from genome assembly GCF_046119375.1 of Phyllobates terribilis. NCBI lineage: Eukaryota > Metazoa > Chordata > Amphibia > Anura > Dendrobatidae > Phyllobates > Phyllobates terribilis. Next base: position 1,239,004,167 of record NW_027362761.1, on the reverse strand, counting down.
GGGTGAGGGGACCATGCGTACCAGGATTGGGGGGTGAGGGGACCATGCATACCAGGATTGGGGGGTGAGGGGGCCACACATACCAGGATTGGGGGTGAGGGGACCACACATTCCAGGATTGGGGGACCATGCATACCAGGATTGGGGGTGAGGGGACTATGCATACCAGGATTGGGGGGTGAGGGGACCATGCATACCAGAATAGGGATGAGGGGTACCATACATACCAGGATAGGAATGTGGGGTACCATGCCTACCAGGATGTGGGGTATCATGCATACCAGAATAGGTATGAGGGGTACTATGCATACCAGGATTGGGGGGTGAGGGGTACCACACATACCAGGATTGGGGGGTGATGGGACCATGCATAACAGGATTGCAGGGTGAGGGGACCATGCATACCAGGATTGCGGGGTGAGGGGACCATGCATACCAGGATTGTGGGGTGAGGGGACCATGCATACCAGGATTGGGGGGTGAGGGAACCATGCATACCAGGATTGGGGGGTGAAGGGACCATGCATACCAGAATTGGGGGGTGAGGGGGCCACACATGCCAGGATTGGGGGGTGGGGGGGCCACACATACCAAGATTGTGGGGTGAGGGGACCATGCATACCAGGATTGTGGGGTGAGGGGATCATGCATACCAGGATGAGGGGTACCACACATACCAGGATTAGGGGGTGAGGGGACCATGCATACCAGGATTGTGGGGTGACGGGACCATGCATACCAGGATTGAGGGGTGAGGGGTTCCACAAATACCAGTATTGGTGGGTGAGGGGACCATGCATACCAGGATTGCGGGGTGAGGGGACCATGCATACCAGGATTGGGGGGTGAGGGGTACCACACATACCAGGATTGGCGGGTGAGGGGACCACATATAGCAAGATTGGGGGGTGAGGGGGGACCATGCATACCAGGATTGGGGGGTGAGGGATACCATGCATTCCAGGATTGGGGGGTGAGGGTTATCACACATATCAGGATTGGGGGTGAGGGGACCATGCATACCAGGATTGGGGGGTGAGGGGTACCACAGATACCAGGATTGGGGGGTGAGGGGACCATGCATACCAGGATTGGGGGGTGAGGGGGCCACATACCAGGATTGGGGGGTGAGGGGGGCACACATTCCAGGATTGGGGAGTGAGGGGGCCACACATACCAGGATTGGGCGTGAGGGGTGCCATGCATACCAGGATTGGGCATGAGGGGTGCCATGCATACTGGGATTGGGGATGAGGGGTGCCGTGCATACCAGGATTGGGCATGAGGGGTGCCATGCATACCGGGATTGGGCATGAGGGGTGCCATGCATACCAGGATTGGGCATGAGGGGTGCCATGCATACCAGGATTGGGCATGAGGGGTGCCTTGCATACCAGGATTGGGGATGAGGGGTGCCATGCATACCAGGATTGGGCATGAGGGGTGCCATGCATACCGGGATTAGGGATGAGGGGTGCCATCCATACCGAGATTACGGATGAGGGATCCAGCTTTCCGACTGGTGTGTGATGTCCCCACGCATTGTAACTCTACACTGCAGATGTTGGGAAGGATTTGTGAGCAGAAGAGGGCAGTTGTGGAGTACCAGCATCAACAAGGCCGTTGGTATTCAGGTCAGACTCCACACATAAGACCTCAGGAGTGGACATGGATGTCAGACATATGTACCCTCCTCCAAAGCTTTGAGGACTCCACCAAGATGGTGAGCGGCGATGACACCATAATCAGCGTCATCATCCCACTTCTCTGTCTTCTGAAACGCTCTCTGCTCACTGTTATGCACACGCCCGGGCTAAGCGGCGTGTGCGTGTGATTGGTAGTGATTCCACTGGACCGTGCCGGAGAGTGAATGCCTGGAGGGGCGTGACTAAGTATTCACCCGATCCGACCAGGGTCGCACGACGGCATACGACGCCAGTGCACCAAGGAGGAACCGAGCAGAGGGACCAGGTGCTACTCCAGGACAGACCCCGGACACGGCTGTTGACCCACACAGGGAAATACAGGAACAGGCTGGTAGGCTGGCACACAGACTGGAGGGTATAGGCAGGCACGACTGGTATGCAGGCAGGCGGGTATGCAGGCAGGGGGGTAAAGGCAAGCACAGCTAGAGTGCAGACAGGGAGGCACTAGCAGGTAGGAACACAGGCGGGATAGGACCCAGTACACACCGGGACTCAGGAACAATACAGGCAGAGGGTTACAGGCAAGCACAGCTAGAGTGCAGACAAGGCTGAGCAGGGAGGACAGGGCTCTGTTCACACGGAACAGACAGGAAGGGAAAGACAGAGCCAGATACTCACACAGTACTTGCAGAAGCAACAAGCAGGAGTTAGGTACGAGTTCAGACTCTGCAGAAAAAGGAAGGGAACGGACATAGAGGCAAAACAGGTAAAGGACAGGAGAGAGTTCAGACTGGAACTGAGTGTACGGAGGAGACCGACACTGCAGCGGGATACAGGAGCGGGTCTGGGAATACGGCCCCCAGAGAGGCGGAACGAACAGGCAAGGAGCGTGTTCAGACAGGACAGACCAGAAACAGGAGCGGGTCTAGGAAATCGGCCACTAGAAGGCGGAACGAACAGGCAAAGGAGCGTGTTCAGACAGGACAGACAAGAGAACACAGAAAGGACTCAGTTCAGACACGGGAACTAATACCGCAAAGCAGGAGACATACAGGACTTAGTTCAGACACGGGAACTAATACCGCAAAGCAGGAGACATACAGGACACAGTTCAGACACGGGAGCTGATACCGCAAAGCAGGAGACATACAGGACTCAGTTCAGACACGGGAACTGATACAAAAAGCAGGAGACATACAGGACTCAGTTCAGACACGGGAACTGATACAAAAAGCAGGAGACATACAGGACTCAGTTCAGACACGGGAACTAATACCGAAAAGCAGGAGACATACAGGACTAAGTTCAGACAGGCCTGGAAATACAGCCTCCAGGAAAGGCAGACAAGGAAACAAAGACGGGACCTGGCACCTTCAGAGTGCAAGCACACACTGAAGGAAAACACTATGCTCAGGCAGGGATAGAAGGGAGCTGCTGAGCTATATACCAAGTGTCAGACAGCAATAGGCTGAGGACGCACAAGGGGTGTGACCCACAGCAGGTACAAAAAGCAGGAAGTGATCGGGCGCCGCCCTTAAGCAGCAGAGACAGACACAAACAGACAGCATGGAGGGAAGCCAGAGAGACATTCCGGACAGGAGATCAAGTGCGCGCTCCTGCACAGTGGGAAATGGACCACTATGCAAGGACGCCGCCAGGTATGTTACAGTACCTCCCCCCTTACGCCCCCTCTTCTTCAGACCTGCCAGAATCTTCCGCAGGGAATTCGAGGACCAGTCGTTCACTGGGTTGGAGGGGGACAGAGACTTGAGGGTAATCTCTGCTTCGAGGTACATCTTGTCAAGCTCACAGGAAAAAATAGACGGGTTATCAGGTACATAATGAGGAAAAGTCACTGTCTCTTTGTTATCTGGTGGTACCCCGGAGGATTCAGGAAACAACTGGAGGTCCTCCGCCGGGTCAGAAGAGTGCAGAGGCTCAGAGAAAACAACTGCTTCAGAGTACACTAGGTCGGACTCACTGGAGGAAGCAGGCGAGGTATCGGGTACCGAGTATAGGAAAGTCTCTGTCCATTCACCACCAGGTGGCACCCCGAAGGGTTCTGAACACAACTGGAGGTCCTCCGCCTGGTCGGAGGGGTGTAGAGACTCGGGAGTAACCTCTGCTTCGGAGTACACTAGGTTGGACTCACTGGAGGAAGCAGGCGAGGTATCGGGTACAGAGTATAGGAAAGTCTCTGTCCATTCACCACCAGGTGGCACCCCGAAGGGTTCTGAACACAACTGGAGGTCCTCCGCCTGGTCGGAGGGGTGTAGAGACTCGGGAGTAACCTCTGCTTCGGAGTACACTAGGTTGGACTCACTGGACGAAGCGAGCGAGGTATCAGGTACAGAGTATAAGAGAGTCTCTGTCCTTTCACCACCAGGTGGCACCCCAAAGGGTTCTGAACACAACTGGAGGTCCTCCGCCTGGTCGGAGGGGTGTAGAGACTCGGGAGTAACCTCTGCTTCGGAGTACACTAGGTTGGACTCACTGGACGAAGCGAGCGAGGTATCAGGTACAGAGTATAGGAGAGTCTCTGTCCTTTCGCTACCAGGTAGCACCCCGAAGGGTTCAGGAGACAACTGGAGATCCTCCGCCTGGTCGGAGGGGTGTAGAGACTCGGGGGTAACTACCACTTTGGGGTACCCATTGTCAGGCTCACAGGACGAAGCGGACAAAGTATTGAGTACCGGGTGTAGAGAAGTCTCTCTCCATTTGTCATCGAGTGGTATCCCGGAGGATTCAGGAGGCAACAGGGGATCCTCCGCCAGGTAGTAGAGGTGCACAGACTCAGAGGTAACCACAGCTTTGGAGCATCCTTGGACATGCACACCGGTTAAAGAGAGAGAAGCATCTGATGCCGGGTGCAGGAAGTTCTCCTGTGTGGAGTCTGGATGGGCAGAAGTCTCTTTGGGCAGGAGAACTGGTGCACTACCCACGCACATTACCCATTGGGGTTTCTCCGGGATACAGGGAGATGAAGCTTCAGTAGGGACTTCAAGGTTGGGGTCAGGAGGTCTCAGGGAGGACAGACCCTGGCGTGACGGCTTGCCTCTACGTCTAGCACGTCTGGACTGCCTCTTGAGGTTGAGAGAAGTATTCCGGAAAGCGTAGTCACCCTGTGAGGATTCTGGGTGGGCAGTAGTCTCATTGGGCTGGAGGACTATTGCGCTACCCACACACATTACCCATCGGGGCTGCTCCGGGATATTGGGAGGTGAAGCTTCAGCAGGAGCCTCCGGGTTAGGATCATCGAAGACCATTAGAAAGGCCACCAGGAAGGCCATTAGGTCCCGGAGGATCGGATCCTGTGTTTCATATAGGGGGTTGATCCATTCCAAGGCATCACCCGCCAGGTAAGACATCATAAAGGCCACTTTAGCCCAATCGGAAGGAAAGTAGAGAGGGTAGGCCTTAAAGTGTAGCATGCATTGCTCCACAAATGCACGACACTGTCTTGGATCCCCATAGTAACGTGGCGGATCCGCAGGAACGAGAGCTGATAGATCCATCTGGACGGTGCGTAATTTCGCCTGGAACTCAGCTAAGAGAAAAAAAATTTATTTATTCATTTTAATGCATATATTCGCTGGAAAACTTCTCAGAGGGCGAAGGCCGTGGGGCTCAACGGGAACCATGTCCTGAGCATGCTGTTATGCACACGCCCGGGCTAAGCGGCGTGTGCGTGTGATTGGTAGTGATTCCACTGGACCGTGCCGGAGAGTGAATGCCTGGAGGGGCGTGACTAAGTATTCACCCGATCCGACCAGGGTCGCACGACGGCATACGACGCCAGTGCACCAAGGAGGAACCGAGCAGAGGGACCAGGTGCTACTCCAGGACAGACCCCGGACACGGCTGTTGACCCACACAGGGAAATACAGGAACAGGCTGGTAGGCTGGCACACAGACTGGAGGGTATAGGCAGGCACGACTGGTATGCAGGCAGGCGGGTATGCAGGCAGGGGGGTAAAGGCAAGCACAGCTAGAGTGCAGACAGGGAGGCACTAGCAGGTAGGAACACAGGCGGGATAGGACCCAGTACACACCGGGACTCAGGAACAATACAGGCAGAGGGTTACAGGCAAGCACAGCTAGAGTGCAGACAAGGCTGAGCAGGGAGGACAGGGCTCTGTTCACACGGAACAGACAGGAAGGGAAAGACAGAGCCAGATACTCACACAGTACTTGCAGAAGCAACAAGCAGGAGTTAGGTACGAGTTCAGACTCTGCAGAAAAAGGAAGGGAACGGACATAGAGGCAAAACAGGTAAAGGACAGGAGAGAGTTCAGACTGGAACTGAGTGTACGGAGGAGACCGACACTGCAGCGGGATACAGGAGCGGGTCTGGGAATACGGCCCCCAGAGAGGCGGAACGAACAGGCAAGGAGCGTGTTCAGACAGGACAGACCAGAAACAGGAGCGGGTCTAGGAAATCGGCCACTAGAAGGCGGAACGAACAGGCAAAGGAGCGTGTTCAGACAGGACAGACAAGAGAACACAGAAAGGACTCAGTTCAGACACGGGAACTAATACCGCAAAGCAGGAGACATACAGGACTTAGTTCAGACACGGGAACTAATACCGCAAAGCAGGAGACATACAGGACACAGTTCAGACACGGGAGCTGATACCGCAAAGCAGGAGACATACAGGACTCAGTTCAGACACGGGAACTGATACAAAAAGCAGGAGACATACAGGACTCAGTTCAGACACGGGAACTGATACAAAAAGCAGGAGACATACAGGACTCAGTTCAGACACGGGAACTAATACCGAAAAGCAGGAGACATACAGGACTAAGTTCAGACAGGCCTGGAAATACAGCCTCCAGGAAAGGCAGACAAGGAAACAAAGACGGGACCTGGCACCTTCAGAGTGCAAGCACACACTGAAGGAAAACACTATGCTCAGGCAGGGATAGAAGGGAGCTGCTGAGCTATATACCAAGTGTCAGACAGCAATAGGCTGAGGACGCACAAGGGGTGTGACCCACAGCAGGTACAAAAAGCAGGAAGTGATCGGGCGCCGCCCTTAAGCAGCAGAGACAGACACAAACAGACAGCATGGAGGGAAGCCAGAGAGACATTCCGGACAGGAGATCAAGTGCGCGCTCCTGCACAGTGGGAAATGGACCACTATGCAAGGACGCCGCCAGGTATGTTACACTCACAATCAAAGAGGAGGTATTGCAGGCGGAGCACGATGAGATGGAGCAAGGAACCATACAGGGTGATTACACACAGCCAAGCCTCATCTCATACCAACGTGGATTGGGTGACAATGAGGAAGAGGAGGAGGAGGAGGAGGAACAGGAGCTAGTTTCCGGCGCTATAGATGGTACTACCTGCACAATTGTGGAGGACAGGGGGGAGGAGGAGGAAGAGAGGGTGAGGAGGAGAGCATGGTCAGTCATCCTCTTGGTGAGGACACAGAAGTCTTGCCTGTTAGTAGTCTGGCACGCATGGCTGAGTTTATGTTACGCTGCCTTTCCCGTGACCCTCACGTTGTCCAAATTTTGGGTGACAGTCATTACTGGTTGGTGACACTTCTAGACCCACATTACAAGGAGAACTTTATATCTCTTATTCCCGCGCCGGACAGGACAAATAAAATGGGGCAGTACCCGAATGGCCTTGTTGTGGAATTCTTAATAAAATTCTCATCTGAAAACGCTGGCTGCAAAGGTCACAGTTTGTTGGACAACCAAGGAGTACAGGCGAGAGAGACACAAATGCAATCCAGCAGAGGCAGGGGAACACTGTCAAAGTTCTGGGACAGTTTTCTCAGACCCTCCCATCGCACAAGGCCCTGAGGCGCGGGGTACTCTCACAAGGAGGGAAAAGTTTCGGAAGATGGTGAGGGAGTACCTTGCCGACCATACCAATGTCCTCCGTGATTCCTCTGTGCCTTATAGTTATTGGGTATCCAAGCTGGACACGTGGAATGAACTGGCGCTCTAAGCCTTGGAGGTCCTGGCCTGCCTTGCCGCCAGCGTTTTATCAGATCGGGTTTTTAGTGCCACTGGTGGAATTATAAGGCTGCGTGCCCACGAAGCATTTTCCAAGAGTTTATACTGCGGAATTTACGCAGCGTAAACGCTTGGGAAACGCTTGGTAATTCGTCCCCCGTGGTCCCCACTGACAAGCCGCAATGTCAATGAACCAAGCTGCGGATTTTTCCGCAGCGTTTGTGCTGCGCTTAAAAATCCGCAGCATGTCCATTAATTTTGCAGACACGCAGCGTAATTGCCGCCATTGACTTTCATTGGAACGCTTGGATTCCGCATCACTGCATCTGTACATGCGGAATCCAAATGTTTCAATGTGCGGATGGTACCCGGGTGTGGAGGGCAGGAGACTCTCCTCCGGACCTGGGAACCATAGAACCTGTAAAAAAAGAATAAAATAAAAAATAAATATTATTTTTACCTTCTGATGGCCACCGGACTCCTTGTCTTCACTTGCCGGCAGCTCGCGGTGGACTGAAGGACCTGCGCTGACGTCATAGTCATGTGACGGCAGGTCCTTCAGTGTAGTGTACCACGATCTACCGGCTATATAGGTCGGTTGCATGGATTTATATTGTGTGACCAAGTTGTCAAGCACTTTCCAAGTGATGCTAAAAACTCTTCACTTCCGCATGTCCCTGGCAGAAAAAACACATGTACAATCCGCATGTACAATCCGCATGTACAATCCGCATGTACAATCCCCATGTACAATCCTCATGTACAATCCTCATGTACAATCCGCATGTACAATCCTCATGTACAATCCTCATGTACAATCCGCATGTACAATCCGCATGTACAATCCTCATGTACAATCCGCATGTACAATCCGCATGTACAATCCTCATGTACAATCCCCATGTACAATCCTCATGTACAATCCGCATGTACAATCCGCATGTACAATCCGCATGTACAATCCGCATGCACAATCCTCATGTACAATCCTCATGTACAATCCTCATGTACAATCCTCATGTACAATCCGCATGTACAATCCGCATGTACAATCCTCATGTACAATCCGCATGTACAATCCTCATGTACAATCCGCATGCGTTTTTTCTGCCAGGGAGATGCAGAAACGCTCAGGAAAAAATCCTGAGCATTTCTGCATCGTGGGCACATAGCCTAACCGTTAGGTGAATCCGCCTGTCAACTGAAAATGCTGACAGGCTGACTCTTATAGAAATGAACAAGGGCTGGATTGGGCCAAACTCCTCAACACCACCGAATGATAGCAGCGTAACATAAACTCAAATCCAGTGTCTTTTTTTTTGGAGTTCTAACTCTATTCCCATGCACTTCTATCTTCACACCCACACATGGATATATGCTTCCTGATTTTGTCTATTTGCTCTGGTCCTCCTCCTTCTCCTCATCCTCATCCTCCACCACCATATCACCACCATATTTACCATGTCACCATATCTACATCTCTTGCAAGGGACATTGGAGTTCCTCCACATTTTTGGCAGCCATTGCATTCACTGCATAGGAAAACAGTATGGGAGACCCACTCCTTTCTAATGGGAATTTGTCATCACTTTGGCCCTGCTCTATGTGTCTTTAAATTCTTAATGGTATTTTTCTTAAATTTGGTCAGCCGTTGGACTCACTGCATACCCTATAACTGTATAGCAGACCCTCTCCTTTCTAATGGGAATTTGTCGTTACTGTGGCCCTGCTCTATGTGTCTTTAAATTCTTAGTGGGGTGTTTCCCAAATTTTGGCAGCCCTTGCAGTCACAGCATGGGCATTACCACTGTAGGAGACCCACTCCTTTATAATGGGAACATTTTTTTTTACTGAGACCCTCCTCTATGTCTCTTCAAAGGGGTATTGGGGTACATTCAAATTTTTGGCAGCTCTTACAGTCACTGCATACGCAATAACAGTATAGGAGACCCACTCTTTAATAATGGGAACAACAAAGCATAGCCGGCTGATGGCCTTCTAACAATAGTAAGGGCCGCCTGATGGCCCTATAAAAATAGTGTATGTGACTTTCAGAGTTCCTCCTTCATAAATGAAACAGGATGTGCCTGATCATTTCTCACACACCACATGGCCAGATAAGGTAGTAAAATGTTAAAATGACATTTCCCGGTGAATGCATTTTTCACCGTTGAAAGCAATGCAAAAGTGCAAAAATGCATCAAAAAAGCTACGTGTGAACATAGCCAAAGGTGTGGAGGATCATTTTTGTTTTTGTATATTTACTTTGCATTATGTACAAGTCATTACCCTTGAAAGGATGTTCCTTAACATATTTCCCAAGAAAATCCATTTTGTTTTTGTATGTTTTATTGTGAGTCGGTAAAAGTGGCGTAATACTCTGACAACGTTGTTGACAGCAGTGACCTGGGAGTCAGAAATGCTTCCAGGGGTCTTCCCCATGCTGTTTCCATGTCATTTGAGCACTGTTCCCATCGATTTGGGCAATTTTTAGGCCCTCTGCAGACCGCTGGGGGGAGCCGCCGGAAAAATGCTCGAGTTTCCCATAGACTTACATTGGGTTCATTACTCGGACCGAGCACTCGAGCATTCCAATTTGCTCGACCCAAGCAACGAGTACCCGAGCATTTTAGTGCTCGCTCATCACTAGTGCATAGCCTTCCCCTTGCATTGGTCTTTCCTCTCCCTTGTTGCAGGTTGTAAAGTTATTCTCATTGGCCAACTTTTTTGGCTGCGGGGGTGACGAGTCCTATCCCGACTGTCCCATTCACACAAAAAGCATGGGTACTTTGTCTATTCTCCTTGCTACCCAAGGAGCAAAAAGAGAGAACTTTCATATACATGTTGACCATCTTTAATCGTTGTAGTTAAGATTCTTGAGAATGAAGTCTAAATTCTTACAGCTTTCCTTCAAATGCACAGAATGCCCTACAGACACTGAAGCATACTTGCTGCCATTGTGCAGTAGCACACCTTTCAAACTTTTTTTGGATGAATCAATGAAGAGTCTCCACTCGCTCACATTGTACTCAATGTTACATTTTTCCATCAGCCCAGGAACATCAGTGAAAAACACTAGAGCACCATCTTGAGAAAAGTGTGGAAGGAATTCCTTCTCTCTGCTCCCTGAAAAACAGGTACCAAGAACTAGCAGGTTATTTTCCTTTATTCTAAAGCCTAAAAGTTCTGTAGAATGTTTAGAAAGGTCCAAGTTCCCGACTAAATTATTTAATTTGAGATGTGAAAAAAGCTGTGGCTCGTTGTGACTAGTGTGCAAGTCTTTGTCAGAATCCTGCTGTCACATCTCCACCAGAACCTGCTCCTGCAACTTCCGCTTCTCTCGCCAGGCACCTCCCTATTCACTGTGTGCGCAGCGCTGGTGATAGTTATCAGAACCAGAAGCTCTGGAAGGCGTGCTCTGTCCAGCCACTATGGTTAGAGTGTCTGGGACCTGTAGTGCCATCCAGTCTGTCTGTATGGGTGTGTGCTTCCAGCTGAAGCTATCAGCTCCCTGCTCCAGCCATTTGGAGAGCACTGAAGGAGTGGTGGAGACGATGGTCGGCTCCCTGACACTCAAAGGGGTTAAATATGTTTTACATGATTGTATGTTTCTGAAGGTAGAACCCTACGGGGCTGCAGTTTAGCCTAGGTAGGGTTAACTGTAACGGCCGACCCAGATGGGGGAGGGGGAACTGAGTTAGCTTCAAGTTCAGGAAGTGACAGTCAGTAGAGGGAGGTGACAAGTAGCAGTAGCAGGTCAAGGGCTGCTAGGGACAATGTGGACCTAATACCATGAGGCAGTGGATTGCCAAAGAATCCCCCCGTGCAAGTCCCCTTGCCAGCCTGGAAACTCGAGCTGGATGTCAGGGCTCTTGGGCACACTCAGCCTGCTAAGCTGGAGGAAAAAATGGACTCGAACTCTCAGAGGCGGAAGGTGATGGAATCCAAATATACTTCTAGTGGTGGAGAAGAATTGCTAGTGCTAGGGAAAGTTAGCAAGAGAGATACTCTACCCATACCGAGAATCAGGGCTGAAGTTGTGTCCGATATCTTTGGGAAAGATGACAACCTGTTGGGCCTTATCCTTTATGCCTGTTTGTAAAGACTGCCAGTTACCCAGTAATAAAAGTTTGATTGTTTTTATGAATCCCGTGTCCATTGGATTGATTGCTGCCCTAGTTCCAGAAGAGGAATTCCTGGAGTCAGAGAAGGTCTGTAGGCCAGAAGTAAGTGTGATGCCCCCCACACACAGCAGCACATCAGGACGGGGGGGGACACAACTTGTCTGAAAACTGTGCTCTGATTGGTTGCTATGGACAACAGCACCGCACTCTTACCAACTGTGACTGAAAAAAGTCTCTTTTCTGCCCATAACGACCAATCTCCGTGCAGCTGATGGACGGACGCAGTGTGATGGAGGCAAAAAATCTCAGGAAAAATAATTGTAAGGTTTTTTATTAATAATAGAATAGAAGTACAAGGGAGGGAGGAAACCAGGACCCGAATCAATAGGTGAAATCCTAGTCTGGAGAAAGCCGGGGTCAGATACCAGGTGATCAGTGGCAGCCGGGGTCAGACACAAGGTGATCAGTGGCAGCCGGGGTCAGATACCAGAAGGCCACAGGTGGATGGTGAAGGTCCTTCTATAAAGCTCCAGCAGTGATGGTGGATCTGGTGACAGTCAGAAGGCGACAGGTGGATGGTGAAGGTCCTTCTATAAAGCTCCAGCAGTGATGGTGGATCTAGTGACAGTCAGAAGGCCACAGGTGGATGGTGAAGGTCCTTCTGTACAGCTCCAGCAGTGATGGTGGATCTGGTGACAGAAGGCCACAGGTGGATGGTGAAGGTCCTTCTATAAAGCTCCAGCAGTGATGGTGGATCTGGTGACAGTCAGAAGGCCACAGGTGGATGGTGAAGGTCCTTCTATAAAGCTCCAGCAGTGATGGTGGATCTGGTGACAGTCAGAAGGCCACAGGTGGATGGTGAAGGTCCTTCTGTACAGCTCCAGCAGTGATGGTGGATCTGGTGACAGAAGGCCACAGGTGGATGGTGAAGGTCCTTCTATAAAGCTCCAGCAGTGATGGTGGATCTGGTGACAGTCAGAAGGCCACAGGTGGATGGTGAAGGTCCTTCTGTACAGCTCCAGCAGTGATGGTGGATCTGGTGACAGAAGGCCACAGGTGGATGGTGAAGGTCCTTCTATAAAGCTCCAGCAGTGATGGTGGATCTGGTGACAGTCAGAAGGCCATAGGTGGATGGTGAAGGTCCTTCTATAAAGCTCCAGCAGTGATGGTGGATCTGGTGACAGTCAGAAGGCCACAGGTGGATGGTGAAGGTCCTTCTATAAAGCTCCAGCAGTGATGGTGGATCTGGTGACAGTCAGAAGGCCATAGGTGGATGGTGAAGGTCCTTCTATAAAGCTCCAGCAGTGATGGTGGATCTGGTGACAGTCAGAAGGCCACAGGTGGATGGTGAAGGTCCTTCTATAAAGCTCCAGCAGTGATGGTGGATCTGCTGGACTTCAGGGCGCTGGATGTGGAGGTCTCCCGTCCTTTAGATGACACGAGGACAACAGTGACAACACGCAAATACGCGCGCAGCCCTGGATAATCCTCGCCGGCAGGATGATAAGATCCGGCGGAAGATGGAGCCTATGAGAAGAGAAGTAAATCTAGTGTCAGTGATGGGACTCCATATGACATGATCCTACTGTGCGGTCACTGTGGCCGGACGGCAGAGGAGTCTCATCACACAGAGGTCAGGGGTCATCGTCAGCCATCATACATGGGACAATCCCATCACCGGCAGAGGACATTGGCTCCACATGAATTCTCCTCACTGGCGGCATCACACAACATGGAGATGATCCTCACACTTACCTTTTCTCCTTTTCCCCTTTTTTACATTCTCGGAGTTTTGTTCTTCGTTCCTCGGATTTTTTGCAGATTTTCTTTCCTCCTCAGCTGGAAATTCTGATGAGAAAGTAAAAGACAAGAACTGACTAAGGAGATATTGTTCTGGGATCGGCTTTGTATCTCTCCTGTATATAGTAGGATTGTTCTAGTCCTGGCCCCTATAGTCCTGATAATCCGCTATCAAAGGGCAGGATAAGTCCTATAGACCGGACAGGACCTCATCTGAGGGGCATTACATGTGTCACTAATGCGGAGGAGCAGTGAGCGCCCTGTGTGCCGCCATGTGGTGCACCCCTAATGAGCCATATTCTACTATAGGAGCCGATGTCTCATTATAATGACGGAGGTTACTGGATGCTACAACGTATCTCACAGAATCCATGAGAAAACTACAAGCTGTAAGGAGATAGAGATCCAGTATGGGCCGAGGGGCACCATAACTGGGGTCCATGGAGCATGGGGAACATAGGAGACCTAGGACAGGAGAACCAGGGGGAATATTTCACCCTTGATGACAACATTCACGTTTCTGGTGTTATAGACAAGTACATACCTGACAATGGGGACGAGGATGACAAGTGGCTTATAGCATCGTCTCCGTCAGATTCAGGGAAAGATTCTTTCTGCCTGTTTGGAAGAAGAAACACGTGTAAATCACAAGTAAACTTCATATAAAAGGATTGTCTCACTAGAAGAACCCCGACTATAGGGTCTGATAGGACATAGGAAAGTCATAGTGGGGAAGGTCTCCAGCTTATATCTACCATGTATGGAGCAGAGCGGAAAACAACCGCCAAGAATGTCCGGCATGTAATACCACATCCCTCCTGCAGTGGGCAGCACTAACAATGCATGACCGGCTGTAATTATAGGTCGTTAGCACCAGTGGTTTCTGAAGCCACAATCACAATGACCGCTGATCATGGGGCGGTGGATGCGGCATTTGATATTATGGTATTTATGTCCTATATTTGGTGTTGTGCACAGATATCATCCTGGAGCTCCAGTAATGACCCCACTGTGAGGAGCCGGCCACTTACTAAAGATTATTGGAACAATCCATGTAGAGCGGAGTCCACAGCTCTGAGGGATGCAGACTTTTTCCAGCACGGAGCACCGATTCCGTCAATCTTATTGTTGTGTTTTATTAGTGATTTTTTTGCTCTTCAGTTCAGTCTCAGGAATCAATGCTTCCAGTCAGTGACAGTAAGCAGAGGAAGACGTGCAGGCTGGATCTTATCCATACATAAGGCCAGACACAAGATTGGTAATCAAGGAAAGTCATCATTCCATTAATCTCGTTAGTATCTCAGGGGCGTTAAACCATTGCTCTAACAGCTACTAGTCCCATTGTGTGGATGGGAACAGGAGACACAGCGGAATCGTCACCACAGGGGTCTCACATTTAGTCCCAGGTGAAGGGCTGCTGGAATAGTCTTCATTCTTTGAGCTAAAAGCAAATGTTTAAGGGGGAGGGTGTGAACACTTCTGCCCATCCAGGAGGCTGATCCCAGGGAGGGAGGAAAAGAAGCCACATGTTTAGTCAAGGAGTTGATGGAATGACGTCAAAGGGATAGGATCTAGGCTGAGGTCCTGGAGCCCATGGATGGATGGCCTATGGAGTTTGGTGATCGGTTGCTGACTAGGTTGGATAAAGTGCTACAGTTGTGGGATCTGTCATCAGGATTTGATGAACTTTAAATGGGGTTTTCCCACGATCAAAAGTTGATTTTAGTTAACAGATCTTGGAATAATAATAATTTCCACAATTGAATGTGTTTAAATAAAATGTTCCTGTGCTGAAATAATCTTATAAATGTGCCCCTGCTATGTGCTGTGTTATGGCTGTGAACACTTCTGTCCATCCAGGGGGCTGATCCCAGGGAGGGAGGACATAAACCTATTTTAGGACTATTGCGACCGGATAGCTGTGCTGCTATAGTTTTATCTGTCATCTGGAGGAGTGTGGAATGTGAATACAGACTATACTGGCTGGAGATACGAAATCTGTTGGCCAACCAAAAGTTAGGAGACAGTGAGTATTACATAGTACAAAGGCAGTGGAATTTCCACCCCAGGGAGGGGATCTTGTGGGCTGGGAGCAATGTATTTTGGCCATTTACCTGGAGTTGTTGTAAAACCTTGGATGTAAGGAATAGTATATTGTTGCATCATTAAGCTGCCTAGGTGATTATTACAACCCACAACCTCAGATCTTCACACCCACAATCTACTCACATTTCTGAGATGTTTGTGCCGGTTGCTGGGGTACACTCTGGAGAGGACTTGGGATCCTCATTGTTCATCATGCTGGTATCGATGGTACAGAGCTAAATATGGGCAAAAATAAAATATGAAATACTTTTTTTACTTCTAGAGGTCTTTTTTGCATATTCTGGATTTATTGATCACATACTTACTTTAGAAAGCCTTTCAGAGGATGACGTAAAATTTTGGTAGTCAAGGCTCTCGTTGCTCTCACTTGTGCCCTCCTCATCCTCTGAGACCACATGCATGTTTATATCAGCGTGATCTACAAGACATAGGTAATGAAATTTTATTATAGGTTGTCAGTATAACACAGTCACCAGTTATCACTAATATTTGTGGGAAACAATTGGCACATATTAAGGAAGACGAGACAAACAGCCGCTTAGTGTAGATGATGTCTCCTTCTACTTACTGATAAAGAGGCTGGTGTCCACGTCTGACACAAGCTGAGGAACGTACTCCGGCTTCTGACTTAGAAGGTTGTCAAATTCTAACTCACTCAGGAATGGATGGTCCTTGATCTCAAATGCTCCTCCTGGAAAAAGAAAAACAATAGTGATGCGGACCTTGTCAGAGACTACTCCATATCTGAACAGTTTATCTTAATCTGAACTAATGACATAACTGAGGTGATATGAAGGAAATAGACTGAAAGTCATAGTATGGAGAACTAGAAATAGGCCGATAGAGAAGTGCTGATCCTCATGGACATGAGCGATGAGTCCTTGGTGTAATAATGAAAGATTAATACTAATATATCTGTACCTGTCCCAAGTCTATGCACAGGATTTCTTCTGAGCAGCTCAGTGATGAGGTCCTTAGCATCAGGGGGAGGAGTGCGATCGCAATTCCAAATAATTTTTCCTGGTATATAAAAAATTACAGAAAATAAAATCTTTGTATTAGACTACAAGATAAAGCAAAGGAAATAATAAACCAATGTAACCAGTCACAGCAACGATCATTTTATTCTACTTACCGTTGACAATCCTTTTATTAAGCTCAGTTATGGAATCCCCATCAAATGGTACAGATCCCACCAGAAATTCGTGTAGGATGATCCCCATTGACCACCAGTCAACAGGTCTTCCGTAGCCCCTCTTCCGGATGACCTCGGGGGCGATGTAATGCAGGGTACCATGCTCCTGGAAACCAACAGAAGATGGAGATGAGAACCGATGAAACGATTATTATGACGAGTTCTCACCATGAAATACACAATGACAGAAGATAAAATATCAGAAGAAAAGGTCTTCAGAAATGAAGAACGAAGAGAAGAGACAATAGTGTGAAGAGACTTGTAAAGAAGAAGCTAAGTCCCTGTAAGTGATGCCGACCTCATAGTCCTTGAACTCTCTGGCGATCTCCTCCAATGATTCCTTGTGGGTGTTGGTTTTTGGTATCATGAGACCAACTTTTGAAAGCCCCAAATCGGTGACTTTAATGTGTCCAGCAGATGTAATCAGGAGGCTGTGAAAGAGAAGATGGGTTTAGCCTCACAGTACATGCAATGATAAATGATAACTTTCCCCCCTTAATTACACTACAGGGGGCACTTACTTGTCCGGTTTCAGGTCTCTGTGCACCACGCCATAGCTGTGCAGGTATTCCACAGCCAGAACCACTTCTGCAAAGTACAAGCGAGCCAAGGGGACAGATAAAGGACCTCTGGTGCTTAGAAGGGTCCCACAGTCTCCACCTATAGAAGAAAGGAAATATGGCCGGTGAGGGGTTTATACACCACGATGCATCATGGGAAGTGAGCGGAGACATTGGGGCAGGAGAGGATATATACAGATATAATGTATAGTGCAGGGAATATTAGTCTGAGGTCATGGTGAGATGTCCTCCATGTCACAGATAAAGTGATGTCTCGTCTCCAGCTGGAGATCCTGATGGGCTCAGTGCGGACATATAGGGGGATCACCACCATCAATGGCGTCCCGTAATATCTATAGTAAATGCTCTGTAGGGATGTAACCGTCCACCTGGACAATCCTAATGATAAGATGTCAGCAGACATGGGCTGAAGATAATACATGGACATGTCCTACCTCCTACATACTCCATCACCATACACAGGTGAGATCTCGTAGGGAAGGAGCAGAGCATGGAGACCACAAAGGGACAATCAGCGAAGGTCAGGATGTCCCTCTCCAGAAAGGCCTCCTCCACATCTTCTGGAGTCTCCAGGTTCTTCTTGGCCATTTTCTTCATGGCGAAGGTCTGCTGTGAGTCTTTATGGTGCACTAAGTAGACGGCCCTGGAGAGAAGGAGAAACCATGGTTTATAAGGAATCCTTAACAGTCCGTCTATAGAAGTCATTGGACAAGACAGTGGTGGGGACTCAGATCATGTCCCTATGATAACACTGCAGGGCAGAGCACAGAGGCTGAAGCCTTGTCATAGGGAACCCTGAGAAATGGGGATGATGCCAACAGAAATCTCACCCAAAGCCTCCGCAGCTGATCAGTTTGGAGGTTTCGTAGTCGCTCATACGCGGCTTTCTCCCCGGGATCAACGATTCCATCAAGTTCTAGAAAGAAGAAGAAGAAATGATATTAAGATCTAGAAGCTGCTGGAGAAAAGCTCCAGATGCAGAAACGTCTCCTCCGATATTATGTCCCAGCTGATGTCACTGATCCGATGTAGGGACGACACAAGGCGGACGCTCCGCAGTCACGGATGTGATATCAGGGGTCCGCCATACCCCGGAATCAGTGTACAGCGCTGGATAATGGGGGAGACCACACAGAGCAGAACGTGCCGGGAGTCTGTCAGCAGGTTTATGTAATCTGAGAGCACCATGATGTAGGGGCACAGACCCTGATTCCAACCGTGTGTCACTTACTGGGCTGTGTGTTGTTGTTTCACTACAATCGGTGTTTTATCAGCAGGAGATTATCATTACAGGACTCTGTGTCTGGTGCCATGTAGTCCTCGTGATCTGTGTAACCCCACCCCTCCACTGATTAGTAGTTTTCTGCCCATGCACAGTGTACACAGGAGCCTGCCAATCACAGGCATAGGCAGGGTTACACACAGGAAGCTGAAAATCACTGATGTGGGTGGGGTTATACACAGCGAGCAGCCAATTACTGGTGTGGGTGGGGTTATAAACAGAGCAGCCAATCACTGGTGTGGGTGGGGTTATACACAGAGCAGGCTATCACTGGTGTGGGTGGGGTTAAACACAGAGAGCAGCCAATCACTGGTGTGCGTGGGGTTATACACAGCGATCAGCCAATTACTGGTGTGGGTGGGGTTATACACAGAGAGCAGCCAATTACTGGTGTGGGTGGGATTATACATAGGAAACTGCCAATCACTGGTGTGGGTGGGATTATACATAGGAAACTGCCAATCACTGGTGTGGGCGGGGTTATACACAGAGAGCTGTGAATATTCTTTTGGGCGGGGTTATACACACAAAGCTGTCAATCATTAATGTGGGCGGGGTTATACAGGGCTCAGCGTTCAGAGCACTGTCAGATCTGCAGCATACGATATAGTGATTTTATCACAACTGCTGCCCCAGTAGGTAATGGACACATGGCTGGAATCAGGGTCTCTACCTCTACATCATGCCGCCCTCAGATGTGGAGCAGATACCTGCTGACAGATTCCCTATAATATAAATTATATTCTCTCCTCCTGTAACAGAGACATCCCTTGGTTATATGGGGATAATACCAGATGGGTCACTCACCCCCCATGATCGGTGACGCACAGACATCTGGTTATATGGGGAAAATACTCAACGGGTAATTCACCCCCCATGATCGGTGACGCACAGACATCTGGTTATATGGGGATAATACTGGACAGGTCATTAACCCCCATGATCGGTGATGCACAGACATCTTGTTATATGGGGATAATACTGGACGGGTAATTCACCCCCCATGATCGGTGATGCACAGACATCCCCTCTATAATACTTACTGCGGCAGGTTCTTGGATCTCCGGGATCTCACAGATCACACTGTCAGGATTCGCCAGCTCAGGTGTTTCTACAATAGAGATAAAATGATTGTGACGATACAGTTTATATTCTTAATCAGCCAGACGATTAGATTTGTTAAGCCAAGAGAAATAGAGAAATGCACTATTATGTTTATGCTGACTTGTGAATGTTGTGTATTTCTGTGGCTGGTCAAGAAGTACAGACCAGTATTTGTATAACCCTGAGTGTTGTCTTCTTTTTGATTCTGAAACAATGATGTTTATATACAAGAGCCCCTGTGACACCAACTATGTAAATTGATTAAATGCACAAACAATGAGACATGAGCTCTGTAAGTAATGCCCACCCTAACGCCTTGACCTATGGATGTGTACTTAAAAAGGAGATCTGCTTCTGTAGCAGTCAGACTTGAAACAGTCTTTACAGGGATAGTCAAGGTTCAGACTCTCTGAGACCATCAGCTTGGAAGCATGGCTTTAACCCCTTAAGCCCCGAGGGTGGTTTGCACGTTAATGACCAGGCCAATTTTTACAATTTTGACCACTGTCACTTTATGAGGTAATTACTCTGGAGCTTCAACGGATCCCCCTGATTCTGAGAATGTTTTTTCGTGACATATTGTACTTCATGATTGTGGAAAAATTTCTTCGATATCACTTGCGTTTATTTGTGAAAAAAATGGAAATTTGGCGATAATTTTCAAAATTTGAATTTTTAAGCCCTGAAATCAGAGCGATATGTCACACAAAAGAGTTAATAAATAACATTTCCCACATGTCTACGTTACATCAGCACAATTTTGGAACCAAAATTTTTTTTGTTAGGGAGCTATAAGGGTTAAAAGTTGACCAGCGATTTCTCATTTTTCCAACAAAATTTACAAAACCATTTTTTTAGGGACCACATCACATTTGAAGTCACTTTGAGGGGCCTTTATGACAGAAAATACCCAAAAGTGACACCATTCTAAAAACTGCACCCCTCAAGGTGCTCAAAACCACATTCAAGAAGTTTATTAACCCTTCAGGTGCTTCACAGGAATTTTTGGAATGTGGAAGAAAAAATTAACATTTAACTTTTTTCACAAAAATGTTACTTTAGACCCAATTTTTTTTATTTTCACAACAAAATGTCTGCTCAAATTGTTAGCGGACACCATGTTGCGTTTGGAGAGCCCCTGTGTGCCCAAACTTTAGAGCTCCCCCACAATTGACCCCATTTTGGAAACTAGACCCCCCAAGGCACCTATCTAGATGCATAGTGAGCACTTGGAACCCCCAGGTGCTTCACAAATTGATTCGTAAAAATCAAAAAGTGGAAAAAAAAACCCTAGCCCAATCCTAACCCAAGAGTTTATTTTTGACGCCGTTCCTTGTGCGGTATAAGTGATTAGACGACTTTATTCTTCAGGTCGGTGTGATTACAGCAATGCCAGAATCATATGGGGTTTTTATGACTGACAGCTGTCACACACTAAAAGACGCATTTTTTGTAAAATCTAGTTTTTGCATCGCCATATTTTGAGAGCTGTAATTTTTCCAGATTTTGGCAGACAGTCATGTGACGGCTCGTTTTTTGCGGGATGACTTGACGTTATTATTGGTGCCATTTTCAAGGCAAATGTCCCAAATAGGCAGGTAAATATCCCCAATAGGCAGCATAGGTCCCCAATAGGCAGGTAAATATCCCCAATAGGCAGGTAAATATCCCCAATAGGCAGGTAAATATCCCCAATAGGCAGCATAGGTCCCCAATAGGCAGGTAAATGTACCCAATAGGCAGGTAAATATCCCCAATAGGCAGGTAAATATCCCCAATAGGCAGCATAGGTCCCCAATAGGCAGGTAAATGTCCCCAATAGGCAGGTAAATATCCCCAATAGGCAGGTAAATATCCCCAATAGGCAGCATAGGTCCCCAATAGGCAGCATAGGTCCCCAATAGGCAAGTAAATATCCCCAATAGGCAGGTAAATGTCCCCAATAGGCAGGTAAATATCCCCAATAGGCAGCATAGGTCCCCAATAGGCAGGTAAATATCCCCAATAGGCAGGTAAATGTCCCCAATAGGCAGGTAAATATCCCCAATAGGCAGCATAGGTCCCCAATAGGCAGGTAAATATCCCCAATAGGCAGGTAAATGTCCCCAATAGGCAGGTAAATATCCCCAATAGGCAGCATAGGTCCCCAATAGGCAGGTAAATGTCCCCAATAGGCAGGTAAATATCCCCAATAGGCAGCATAGGTCCCCAATAGGCAGGTAAATGTCCCCAATAGGCAGGTAAATATCCCCAATAGGCAGCATAGGTCCCCAATAGGCAGGTAAATGTACCCAATAGGCAGGTAAATATCCCCAATAGGCAGGTAAATATCCCCAATAGGCAGCATAGGTCCCCAATAGGCAGGTAAATGTCCCCAATAGGCAGCATAGGTCCCCAATAGGCAGGTAAATGTACGCAATAGGCAGGTAAATGTCCCCAATAGGCAGGTAAATATCCCCAATAGGCAGCATAGGTCCCCAATAGGCAGGTAAATATCCCCAATAGGCAGGTAAATATCCCCAATAGGCAGCATAGGTCCCCAATAGGCAGGTAAATGTCCCCAATAGGCAGCATAGGTCCCCAATAGGCAGGTAAATGTTCCCAATAGGCAGTATAGGTCCCCAATAGGCAGGTAAATGTCCCCAATAGGCAGGTAAATATCCCCAATAGGCAGCATAGGTCCCCAATAGGCAGGTAAATGTACCCAATAGGCAGGTAAATATCCCCAATAGGCAGGTAAATATCCCCAATAGGCAGCATAGGTCCCCAATAGGCAGGTAAATGTCCCCAATAGGCAGCATAGGTCCCCAATAGGCAGGTAAATGTACGCAATAGGCAGGTAAATGTCCCCAATAGGCAGGTAAATATCCCCAATAGGCAGCATAGGTCCCCAATAGGCAGGTAAATATCCCCAATAGGCAGGTAAATATCCCCAATAGGCAGCATAGGTCCCCAATAGGCAGGTAAATGTCCCCAATAGGCAGCATAGGTCCCCAATAGGCAGGTAAATGTCCCCAATAGGCAGCATAGGTCCCCAATAGGCAGGTAAATGTCCCCAATAGGCAGGTAAATATCCCCAATAGGCAGCATAGGTCCCCAATAGGCAGGTAAATGTCCCCAATAGGCAGCATAGGTCCCCAATAGGCAGGTAAATGTTCCCAATAGGCAGTATAAGTCCCCAATAGGCAGGTAAATATCCCCAATAGGCAGGTAAATGTCCCCAATAGGCAGGTAAATATCCCCAATAGGCAGGTAAATATCCCCAATAGGCAGCATAGGTCCCCAATAGGCAGGTAAATGTCCCCAATAGGCAGCATAGGTCCTCAATAGGCAGGTAAATATCCCCAATAGGCAGGTAAATGTCCCCAATAGGCAGGTAAATATCCCCAATAGGCAGGTAAATGTACCCAATAGGCAGGTAAATGTACCCAATAGGCAGCATAGGTCCCCAATAGGCAGGTAAATATCCCCAATAGGCAGGTAAATATCCCCAATAGGCAGCATAGGTCCCCAATAGGCAGGTAAATATCCCCAATAGGCAGGTAAATGTCCCCAATAGGCAGGTAAATATCCCCAATAGGCAGGTAAATGTCCCCAATAGGCAGGTAAATATCCCCAATAGGCAGCATAGGTCCCCAATAGGCAGGTAAATGTCCCAAATAGGCAGGTAAATGTCCCCAGTAGGCAGGTAAATGTCCCCAATAGGCAGCATAGGTCCACAATAGGCAGGTAAATATCCCCAATAGGCAGCATAGGTCCCCAATAGGCAGGTAAATGTCCCAAATAGGCAGGTAAATGTCCCAAATAGGCAGGTAAATGTCCCCAGTAGGCAGGTAAATGTCCCCAATAGGCAGCATAGGTCCACAATAGGCAGGTAAATATCCCCAATAGGCAGCATAGGTCCCCAATAGGCAGGTAAATGTCCCAAATAGGCAGGTAAATATCCCCAATAGGCAGGTAAATGTCCCCAATAGGAAGCATAGGTCCTCAATAGGCAGGTAAATATCCCCAATAGGCAGGTAAATGTCCCCAATAGGCAGCATAGGTCCCCAATAGGCAGGTAAATGTCCCCAATAGGCAGGTAAATGTCCCCAATAGGCAGCATAGGTCCCCAATAGGCAGGTAAATGTCCCCAATAGGCAGCATAGGTCCCCAATAGGCAGGTAAATATCCCCAATAGGCAGGTAAATGTCCCCAATAGGCAGGTAAATGTCCCCAATAGGCAGCATAGGTCCCCAATAGGCAGGTAAATGTCCCCAATAGGCAGCATAGGTCCCCAATAGGCAGGTAAATGTCCCAAATAGGCAGCATAGGTCCCCAATAGGCACGTAAATGTCCCCAATAGGCAGGTAAATGTCCCCAATAGGCAGCATAGGTCCCCAATAGGCAGGTAAATATCCCCAATAGGCAGGTAAATATCCCCAATAGGCAGGTAAATGTCCCCAATAGGCAGGTAAATATCCCCAAAAGGCAGGTAAATGTCCCCAATAGGCAGGTAAATGTCCCCAATAGGCAGGTAAATATCCCCAAAAGGCAGGTAAATGTCCCCAATAGGCAGCATAGGTCCTCAATAGGCAGGTAAATATCCCCAATAGGCAGCATAGGTCCTCAATAGGCAGGTAAATGTCCCCAATAGGCAGGTAAATATCCCCAAAAGGCGGGTAAATATCCCCAATAGGCAGCATAGGTCCCCAATAGGCAGCATAGGTCCTCAATAGGCAGGTAAATATCCCCAATAGGCAGGTAAATGTCCCCAATAGGCAGGTAAATATCCCCAATAGGCAGGTAAATGTCCCCAATAGGCAGGTAAATATCCCCAATAGGCAGGTAAATGTCCCCAATAGGCAGGTAAATATCCCCAATAGGCAGGTAAATATCCCCAATAGGCAGCATAGGTCCCCAATAGGCAGGTAAATATCCCCAATAGGCAGTTAAATGTCCCCAATAGGCAGGTAAATATCCCCAATAGGCAGCATAGGTCCCCAATAGGCAGGTAAATGTACCCAATAGGCAGCATAGGTCCTCAATAGGCAGGTTAATGTCCCCAATAGGCAGCATAGGTCCCCAATAGGCAGGTAAATGTACCCAATAGGCAGCATAGGTCCTCAATAGGCAGGTAAATATCCCCAATAGGCAGCATAGGTCCCCAATAGGCAGGTAAATATCCCCAATAGGCAGGTAAATGTCCCCAATAGGCAGGTAAATATCCCCAATAGGCAGCATAGGTCCCCAATAGGCAGGTAAATGTCCCCAATAGGCAGGTAAATATCCCCAATAGGCAGCATAGGTCCTCAATAGGCAGCTAAATATCCCCAATAGGCAGCATAGGTCCCCAATAGGCAGGGAAATGTCCCCAATAGGCAGCATAGGTCCTCAATAGGCAGGTAAATGTCCCCAATAGGCAGCATAGGTCCCCAATAGGCAGGTAAATGTCCCCAATAGGCAGGTAAATGTCCCCAATAGGCAGGTAAATGTCCCCAATAGGCAGCATAGGTCCCCAATAGGCAGCATAGGTCCCCAATAGTCAGGTAAATGTCCTCAATAGGCAGGTAAATGTCCCAAATAGGCAGGTAAATGTCCCCAATAGGCAGGTAAATATCCCCAATAGGCAGCATAGGTCCCCAATAGTCAGGTAAATGTCCCCAATAGGCAGGTAAATGTCCCAAATAGGCAGGTAAATGTCCCCAATAGGCAGGTAAATATCCCCAATAGGCAGCATAGGTCCCCAATAGGCAGCATAGGTCCCCAATAGGCAGGTAAATGTCCCCAATAGGCAGCATAGGTCCCCAATAGGCAGGTAAATGTTCCCAATAGGCAGTATAGGTCCCCAATAGGCAGGTAAATGTCCCCAATAGGCAGCATAGGTCCCCAATAGGCAGCATAGGTCCCCAATAGGCAGGTAAATGTCCCCAATAGGCAGGTAAATATCCCCAATAGGCAGGTAAATATCCCCAATAGGCAGGTAAATATCCCCAATAGGCAGCATAGGTCCCCAATAGGCAGGTAAATATCCCCAATAGGCAAGTAAATGTCCCCAATAGGCAATTAAATATCCCCAATAGGCAGCATAGGTCCCCAATAGGCATCTAAATATCCCCAATAGGCAATTAAATATCCCCAATAGGCAGGTAAATGTCCCCAATAGGCAGGTAAATATCCCCAATAGGCAGCATAGGTCCCCAATAGGCAGGTAAATGTCCCCAATAGGCAGCATAGGTCCCCAATAGGCAGGTAAATATCCCCAATAGGCAGCATAGGTCCCCAATAGGCAGGTAAATGTACCCAATAGGCAGGTAAATATCCCCAATAGGCAGCATAGGTCCCCAATAGGCAGCATAGGTCCTCAATAGGCAGGTAAATATCCCCAATAGGCAGGTAAATGTCCCCAATAGGCAGCATAGGTCCCCAATAGGCAGGTAAATATCCCCAATAGGCAGGTAAATGTCCCCAATAGGCAGGTAAATATCCCCAATAGGCAGCATAAGTCCTCAATAGGCAGCTAAATATCCCCAATAGGCAGCATAGGTCCCCAATAGGCAGGTAAATGTCCCCAATAGGCAGCATAGGCCCCCAATAAGCAGGTAAATATCCCCAATAGACAGCATAGGTCCCCAATAGGCAGGTAAATGTCCCCAATAGGCAGCATAGGCCCCCAATAAGCAGGTAAATATCCCCAATAGGCAGCATAGGTCCCCAATAGGCAGGTAAATGTTCCCAATAGGCAGCATAGGTCCTCAATAGGCAGCTAAATATCCCCAATAGGCAGCATAGGTCCCCAATAGGCAGGTAAATGTCCCCAATAGGCAGCATAGGTCCTCAATAGGCAGGTAAATGTCCCCAATAGGCAGCATAGGTCCCCAGTAGGCAGCATAGGTCCCCAATAGGCAGGTAAATGTCCCCAATAGGCAGCATAGGTCCTCAATAGGCAGGTAAATGTACCCAATAGGCAGCATAGGTCCTCAATAGGCAGGTTAATGTCCCCAATAGGCAGCATAGGTCCCCAATAGGCAGGTAAATGTACCCAATAGGCAGCATAGGTCCTCAATAGGCAGGTAAATATCCCCAATAGGCAGCATAGGTCCCCAATAGGCAGGTAAATATCCCCAATAGGCAGGTAAATGTCCCCAATAGGCAGGTAAATATCCCCAATAGGCAGCATAGGTCCCCAATAGGCAGGTAAATGTCCCCAATAGGCAGGTAAATATCCCCAATAGGCAGCATAGGTCCTCAATAGGCAGCTAAATATCCCCAATAGGCAGCATAGGTCCCCAATAGGCAGGGAAATGTCCCCAATAGGCAGCATAGGTCCTCAATAGGCAGGTAAATGTCCCCAATAGGCAGCATAGGTCCCCAATAGGCAGGTAAATGTCCCCAATAGGCAGGTAAATGTCCCCAATAGGCAGGTAAATGTCCCCAATAGGCAGCATAGGTCCCCAATAGGCAGCATAGGTCCCCAATAGTCAGGTAAATGTCCTCAATAGGCAGGTAAATGTCCCAAATAGGCAGGTAAATGTCCCCAATAGGCAGGTAAATATCCCCAATAGGCAGCATAGGTCCCCAATAGTCAGGTAAATGTCCGCAATAGGCAGGTAAATGTCCCAAATAGGCAGGTAAATGTCCCCAATAGGCAGGTAAATATCCCCAATAGGCAGCATAGGTCCCCAATAGGCAGCATAGGTCCCCAATAGGCAGGTAAATGTCCCCAATAGGCAGCATAGGTCCCCAATAGGCAGGTAAATGTTCCCAATAGGCAGTATAGGTCCCCAATAGGCAGGTAAATGTCCCCAATAGGCAGCATAGGTCCCCAATAGGCAGCATAGGTCCCCAATAGGCAGGTAAATGTCCCCAATAGGCAGGTAAATATCCCCAATAGGCAGGTAAATATCCCCAATAGGCAGGTAAATATCCCCAATAGGCAGCATAGGTCCCCAATAGGCAGGTAAATATCCCCAATAGGCAAGTAAATGTCCCCAATAGGCAATTAAATATCCCCAATAGGCAGCATAGGTCCCCAATAGGCATCTAAATATCCCCAATAGGCAATTAAATATCCCCAATAGGCAGGTAAATGTCCCCAATAGGCAGGTAAATATCCCCAATAGGCAGCATAGGTCCCCAATAGGCAGGTAAATGTCCCCAATAGGCAGCATAGGTCCCCAATAGGCAGGTAAATATCCCCAATAGGCAGCATAGGTCCCCAATAGGCAGGTAAATGTACCCAATAGGCAGGTAAATATCCCCAATAGGCAGCATAGGTCCCCAATAGGCAGCATAGGTCCTCAATAGGCAGGTAAATATCCCCAATAGGCAGGTAAATGTCCCCAATAGGCAGCATAGGTCCCCAATAGGCAGGTAAATATCCCCAATAGGCAGGTAAATGTCCCCAATAGGCAGGTAAATATCCCCAATAGGCAGCATAAGTCCTCAATAGGCAGCTAAATATCCCCAATAGGCAGCATAGGTCCCCAATAGGCAGGTAAATGTCCCCAATAGGCAGCATAGGCCCCCAATAAGCAGGTAAATATCCCCAATAGACAGCATAGGTCCCCAATAGGCAGGTAAATGTCCCCAATAGGCAGCATAGGCCCCCAATAAGCAGGTAAATATCCCCAATAGGCAGCATAGGTCCCCAATAGGCAGGTAAATGTTCCCAATAGGCAGCATAGGTCCTCAATAGGCAGCTAAATATCCCCAATAGGCAGCATAGGTCCCCAATAGGCAGGTAAATGTCCCCAATAGGCAGCATAGGTCCTCAATAGGCAGGTAAATGTCCCCAATAGGCAGCATAGGTCCCCAGTAGGCAGCATAGGTTCCCAATAGGCAGGTAAATGTCCCCAATAGGCAGGTAAATATCCCCAATAGGCAGCATAGGTCCCCAATAGGCAGCATAGGTCCCCAATAGGCAGGTAAATGTCCCCAATAGGCAGGTAAATATCCCCAATAGGCAGGTAAATATCCCCAATAGGCAGCATAGGTCCCCAATAGGCAGGTAAATATCCCCAATAGGCAAGTAAATGTCCCCAATAGGCAATTAAATATCCCCAATAGGCAGCATAGGTCCCCAATAGGCAGGTAAATGTCCCCAATAGGCAGCATAGGTCCCCAATAGGCAGGTAAATGTCCCCAATAGGCAGCATAGGTCCCCAATAGGCAGGTAAATATCCCCAATAGGCAATTAAATATCCCCAATAGTCAGGTAAATGTCCCCAATAGGCAGGTAAATATCCCCAATAGGCAGCATAGGTCCCCAATAGGCAGGTAAATGTCCCCAATAGGCAGCATAGGTCCCCAATAGGCAGGTAAATGTCCCCAATAGGCAGGTAAATATCCCCAATAGGCAGCATAGGTCCCCAATAGGCAGGTAAATGTACCCCATAGGCAGGTAAATATTCCCAATAGGCAGGTAAATGTCCCCAATAGGCAGCATAGGTCCTCAATAGGCAGGTAAATATCCCCAATAGGCAGCATAGGTCCCCAATAGGCAGCATAGGTCCTCAATAGGCAGGTAAATGTCCCCAACAGGCAGCATGGGTCCCCAATAGGCAGCTAAATATCCCCAATAGGCAGGTAAATGTCCCAATAGGCAGGTAAATATCCCCAATAGGCAGCATAGGTCCCCAATAGGCAGGTAAATGTCCCCAATAGGCAGCATAGGTCCCCAATAG
The DNA here is from genome assembly GCF_046119375.1 of Phyllobates terribilis. NCBI lineage: Eukaryota > Metazoa > Chordata > Amphibia > Anura > Dendrobatidae > Phyllobates > Phyllobates terribilis. The sequence goes on along the minus strand of NW_027362761.1, from coordinate 1,238,974,687 downwards.
GCAGGTAAATGTCCCCAATAGGCAGCATAGGTCCCCAATAGGCAGGTAAATATCCCCAATAGGCAGCATAGGTCCCCAATAGGCAGCATAGGTCCTCAATAGGCAGGTAAATGTCCCCAACAGGCAGCATGGGTCCCCAATAGGCAGGTAAATATCCCCAATAGGCAGGTAAATGTCCCCAATAGGCAGGTAAATGTCCCCAATAGGCAGCATAGGTCCTCAATAGGCAGCTAAATATCCCCAATAGGCAGCATAAGTCCCCAATAGGCAGGTAAATATCCCCAATAGGCAGGTAAATGTCCCCAATAGGCAGCATAGGTCCCCAATAGGCAGGTAAATGTACCCAATAGGCAGGTAAATATCCCCAATAGGCAAGTAAATGTCCCCAATAGGCAGCATAGGCCCCCAATAGGCAGGTAAATATCCCCAATAGGCAGGTAAATGTCCCCAATAGGCAGCATAGGTCCCCAATAGGCAGGTAAATGTACCCAATAGGCAGGTAAATATCCCCAATAGGCAGGTAAATATCCCCAATAGGCAGCATAGGTCCCCAATAGGCAGGTAAATGTACCCAATAGGCAGGTAAATATCCCCAATAGGCAAGTAAATGTCCCCAATAGGCAGCATAGGTCCCCAATAGGCAGGTAAATGTCCCCAATAGGCAGCATAGGTCCCCAATAGGCAGGTAAATGTCCCCAATAGGCAGGTAAATATCCCCAATAGGCAGCATAGGTCCTCAATAGGCAGGTAAATGTCCCCAATAGGCAGCATAGGTCCCCAATAGGCAGGTAAATATCCCCAATAGGCAGGTAAATGTCCCCAATAGGCAGGTAAATATCCCCAATAGGCAGCATAGGTCCCCAATAGGCAGGTAAATGTCCCCAATAGGCAGCATAGGTCCCCAATAGGCAGGTAAATATCCCCAATAGGCAGCATAGGTCCCTAATAGGCAGGTAAATATCCACAATAGGCAAGTAAATGTCCCCAATAGGCAGCATAGGTCCCCAATAGGCAGGTAAATGTCCCCAATAGGCAGCATAGGTCCCCAATAGGCAGGTAAATATCCCCAATAGGCAGGTAAATGTCCCCAATAGGCAGCATAGGTCCCCAATAGGCAGCTAAATATCCCCAATAGGCAGCATAGGTCCCCAATAGGCAGGTAAATGTCCCCAATAGGCAGCATCGGCCCCCAATAGGCAGGTAAATATCCCCAATAGGCAGCATAGGTCCCCAATAGGCAGGTAAATGTACCCAATCGGCAGCATAGGTCCCCAATAGGCAGGTAAATATCCCCAATAGGCAGCATAGGTCCCCAATAGGCAGGTAAATATCCCCAATAGGCAGCATAGGTCCCCAATAGGCAGGTAAATATCCCCAATAGGCAGGTAAATATCCCCAATAGGCAGCATAGGTCCCCCATAGGCAAGTAAATGTCCCCAATAGGCAGCATAGGTCCCCAATAGGCAGGTAAATATCCCCAATAGGCAAGTAAATGTCCCCAATAGGCAGCATAGGTCCCCAATAGGCAGGTAAATGTCCCCAATAGGCAGCATAGGTCCCCAATAGGCAGGTAAATATCCCCAATAGGCAAGTAAATGTCCCCAATAGGCAGCATAGGTCCCCAATAGGCAGGTAAATGTCCCCAATAGGCAGCATAGGTCCCCAATAGGCAGGTAAATATCCCCAATAGGCAAGTAAATGTCCCCAATAGGCAGCATAGGTCCCCAATAGGCAGGTAAATGTACCCAATCGGCAGCATAGGTCCCCAATAGGCAGGTAAATATCCCCAATAGGCAGCATAGGTCCCCAATAGGCAGGTAAATATCCCCAATAGGCAGCACAGGTCCCCAATAGGCAGGTAAATATCCCCAATAGGCAGCATAGGTCCCCAATAGGCAGGTAAATGTACCCAATAGGCAGATAAATATCCCCAATAGGCAAGTAAATGTCCCCAATAGGCAGCATAGGTCCCCAATAGGCAGGTAAATGTCCCCAATAGGCAGCATAGGTCCCCAATAGGCAGGTAAATATCCCCAATAGGCAAGTAAATGTCCCCAATAGGCAGCATAGGTCCCCCATAGGCAAGTAAATGTCCCCAATAGGCAGCATAGGTCCCCAATAGGCAGGTAAATGTCCCCAATAGGCAGGTAAATATCCCCAATAGGCAAGTAAATGTCCCCAATAGGCAGGCTGTTTCCCTCTTATAATGCCCTGTGCAGGATTTCCCTTTCTCCCACCATATAATGCCCCGTGCAAGATATCACTCCCCTGTCTTTATAATGCCCCATTCAGGATGTCACCCCCCCCATATAATGCCCCATTCAGGATGTCACCCCCCCATATAATGCCCCATTCAGGAAGTCAACCCCCCCCATATAATGCCCCATTCAGGATGTCACCCCCCCATATAATGCCCCATTCAGGATGTCACCCCCCCATATAATGCCCCATTCAGGATGTCACCGCCCCCCATATAATGCCCCATTCAGGATGTCACCCCCCCCATATAATGCCCCATTCAGGATGTCACCCCCCCCATATAATGCCCCATTCAGGATGTCACCCCCCCATATAATGCCCCATTCAGGATGTCACCCCCCCCATATAATGCCCCATTCAGGATGTCACCCCCCCATATAATGCCCCATTCAGGATGTCACCCCCCCCCATATAATGCCCCATTCAGGATGTCACCCCCCCATATAATGCCCCATTCAGGATGTCACCCCCCCATATAATGCCCCATTCAGGATGTCACCCCCCCCATATAATGCCCCATTCAGGATGTCACCCCCCCATATAATGCCCCATTCAGGATGCCCCCCCCCATATAATGCCCCATTCAGGATGTCCCCCCCCCATATAATGCCCCATTCAGGATGTCACCCCCCCATATAATGCCCCATTCAGGATGTCCCCCCCCATATAATGCTCCATTCAGGATGTCACCCCCCCCCATTTAATGCCACATGCAGGATGTCACCCCTAATATTATGTCCCATGCAGGATGTCACCCCCTCCCATATAATGCCACATGCAGGATGTCACCCCTAATATTATGTCCCATGCAGGATGTCACCCCCCCCCATATAATGCCCCATTCAGGATGTCACCCCCCCATATAATGCCCCATTCAGGATGCCCCCCCAATATAATGCACCATTCAGGATGTCCCCCCCCCCATATAATGCCCCATTCAGGATGTCACCCCCCCCATATAATGCCACATGCAGGATGTCACCCCTAATATTATGTCCCATGCAGGATGTCACCCCCCCCCATATAATGCCACATGCAGGATGTCACCCCTAATATTATGTCCCATGCAGGATGTCACCCCCCCCCATATAATGCCACATGCAGGATGTCACCCCTAATATTATGTCCCATGCAGGATGTCACCCCCCCATATAATGCCCCATTCAGGATGTCACCCCCCCATATAATGCCCCATTTAGGATGCCCCCCCCATATAATGCACCATTCAGGATGTCCCCCCCCCCATATAATGCCACATGCAGGATGTCACCCCTAATATTATGTCCCATTCAGGATGTCACCCCCCCCATATAATGCCACATGCAGGATGTCACCCCCCCCATATAATGCCCCATGCAGGATGTCACCCCCCCCCATATAATGCCACATGCAGGATGTCACCCCTAATATTATGTCCCATGCTTCCATACATTAAAAAAAAAAAAAATCCAATCCTCAGCTCCCTCCTCCTCACCTGCAGCCGCTGCTCAGGTCCGGACTCCAGCGTCTCCGGCGTTGTCCTGCTCTGCGCTGCCTGTGACGGCTCAGGGGAGGGCGCGGTGTAAAGACGTCACAGGCAGCGCAGAGCAGGAAGACGGCGGAGCTGCGGAGGCACGGGGAGAGGTAAGTATCGGGCTGCCGGGGCTCTGAGAAAGAGGGGGGAAGGGCGGGCGCTGACACCGCTCTCCTCTGCCCACAGCCCGGCGGGCCGGATAAAAGTCCTCCACATGAGGCCCGCGGGCCGTAGTTTCAGGACCCCTGCTGTAGACGGTTGTGTGATCGGCTCACCTGTGGTCAGATGGCTGCTCGGCCCCGGCTGACTCCTATCAGGGTCAGGGGTCTCTGGGGTCACATTGTCCCCGTCTCTGTCGTCGCCTCCTGGTGTCTCCTGATAGAAGATATAGAATAAGACGTGGAACCTTCCAGAAATCCCCAAATCCATCACCTGCATCTACAGACGCCCCATGGTGACTCCATCATGAGAACAAGGGCGGCTTGTGGTTGTTTCACTACAATCAGTGTTTTATCAGCAGGAGATTATCACTACAGGACTATCTGTCTGGTGCCATGTAGTCCTCCTGATCTGAGTATCCCCACCCCCATTACTGATTAGCAGATTTCTGCCTATGCACAGTGTACACAGAAGCTGACAATCACTGGTGTGGGCGGGGTTATAGACAGAACGGCCAATCACTGGTGTGGGTGGGAGTATACATATTAAGCCCCCATGATCAGTGACACACAGACATCTGGTTATATGGGGATAATACTGGACGGGTCACTCAGCCCCATGATCAGTGACACACAGACATCTGGATATATGGGGATAATATTGGACGGGTCACTCACCCCCTATGATCGGTGACACACCGACATGGTTATATGGCATAATACAGGACAGGTCACTCACCCCCCATGATCAGTGACGCACAGACATCCCCTCTATAATACTTACAGCGGCAGGTTCTTGGATCTCCGGGATCTCACAGATCACACTGTCAGGATCCGCCAGCTCAGGTGTTTCTACAATAGAGATAAAATGATTGTGATGATACAGCGTATAATCTTAATCAGCCAGACGATTAGATTTGTTAAGCCAAGAGAAATAGAGAAATGCACTATTATGTTTATGTTGACTTGTGAATGTTGTGTATTTCTGTGGCTTTTCAAGAAGGACAGACCAGTATTTGTATAACCCTGAGTGTTGTCTTCTTTTTGATTCTGAAACAATGATGTTTATATACAAGAGCCCCTGTGACACCAACTATGTAAATTGATTAAATGCACAAACAATGAGACATGAGCTCTGTGAGTAATGCCCTCCCTAACGCCTTGACCTGTGGATGTGTGCTTAAAAAGGAGATCTGCTTCTGTAGCAGTCAGACTTGAAACATAAATTGAAAAGAGACTTTACAGGGAGAGTCAAGGTTCAGACTCTCTGAGTCCATCAGCTTGGAAACATGGCTTTAACCAAAGAGACACAGATTTGGATTCTACATGATTCCAGCCTAAGGGTATATGGCCCTAACTGGAAAGATACGGATCTGCTCCATTGACCATCAGAGAGCCCATGGATACATTTGGCGAGACCAGGTTGGGATGATGAAGTCACCTGGCCCCATGGATATGTTGTTTGGGGTTGCCAGGTGGGACCCTCCGGTTGCCTGGAACCCATGGAGACATTGGGCCGTTCATCTGGCCCCATGGAAACTCTCGGAGAGGCCAGGGTGGGACCCTCGGGTCTCCTGGTCTTGTACCTCGATGGACTGCTAGCTTCCTAAGCTTGCCGCTACCTTCTCTCTGTGGGGGCCCGCCAGAAACGGGGGGTCACTGGTTGAAGTAGTCGGCCCTGGAAGTCCCAAGTCTCAGCTGTTCTATCCCAGGCGGGCGGAGAAGGAAGGGTGAGATGGTGTAATGTTCCACCATCTTGGGGACCTGCTGGGACTGTTCTATGTGTTTATTGTCCGCTTTGTGGGTCAGTAAAGTATTGTCACGCTGTGTTACCCCCACCCTGTGTTGTCTGAGTGGTATTACGCCCACAGAAGACCCCGAGTCTCCACAATGATGAGAAATATCAGACGATATGAATCCTCCAGACATAATACAGCGAAATAAGGAGAAGTGAGGAGACCCCTGAGAATGGGGGGAATCCTGGTTATAGGGGGGCTCTGAATACAGGGAGGAGCCGCGCAGCCATAGATAAATGTCAGGTAAGTGATGGAGGACCCCAATCACCACGAGGAGCCCCACACCCCCGCTGTACAAGTGAGTGATGGGGAGAGAGCAGCCATATGCAGATTAGCCTGGAAGTGCACTGGGGGCGTGTCCCTGCACTCTGCCCTCTGCCACGCCCCAGTGCACTTCCCTCCTGATCTGTAGATGGCTTCTCCGTCACCTTTATCCTGACTGCACGTTGGAGGTGATAATGTCCGTCCCCCCACTACTCCCACATGTGACATCTGCTCCAGGACCCCACTACACGGAGGGGGCAAAGTCATGTGACATTATAACCTCCGGATATTTCCTGTAGACGGTTGTGTGATCGGCTCACCTGTGGTCAGATGGCTGCTCGGCCCCGGCTGACTCCTATCAGGGTCAGGGGTCTCTGGGGTCACATTGTCCCCGTCTCTGTCCTCGCCTCCTGGTGTCTCCTGATAGATAGAAGATATAGAATAAGACGTGGAACCTTCCAGAAATCCCCAAATCCATCACCTGCATCTACAGACGCCCCATGGTGACTCCATCATGAGAAGGTTCCTCAGAAGGTTCCTCAGATCCGGTGGAGTCAGAGACGTGATGACTATGGCTCCTTACCAGGCGTTCTTCCGATGAGCGGGCCGGACCTTCCAGGACACTCAGGAGTTTCTCCGCCAGTTCTTTAATAAAAGACAAATCTCCATATTGAGATCTGTTTTCAGCCTATAAAGAAGGAAAGAAACAACAATGAAGCTCCTGAGATGAGAGCGGTCACACAGGAGGCGGCCATTGTCTGCCGTCTGCTCCTCTCTGCAGACACCATGACCACATATCTGGGGATCGTCCTGTGTAGAGGAGAGAAGAAGCTTCTGTCCACCATTATTATCCATTACTGTGGAGACGTCTGTGCGGAGCGTCCACCACTTACCTGCTGGAGTAATGTCCTGATGTTCTGGGGTAAATCCCTCACATACTCTGAGGTGAGATGACCTCGGTGGTGTTTGGTCAGGCAGTCCTTTACCAGCCCCACCACCAGCCGGTGAGTGAAGCTGAGGACGCCATCGGGTGGTAGACGCCCAATGTCAGGGCGATAGGTGGTAAGAATCTCTGATAAAGCTTCTATCTGAAGATTGTTCAGAAGAAATTCAGCCATAGCGAAAAACTGCAAGTGCTATCAGTCACTATAGAATAGCGAGAAACTGCAAGTGCGCTCAATCACTATGAAGCCAAGAAAGGCAGCGGTGACCCTGTGCACATTGTATAAGTAGTGACTGCGGGCTCTGATGTCATAATGGCCGACCACCACCTGTGATGTCATCACGGAATCTTGTGATGGAATCTTCAGGATCGGCTCTGCACAAATACAAGCTCCATAGAATTACCATAGAACTAGATGCGTCTCCATGATTTCATGGCCGTTCTCTTTATGTCCAAGTAGGACACGGCCAGGATAAGGGGATGTTCACACCTTGCCAGACTGGTGGCAGGAGAAACGCTGCTACAATCCGCACATTTCTGCTGCAGTTTTTCTTGTGTTTTTTTTACATTATTTTGAATTGGTGAAAAACGCTGAAAAACGCCTGAAAGAAGCGACATAATGCAAATGTAAAAACTGCACGAAAAACCCAACATGTGAATGAGGCTTCAGAAGATTCTGTCACTAAGCTGGTGATGTAAAGCGCAGCATTTCTGCAGCAGAAAAAAATGCCGAAAAAACACCCGATGTGAACAGGCGCTGAAGCTATGCGGCGTCATCTGATGAAAATATTGAGTATATTTCTGAGCTCTGGGGTCTTTCTTACCATAGAGCATTTACCTGATTGGCTGCAGCGTTTACTACTAACAGCAGTGACTGTGATCAATCATTCCCATCAGGATGGCTCATGGTTTCTGGGTAATCTTCCCTCCTACCTAGAAGGCGGCGTTTCGGCGATGTATTGGTAGAGAATGGCCTCCTCCTCCTCCGGTGAGATATGGCTGCACCGTCTGCTGGAGTTATATGCTCTATACAGGTTACAGGGTCCGCACCTGGGGGTCCTTCATCGGCTTATTCGCTGCTTGGGGCTTTTCAGGATGCGGCTTTAGCTGATCCTTGTGTCTTTTCTTCTTACAGATATATCTGCAATACATGATAGAATATATAGTGAGAAGCACATAAGATCCATGAGCAGCATTGCTGAGCGTGTATCCAGCAGGTGTGGGTATATAGGAGCTGTGGACACCTATAGCATCATCCAGACACACAGCATACACTCAACCATCACAGCAGGACGCTTACATTACACTTCTCTTACTACAAAAGATTCTCCTCCTTCTTTCTCTCCTTTGCCTCCTTCCCCTTTTTGTTTTGTTCCTTAAAAGGTGAAAGAATAATGGGAGGAAAACAATAATTCAATAATAATAAATAATAAGAATAATCCTTTCCATGAATCATATTGTGAGTTCTATATCTGTAATTTCTGTGGGGTCTTTTTAATGATATTAGTTTCTTCTATTGGGGTTGATCTCGTGTAGTCCACACTCGGGGGTCTATCAGGCTTCTCTCGTGCCGTGGAGGTCTATCTTCTCCGGTCTATCATGGAGGTCGTCCGGGTGTAGAGCGCCGTCTGTTCCTCCAGAAAGCCTCTCTCGTCTTCAGTAGATGGATTCTGTCTGATACGTTCTGGGGAATTTCTTCCACAGGAGTCCGGCTTATCTCACAGCTCTTACTATGATTTATTCGGAGATGTCTCCATAGGCTCGATGTGTTAGTAGCCTAGTTCTGGCATTATGTCGCTGAGCGTTTAGCCGTGATCTGACCATCTGGGTGGTCCGGCCGGCGTATTGCATCCACAGCGGCCTGTAATTCCATCTATAACATGGCTGCTAGTGCCGGTCCGGCGATGGTTTATGGGGGGGTCTCCCCTGGGCTATTGGAGGTGATAGGTTGGTGGCCATGGGTTACTGTTTGGCACATTGGCATTTCTCCTGGTGGCATTTCTCCTGGAGCCATTGAGTGTATTACTTGTCTTTTTGGTTATAGGATTAGTCGTTTTAGATTGGAGACGTTTGTTTTTTCCGGAGCTTTTCTCTACAGATTTCTTCCAGCGGCCGGGTGCTATAACGCTTCTGAGTGTTTCCCCTTCTACAGGTGATGCGGGGTCTCGCTGGTAGTACATCCCGTAGAGGGGGGTCTTGTCTCACTATGTACCAGTATTTCTGTAATATTCCTGTAATTTTTTGGTGGCCTTTATTATAAGTGGTGACAGAGTTCTGTTCCCATCTCCTGGAGTCGTCTATTTTCTGAGCATTTCTTTTTTTCTTCTCCGGTGAGATAAGATTCCCCAAACAATCCTTCTGAGTTTTATTTAAATTAACCCTGTACGCCTCATTGACAATTTTTTTGGGGGTATTTTTTCATCATAAATCTTTCCTTTAGAAGATCAGATTGCTGTTCATAGTCCAATTCCCTCGTATTATTCTTTCTAATATGAAAGAACCGGCCATAGGGGACATTGTTCTTCCATTTGGTATAATGGGCGCTCCTGTAATCCAAGTACCCGCTCACATCTACTGATCTGAAATGAGTCTTGGTGATTATTCTATTCTTCTCATGTGTAATTTCCAGATCTGAATAAACTGCTTTCTCTTTCTCTATATTTGTGACAAATGATCTGCCCCAAGTATTATCACTCAGATCTCTTACCAATAGTTCCGCATCCTCTCGGGTACCGTCCATATGGTGATCAGATCATCAATATAGCGTCTATATAGGATTATATTCTGTGCATATCTGGAGGAGCAGAGGGGCGACAGGGACTCGAATAGCCCCATGAACAAGTTACCAAAACTTGGGGCTACCCGAGACCCCATCGCGGTCCCGTGTCTTTGTAAGTACAACTGGCCCCTCAAACTCAACAGATTATGTCTGAGTATGAAGTCCAGAGCCGTCACAAGAAATTCTACCGGTTTTTCAGGCATATTTCCTTTTTTTGTAGATAATATTTAGTGGCATTTTCCCTAACTCATGATCTATATTGGAGTATAAGGCATTTACGTCCAATGTGATTATCCAGTAATTTTCATCCCAAGATATTGTGTTTATTTCATGGATGAGCTGGGTGGAATCTTTAAGGTAAGAAGGTAATTCCTTAACATGTTCTTGGAGATGAAGGTCAAGAAAGAGAGATAGAGGACTAGTCAGGGAATTAATCCCTGAGATGATAGGGGGTCCTGGAGGGTTGATAGGGTCCTTATGGACTTTAGGCAAATGGTATAAAAGGCAGTGGAAGCCTCTCTATTAACTAAGAAATCCCTTTCCTTTTTATTCAGAATGCCTTCGGAGAAAGCCCTGTCAATTACATCATGAGATTCTTTTCTGAAGATTTTTGATGGATCTGTATGTAGTTTTTCGTAGTATTTACCATCAGATAAAATTTTGTGTGCTTCATTAATATAGGCTTCTGTGTCTTGGACATCTACCCCTCCCCCCTTATCGGCTTCACGGATTACAATCTCTCTATTAGTTTTTAGTTTAGCGATCGCCATTTCTTCTTTCCTCGTTATATTAGCCTTCTGAATGGGCTTTTGGTTTCTCTAGTCTCTTGATTTTTATTTTTATTTTTTAAAAATTCTTGTGATTTAAGAGTAGGAAATTCCTCGCCGGTTAGTGTGAAATTCTCCTTTACCGCGTGGGATTCGGTGGTGGGATCGTGCGGCTGCAGGAGCGGAGAGCCGCTGTCAGGCCCGGCCCGACTCCGCAGAAAGAGGCTTCATTACAAAGAATCCCGACCATCAGAACAGGCAGAAAAAGCCCCGAAATGCATCCTACAAAGTGATAGAAGTAATATAGAAAGAACAGGGCTCAGATCAGCTCCGCAGCGGAGGCAGAAGCCGGAGACCCCTGATATCAGCCCTCGCTACCGGGGAGCAGCGGAGGGACCCTGGAAGAGAAAGGGGCAGATTCAGCAGATGGAGGAACAAGGCTCAGACCTCCGGGGGCAAAAGTATAATAATGAGAAAAGTACAAAATAATATATGGACACATCGGGGGAAATAGGATTGGACACGACGTCACCAATTGTCTCCGCAGATCTATTGGTAAAGATGCTATTGACATGAAATTCTCCCCAGATCTCAGTAACAACCCGTCCAATCCACAGAAACCACCATAGATGTCCATAAATGATGTGTAATAATGAGAAATGACACCGGGAAATGTATTGACCACGTTAGTGTAATGTAATTAATACTTGGTACAAAAGGCTTTGCTTCTGATGAAGCTTCACGACGCCTCCTGTATGGAGAAACCAGTCACTACACTATCTCCAGAAGCCTCCTGTATGGAGAAACCAGTCACTACACTATCTCCAGAAGCCTCCTGTATGGAGAAACCAGTCACTACACTATCTCCAGAAGCCTCCTGTATGGAGAAACCAGTCACTACACTATCTCCAGAAGCCTCCTGTATGGAGAAACCAGTCACTACACTATCTCCAGAAGCCTCCTGCATGGAGAAACCAGTCACTACACTATCTTCAGAAGCCTCCTGTATAGAGAAACCAGACACTACACTATCTCCAGAAGCCTCCTGTATGGAGAAACCAGTCACTACACTATCTCCAGACACCTCCTGTATGGAGAAACCAGTCACTACACTATCTCCAGAAGCCTCCTGTATGGAGAAACCAGTCACTACACTATCTCCAGAAGCCTCCTGTATGGAGAAACTAGTCACTACACTATCTCCAGAGACCTCCTGTATGGAGAAACCATTCCCTACACTGTCTCCAGAAGCCTCCTGTATGGAGAAACCAGTCACTACACTATCTCCAGAAGCCTCCTGTATGGAGAAACTAGTCACTACACTATCTCCAGACACCTCCTGTATGGAGAAACCAGTCACTACACTATATCCAGAAGCCTCCTGTATGGAGAAACCAGACACTACACTATATCCAGAAGCCTCCTGTATGGAGAAACCAGTCACTACACTCTCTCCAGACCCCTACAGTATGGAGAAACCAGTCACTACACTATCTCCAGAAGCCTCGTGTATGGAGAAACCAGTCACTACACTATCTCCAGAAGCCTCCTGTATAGAGAAACCAGTCACTACACTATCTCCAGAAGCCTCCTGTATGGAGAAACCAGTCACTACACTATCTCCAGAAGCCTCCTGTATGGAGAAACCAGTCACTACACTATCTCCAGACACCTCCAGTATGGAGAAACCAGTCACTACACTATCTCCAGAAGACTCCTGTATGGAGAAACCAGTCACTACACTATCTCCAGAAGCCTCCTGTATGGAGTAACCAGTCACTACACTATCTCCAGAAGCCTCCTGTATGGAGAAACCAGTCACTACACTATCTCCAGAAGCCTCCTGTATGGAGAAACCAGTCACTACACTATCTCCAGAAGCCTCCTGCATGGAGAAACCAGTCACTACACTATCTCCAGAAGCCTCCTGTATGGAGAAACCAGTCATTACACTATCTCCAGAAGCCTCCTGTATGGAGAAACCAGTCACTACACTATCTCCAGAAGCCTCCTGTATAGAGAAACCAGTCACTACACTATCTCCAGATGCCTCCTATATGGAGAAACCAGTCACTACACTATCTCCAGAAGCCTCATTTATGGAGAAACCAGTCACTACACTATCTCCAGAAGCCTCATGTATGGAGAAACCAGTCACTACACTATCTCCAGACACCTCCTGTATGGAGAAACCAGTCACTACACTATCTCCAGAAGCCTCCTGTATGGAGAAACCAGTCACTACACTATCTCCAGAAGCCTCCTATATGGAGAAACCAGTCACTACACTATCTCCAGAAGCCTCATGTATGTAGAAACCAGTCACTACACTATCTCCAGAAGCCTCATGTATGGAGAAACCAGTCACTACACTATCTCCAGACACCTCCTGTATGGAGAAACCAGTCACTACACTATCTCCAGAAGCCTCCTTTATGAAGAAACCAGTCACTACACTATCTCCAGAAGCCTCCTGTATGGAGAAACCAGTCACTACACTATCTCCAGAAGCCTCCTGTATGGAGAAACCAGTCACTACTCTATCTCCAGAACCCTCCTGTATGGAGAAACCAGTCACTACACCATCTCCAGAAGCCTCCTGTGTGGAGAAACCAGTCACTACACTATCTCCAGAAGCCTCCTGTATGGAGAAACCAGTCACTACACTATCTCCAGAAGCCTCCTGTATGGAGAAACCAGTCACTACACTATCTCCAGAAGCCTCCTGTATGGAGAAACCAGTCACTACACTATCTCCAGAAGCCTCCTGCATGGAGAAACCAGTCACTACACTATCTCCAGAAGCCTCCTGTATGGAGAAACCAGTCACTACACTATCTCCAGAAGCCTCCTGTATGGAGAAACCAGTCACTACACTATCTCCAGAAGCCTCCTGTATAGAGAAACCAGTCACTACACTATCTCCAGATGCCTCCTATATGGAGAAACCAGTCACTACACTATCTCCAGAAGCCTCATGTATGAAGAAACCAGTCACTACACTATCTCCAGAAGCCTCCTGTATGGAGAAACCAGTCACTACACTATCTCCAGAAGCCTCCTGTATGGAGAAACCAGTCACTACTCTATCTCCAGAACCCTCCTGTATGGAGAAACCAGTCACTACACCATCTCCAGAAGCCTCCTGTGTGGAGAAACCAGTCACAACACTATCTCCAGAAGCCTCCTGTATGGAGAAACCAGTCACTACACTATCTCCAGAAGCCTCCTGTATGGAGAAACCAGTCACTACACTATCTCCAGAAGCCTCCTGCATGGAGAAACCAGTCACTACACTATCTCCAGAAGTCTCCTGTATGGAGAAACCAGTCACTACACTATCTCCAGAAGCCTCCTGTATGGAGAAACCAGTCACTACACTATCTCCAGAAGCCTCCTGTATAGAGAAACCAGTCACTACACTATCTCCAGATGCCTCCTATATGGAGAAACCAGTCACTACACTATCTCCAGAAGCCTCATGCATGGAGAAACCAGTCACTACACAATCTCCAGAAGCCTCATGTATGGAGAAACCAGTCACTACACTATCTCCAGACACCTCCTGTATGGAGAAACCAGTCACTACACTATCTCCAGAAGCCTCCTGTATGGAGAAACCAGTCACTACACTATCTCCAGAAGCCTCCTGTATGGAGAAACCAGTCACTACACTATCTCCAGAAGCCTCATGTATGTAGAAACCAGTCACTACACTATCTCCAGAAGCCTCCTATATGGAGAAACCAGTCACTACACTATCTCCAGAAGCCTCATGTATGTAGAAACCAGTCACTACACTATCTCCAGAAGCCTCATGTATGGAGAAACCAGTCACTACACTATCTCCAGACACCTCCTGTATGGAGAAACCAGTCACTACACTATCTCCAGAAGCCTCCTTTAAGAAGAAACCAGTCACTACACTATCTCCAGAAGCCTCCTGTATGGAGAAACCAGTCACTACTCTATCTCCAGAACCCTCCTGTATGGAGAAACCAGTCACTACACCATCTCCAGAAGCTTCCTGTATGGAGAAACCAGTCACTACACTATCTCCAGAAGCCTCCTGTATGGAGAAACAAGTCACTACACTATCTCCAGAAGCCTCCTGTATGGAGAAACCAGTCACTACACTATCTCCAGAAGCCTCCTGTATGGAGAAACCAGTCACTACACTATCTCCAGAAGCCTCCTGTATGGAGAAACCAGTCACTACACTATCTCCAGACACCTCCTGTATGGAGAAACCAGTCACTACACTATCTCCAGAAGCCTCCTGTATGGAGAAACCAGACACTACACTATCTCCAGAAGCCTCCTTTATGGAGAAACCAGTCACTACACTATCTCCAGAAGCCTCCTGTATGGAGAAACCAGTCACTACACTATCTCCAGAAGCCTCCTATATAGAGAAACCAGTCACTGCTCTATCTGCAGAACCCTCCTGTGTGGAGAAACCAGTCACTACACTATATCCAGAAGCCTCATGTATGGAGAAACCAGTCACTACACTATCTCCAGACACCTCCTGTATGGAGAAACCAATCACTACACTATCTCCAGAAGCCTCCTTTATGGAGAAACCAGTCACTACACTATCTCCAGAAGCCTCCTGTATGGAGAAACCAGTCACTACTCTATCTCCAGAACTCTCCTGTATGGAGAAACCAGTCACTACACCATCTCCAGAAGCCTCCTGTGTGGAGAAACCAGTCACTACACTATCTCCAGAAGCCTCATGTATGGAGAAACCAGTCACTACACTATCTCCAGAAGCCTCCTGTATGGAGAAACCAGTCACTACACTATCTCCAGAAGCCTTCTCTATGGAGAAACCAGTCACTACACTATCTCCACAAACCTCCTGTATGGAGAAACCAGTCACTACACTATATCCAGAAGCCTCCTATATGGAGAAACCAGACACTACACTATCTCCAGAAGCCTCCTTTATGGAGAAACCAGTCACTACACTATCTCCAGAAGCCTCCTGTATGGAGAAACCAGTCACTACACTATCTCCAGAAGCCTCCTGTATGGAGAAACCAGTCACTACACTATCTCCAGAAGCCTCCTGCATGGAGAAACCAGTCACTACACTATCTCCAGAAGCCTCCTGTATGGAGAAACCAGTCACTACACTATCTCCAGAAGCCTCCTGTATGGAGAAACGAGTCACTACACTATCTCCAGAAGCCTCCTGTATAGAGAAACCAGTCACTACACTATCTCCAGATGCCTCCTATATGGAGAAACCAGTCACTACACTATCTCCAGAAGCCTCATGTATGGAGAAACCAGTCACTACACTATCTCCAGAAGCCTCATGTATGGAGAAACCAGTCACTACACTATCTCCAGGAGCCTCCTGTATGGAGAAACCAGTCACTACACTATCTCCAGAAGCCTCCTGTATGGAGAAACCAGTCACTACACTATCTCCAGAAGCCTCCTGTATGGAGAAACCAGTCACTACACTATCTCCAGAAGCCTCCTATATGGAGGAACCAGTCACTACACTATCTCCAGAAGCCTCATGTATGTAGAAACCAGTCACTACACTATCTCCAGAAGCCTCATGTATGGAGAAACCAGTCACTACACTATCTCCAGACACCTCCTGTATGGAGAAACCAGTCACTACACTATCTCCAGAAGCCTCCTTTATGAAGAAACCAGTCACTACACTATCTCCAGAAGCCTCCTGAATGGAGAAACCAGTCACTACACTATCTCCAGAAGCCTCCTTTATGAAGAAACCAGTCAATACACTATCTCCAGAAGCCTCCTGTATGGAGAAACCAGTCACTACTCTATCTCCAGAACCCTCCTGTATGGAGAAACCAGTCACTACACCATCTCCAGAAGCCTCCTGTATGGAGAAACCAGTCACTACACTATCTCCAGAAGCCTCCTGTATGGACAAACCAGTCACTACACTATCTCCAGAAGCCTCCTGTATGGAGAAACCAGTCACTACACTATCTCCAGAAGCCTCCTGTATGGAGAAACCAGTCACTACACTATCTCCAGACACCTCCTGTATGGAGAAACCAGTCACTACACTATCTCCAGAAGCCTCCTGTATGGAGAAACCAGACACTACACTATCTCCAGAAGCCTCCTTTATGGAGAAACCAGTCACTACACTATCTCCAGAAGCCTCCTATATAGAGAAACCAGTCACTACTCTATCTGCAGAACCCTCCTGTGTGGAGAAACCAGTCACTACACTATATCCAGAAGCCTCATGTATGGAGAAACCAGTCACTACACTATCTCCAGACACCTCCTGTATGGAGAAACCAATCACTACACTATCTCCAGAAGCCTCCTGTATGGAGAAACCAGTCACTACACTATCTCCAGAAGCCTCCTGTATGGAGAAACCAGTCACTACACTATCTCCAGAAGCCTCCTGTATGGAGAAACCAGTCACTACACTATCTCCAGAAGCCTCCTGCATGGAGAAACCAGTCACTACACTATCTTCAGAAGCCTCCTGTATAGAGAAACCAGACACTACACTATCTCCAGAAGCCTCCTGTATGGAGAAACCAGTCACTACACTATCTCCAGACACCTCCTGTATGGAGAAACCAGTCACTACACTATCTCCAGAAGCCTCCTGTATGGAGAAACCAGTCACTACACTATCTCCAGAAGCCTCCTGTATGGAGAAACTAGTCACTACACTATCTCCAGAGACCTCCTGTATGGAGAAACCATTCCCTACACTGTCTCCAGAAGCCTCCTGTATGGAGAAACCAGTCACTACACTATCTCCAGAAGCCTCCTGTATGGAGAAACTAGTCACTACACTATCTCCAGACACCTCCTGTATGGAGAAACCAGTCACTACACTATATCCAGAAGCCTCCTGTATGGAGAAACCAGACACTACACTATATCCAGAAGCCTCCTGTATGGAGAAACCAGTCACTACACTCTCTCCAGACCCCTACAGTATGGAGAAACCAGTCACTACACTATCTCCAGAAGCCTCGTGTATGGAGAAACCAGTCACTACACTATCTCCAGAAGCCTCCTGTATAGAGAAACCAGTCACTACACTATCTCCAGAAGCCTCCTGTATGGAGAAACCAGTCACTACACTATCTCCAGAAGCCTCCTGTATGGAGAAACCAGTCACTACACTATCTCCAGACACCTCCAGTATGGAGAAACCAGTCACTACACTATCTCCAGAAGACTCCTGTATGGAGAAACCAGTCACTACACTATCTCCAGAAGCCTCCTGTATGGAGTAACCAGTCACTACACTATCTCCAGAAGCCTCCTGTATGGAGAAACCAGTCACTACACTATCTCCAGAAGCCTCCTGTATGGAGAAACCAGTCACTACACTATCTCCAGAAGCCTCCTGCATGGAGAAACCAGTCACTACACTATCTCCAGAAGCCTCCTGTATGGAGAAACCAGTCATTACACTATCTCCAGAAGCCTCCTGTATGGAGAAACCAGTCACTACACTATCTCCAGAAGCCTCCTGTATAGAGAAACCAGTCACTACACTATCTCCAGATGCCTCCTATATGGAGAAACCAGTCACTACACTATCTCCAGAAGCCTCATTTATGGAGAAACCAGTCACTACACTATCTCCAGAAGCCTCATGTATGGAGAAACCAGTCACTACACTATCTCCAGACACCTCCTGTATGGAGAAACCAGTCACTACACTATCTCCAGAAGCCTCCTGTATGGAGAAACCAGTCACTACACTATCTCCAGAAGCCTCCTATATGGAGAAACCAGTCACTACACTATCTCCAGAAGCCTCATGTATGTAGAAACCAGTCACTACACTATCTCCAGAAGCCTCATGTATGGAGAAACCAGTCACTACACTATCTCCAGACACCTCCTGTATGGAGAAACCAGTCACTACACTATCTCCAGAAGCCTCCTTTATGAAGAAACCAGTCACTACACTATCTCCAGAAGCCTCCTGTATGGAGAAACCAGTCACTACACTATCTCCAGAAGCCTCCTGTATGGAGAAACCAGTCACTACTCTATCTCCAGAACCCTCCTGTATGGAGAAACCAGTCACTACACCATCTCCAGAAGCCTCCTGTGTGGAGAAACCAGTCACTACACTATCTCCAGAAGCCTCCTGTATGGAGAAACCAGTCACTACACTATCTCCAGAAGCCTCCTGTATGGAGAAACCAGTCACTACACTATCTCCAGAAGCCTCCTGTATGGAGAAACCAGTCACTACACTATCTCCAGAAGCCTCCTGCATGGAGAAACCAGTCACTACACTATCTCCAGAAGCCTCCTGTATGGAGAAACCAGTCACTACACTATCTCCAGAAGCCTCCTGTATGGAGAAACCAGTCACTACACTATCTCCAGAAGCCTCCTGTATAGAGAAACCAGTCACTACACTATCTCCAGATGCCTCCTATATGGAGAAACCAGTCACTACACTATCTCCAGAAGCCTCATGTATGAAGAAACCAGTCACTACACTATCTCCAGAAGCCTCCTGTATGGAGAAACCAGTCACTACACTATCTCCAGAAGCCTCCTGTATGGAGAAACCAGTCACTACTCTATCTCCAGAACCCTCCTGTATGGAGAAACCAGTCACTACACCATCTCCAGAAGCCCCCTGTGTGGAGAAACCAGTCACAACACTATCTCCAGAAGCCTCCTGTATGGAGAAACCAGTCACTACACTATCTCCAGAAGCCTCCTGTATGGAGAAACCAGTCACTACACTATCTCCAGAAGCCTCCTGCATGGAGAAACCAGTCACTACACTATCTCCAGAAGTCTCCTGTATGGAGAAACCAGTCACTACACTATCTCCAGAAGCCTCCTGTATGGAGAAACCAGTCACTACACTATCTCCAGAAGCCTCCTGTATAGAGAAACCAGTCACTACACTATCTCCAGATGCCTCCTATATGGAGAAACCAGTCACTACACTATCTCCAGAAGCCTCATGTATGGAGAAACCAGTCACTACACAATCTCCAGAAGCCTCATGTATGGAGAAACCAGTCACTACACTATCTCCAGACACCTCCTGTATGGAGAAACCAGTCACTACACTATCTCCAGAAGCCTCCTGTATGGAGAAACCAGTCACTACACTATCTCCAGAAGCCTCCTGTATGGAGAAACCAGTCACTACACTATCTCCAGAAGCCTCATGTATGTAGAAACCAGTCACTACACTATCTCCAGAAGCCTCCTATATGGAGAAACCAGTCACTACACTATCTCCAGAAGCCTCATGTATGTAGAAACCAGTCACTACACTATCTCCAGAAGCCTCATGTATGGAGAAACCAGTCACTACACTATCTCCAGACACCTCCTGTATGGAGAAACCAGTCACTACACTATCTCCAGAAGCCTCCTTTAAGAAGAAACCAGTCACTACACTATCTCCAGAAGCCTCCTGTATGGAGAAACCAGTCACTACTCTATCTCCAGAACCCTCCTGTATGGAGAAACCAGTCACTACACCATCTCCAGAAGCTTCCTGTATGGAGAAACCAGTCACTACACTATCTCCAGAAGCCTCCTGTATGGAGAAACAAGTCACTACACTATCTCCAGAAGCCTCCTGTATGGAGAAACCAGTCACTACACTATCTCCAGAAGCCTCCTGTATGGAGAAACCAGTCACTACACTATCTCCAGAAGCCTCCTGTATGGAGAAACCAGTCACTACACTATCTCCAGACACCTCCTGTATGGAGAAACCAGTCACTACACTATCTCCAGAAGCCTCCTGTATGGAGAAACCAGACACTACACTATCTCCAGAAGCCTCCTTTATGGAGAAACCAGTCACTACACTATCTCCAGAAGCCTCCTGTATGGAGAAACCAGTCACTACACTATCTCCAGAAGCCTCCTATATAGAGAAACCAGTCACTGCTCTATCTGCAGAACCCTCCTGTGTGGAGAAACCAGTCACTACACTATATCCAGAAGCCTCATGTATGGAGAAACCAGTCACTACACTATCTCCAGACACCTCCTGTATGGAGAAACCAATCACTACACTATCTCCAGAAGCCTCCTTTATGGAGAAACCAGTCACTACACTATCTCCAGAAGCCTCCTGTATGGAGAAACCAGTCACTACTCTATCTCCAGAACTCTCCTGTATGGAGAAACCAGTCACTACACCATCTCCAGAAGCCTCCTGTGTGGAGAAACCAGTCACTACACTATCTCCAGAAGCCTCATGTATGGAGAAACCAGTCACTACACTATCTCCAGAAGCCTCCTGTATGGAGAAACCAGTCACTACACTATCTCCAGAAGCCTTCTCTATGGAGAAACCAGTCACTACACTATCTCCACAAACCTCCTGTATGGAGAAACCAGTCACTACACTATATCCAGAAGCCTCCTATATGGAGAAACCAGACACTACACTATCTCCAGAAGCCTCCTTTATGGAGAAACCAGTCACTACACTATCTCCAGAAGCCTCCTGTATGGAGAAACCAGTCACTACACTATCTCCAGAAGCCTCCTGTATGGAGAAACCAGTCACTACACTATCTCCAGAAGCCTCCTGCATGGAGAAACCAGTCACTACACTATCTCCAGAAGCCTCCTGTATGGAGAAACCAGTCACTACACTATCTCCAGAAGCCTCCTGTATGGAGAAACGAGTCACTACACTATCTCCAGAAGCCTCCTGTATAGAGAAACCAGTCACTACACTATCTCCAGATGCCTCCTATATGGAGAAACCAGTCACTACACTATCTCCAGAAGCCTCATGTATGGAGAAACCAGTCACTACACTATCTCCAGAAGCCTCATGTATGGAGAAACCAGTCACTACACTATCTCCAGGAGCCTCCTGTATGGAGAAACCAGTCACTACACTATCTCCAGAAGCCTCCTGTATGGAGAAACCAGTCACTACACTATCTCCAGAAGCCTCCTGTATGGAGAAACCAGTCACTACACTATCTCCAGAAGCCTCCTATATGGAGGAACCAGTCACTACACTATCTCCAGAAGCCTCATGTATGTAGAAACCAGTCACTACACTATCTCCAGAAGCCTCATGTATGGAGAAACCAGTCACTACACTATCTCCAGACACCTCCTGTATGGAGAAACCAGTCACTACACTATCTCCAGAAGCCTCCTTTATGAAGAAACCAGTCACTACACTATCTCCAGAAGCCTCCTGAATGGAGAAACCAGTCACTACACTATCTCCAGAAGCCTCCATTATGAAGAAACCAGTCAATACACTATCTCCAGAAGCCTCCTGTATGGAGAAACCAGTCACTACTCTATCTCCAGAACCCTCCTGTATGGAGAAACCAGTCACTACACCATCTCCAGAAGCCTCCTGTATGGAGAAACCAGTCACTACACTATCTCCAGAAGCCTCCTGTATGGACAAACCAGTCACTACACTATCTCCAGAAGCCTCCTGTATGGAGAAACCAGTCACTACACTATCTCCAGAAGCCTCCTGTATGGAGAAACCAGTCACTACACTATCTCCAGACACCTCCTGTATGGAGAAACCAGTCACTACACTATCTCCAGAAGCCTCCTGTATGGAGAAACCAGACACTACACTATCTCCAGAAGCCTCCTTTATGGAGAAACCAGTCACTACACTATCTCCAGAAGCCTCCTATATAGAGAAACCAGTCACTACTCTATCTGCAGAACCCTCCTGTGTGGAGAAACCAGTCACTACACTATATCCAGAAGCCTCATGTATGGAGAAACCAGTCACTACACTATCTCCAGACACCTCCTGTATGGAGAAACCAATCACTACACTATCTCCAGAAGCCTCCTGTATGGAGAAACCAGTCACTACACTATCTCCAGAAGCCTCCTATATAGAGAAACCAGTCACTACTCTATCTGCAGAACCCTCCTGTGTGGAGAAACCAGTCACTACACTATATCCAGAAGCCTCATGTATGGAGAAACCAGTCACTACACTATCTCCAGACACCTCCTGTATGGAGAAACCAATCACTACACTATCTCCAGAAGCCTCCTTTATGGAGAAACCAGTCACTACACTATCTCCAGAAGCCTCCTGTATGGAGAAACCAGTCACTACTCTATCTCCAGAACCCTCCTGTATGGAGAAACCAGTCACTACACCATCTCCAGAAGCCTCCTGTGTGGAGAAACCAGTCACTACACTATCTCCAGAAGCCTCATGTATGGAGAAACCAGTCACTACACTATCTCCAGAAGCCTCCTGTATGGAGAAACCAGTCACTACACTATCTCCAGAAGCCTCCTGTATGGAGAAACCAGTCACTACACTATCTCCACAAACCTCCTGTATGGAGAAACCAGTCACTACACTATATCCAGAAGCCTCCTGTATGGAGAAACCAGACACTACACTATCTCCAGAAGCCTCCTTTATGGAGAAACCAGTCACTACACTATCTCCAGAAGCCTCCTGTATGGAGAAACCAGTCACTACACTATCTCCAGAAGCCTCCTGTATGGAGAAACCAGTCACTACACTATCTCCAGAAGCCTCCTGCATGGAGAAACCAGTCACTACACTATCTCCAGAAGCCTCCTGTATGGAGAAACCAGTCACTACACTATCTCCAGAAGCCTCCTATATGGAGGAACCAGTCACTACACTATCTCCAGAAGCCTCATGTATGTAGAAACCAGTCACTACACTATCTCCAGAAGCCTCATGTATGGAGAAACCAGTCACTACACTATCTCCAGACACCTCCTGTATGGAGAAACCAGTCACTACACTATCTCCAGAAGCCTCCTTTATGAAGAAACCAGTCACTACACTATCTCCAGAAGCCTCCTGAATGGAGAAACCAGTCACTACACTATCTCCAGAAGCCTCCTTTATGAAGAAACCAGTCAATACACTATCTCCAGAAGCCTCCTGTATGGAGAAACCAGTCACTACTCTATCTCCAGAACCCTCCTGTATGGAGAAACCAGTCACTACACCATCTCCAGAAGCCTCCTGTATGGAGAAACCAGTCACTACACTATCTCCAGAAGCCTCCTGTATGGACAAACCAGTCACTACACTATCTCCAGAAGCCTCCTGTATGGAGAAACCAGTCACTACACTATCTCCAGAAGCCTCCTGTATGGAGAAACCAGTCACTACACTATCTCCAGACACCTCCTGTATGGAGAAACCAGTCACTACACTATCTCCAGAAGCCTCCTGTATGGAGAAACCAGACACTACACTATCTCCAGAAGCCTCCTTTATGGAGAAACCAGTCACTACACTATCTCCAGAAGCCTCCTATATAGAGAAACCAGTCACTACTCTATCTGCAGAACCCTCCTGTGTGGAGAAACCAGTCACTACACTATATCCAGAAGCCTCATGTATGGAGAAACCAGTCACTACACTATCTCCAGACACCTCCTGTATGGAGAAACCAATCACTACACTATCTCCAGAAGCCTCCTGTATGGAGAAACCAGTCACTACACTATCTCCAGAAGCCTCCTATATAGAGAAACCAGTCACTACTCTATCTGCAGAACCCTCCTGTGTGGAGAAACCAGTCACTACACTATATCCAGAAGCCTCATGTATGGAGAAACCAGTCACTACACTATCTCCAGACACCTCCTGTATGGAGAAACCAATCACTACACTATCTCCAGAAGCCTCCTTTATGGAGAAACCAGTCACTACACTATCTCCAGAAGCCTCCTGTATGGAGAAACCAGTCACTACTCTATCTCCAGAACCCTCCTGTATGGAGAAACCAGTCACTACACCATCTCCAGAAGCCTCCTGTGTGGAGAAACCAGTCACTACACTATCTCCAGAAGCCTCATGTATGGAGAAACCAGTCACTACACTATCTCCAGAAGCCTCCTGTATGGAGAAACCAGTCACTACACTATCTCCAGAAGCCTCCTGTATGGAGAAACCAGTCACTACACTATCTCCACAAACCTCCTGTATGGAGAAACCAGTCACTACACTATATCCAGAAGCCTCCTGTATGGAGAAACCAGACACTACACTATCTCCAGAAGCCTCCTTTATGGAGAAACCAGTCACTACACTATCTCCAGAAGCCTCCTGTATGGAGAAACCAGTCACTACACTATCTCCAGAAGCCTCCTGTATGGAGAAACCAGTCACTACACTATCTCCAGAAGCCTCCTGCATGGAGAAACCAGTCACTACACTATCTCCAGAAGCCTCCTGTATGGAGAAACCAGTCACTACACTATCTCCAGAAGCCTCCTGTATGGAGAAACGAGTCACTACACTATCTCCAGAAGCCTCCTGTATAGAGAAACCAGTCACTACACTATCTCTAGATGCCTCCTATATGGAGAAACCAGTCACTACACTATCTCCAGAAGCCTCATGTATGGAGAAACCAGTCACTACACTATCTCCAGAAGCCTCATGTATGGAGAAACCAGTCACTACACTATCTCCAGGAGCCTCCTGTATGGAGAAACCAGTCACTACACTATCTCCAGAAGCCTCCTGTATGGAGAAACCAGTCACTACACTATCTCCAGAAGCCTCCTGTATGGAGAAACCAGTCACTACACTATCTCCAGAAGCCTCCTGTATGGAGAAACCAGTCACTACACTATCTCCAGAAGCCTCCTATATGGAGGAACCAGTCACTACACTATCTCCAGAAGCCTCATGTATGTAGAAACCAGTCACTACACTATCTCCAGAAGCCTCATGTATGGAGAAACCAGTCACTACACTATCTGCAGACACCTCCTGTATGGAGAAACCAGTCACTACACTATCTCCAGAAGACTCATGTATAGAGAAACCAGTCACTACACTATCTCCAGACGCCTCCTGTATGGAGAAACCAGTCATTACACTATCTCAAAACACCTCCTGTATGGAGAAACCAGTGACTACACTATCTCCAGAAGCCTCCTATATGGAGAAACCAGACACCACACTATCTCCAGAAGCCTCCTGTATGGAGTAACCAGTCACTACACTATCTCCACACACCTCCTGTATGGAGAAACCAGTCACTACACTATCTCCAGAAGCCTCCTGTATGGAGAAACCAGACACTACACTATCTCCAGAAGCCTCCTTTATGGAGAAACCAGTCACTACACTATCTCCAGAAGCCTCCTGTATGGAGAAATTAGTCACTACACTATCTCCAGAAGCCTCCTGTATGGAGAAACCAGTCACTACACTATCTCCAGAAGCCTCCTGCATGGAGAAACCAGTCACTACACTATCTCCTGAAGCCTCCTGTAGGGAGAAACCAGTCACTACACTATCTCCAGAAGCCTCCTGTATGGAGAAACCAGTCACTACACTATCTCCAGAAGCCTCCTGTATAGAGAAACCAGTCACTACACTATCTCCAGATGCCTCCTATATGGAGAAACCAGTCACTACACTATCTCCAGAAGCCTCCTGTATGGAGAAACCAGTCACTACACTATCTCCAGAAGCCTCCAGTATGGAGAAACCAGTCACTACTCTATCTCCAGAACCCTCCTGTATGGAGAAACCAGTCACTACACCATCTCCAGAAGCCTCCTGTGTGGAGAAACCAGTCACTACACTATCTCCAGAAGACTCATGTATAGAGAAACCAGTCACTACACTATCTCCAGAAGCCTCCTGTATGGAGAAACCAGTCATTACACTATCTCAAGACACCTCCTGTATGGAGAAACCAGTGACTACACTATCTCCAGAAGCCTCCTATATGGAGAAACCAGACACCACACTATCTCCAGAAGCCTCCTGTATGGAGTAACCAGTCACTACACTATCTCCACACACCTCCTGTATGGAGAAACCAGTCACTACACTATCTCCAGATGCCTCCTATATGGAGAAACCAGTCACTACACTATCTCCAGAAGCCTCATGTATGGAGAAACCAGTCACTACACTATCTCCAGAAGCCTCATGTATGGAGAAACCAGTCACTACACTATCTCCAGGAGCCTCCTGTATGGAGAAACCAGTCACTACACTATCTCCAGAAGCCTCCTGTATGGAGAAACCAGTCACTACACTATCTCCAGAAGCCTCCTGTATGGAGAAACCAGTCACTACACTATCTCCAGAAGCCTCCTATATGGAGGAACCAGTCACTACACTATCTCCAGAAGCCTCATGTATGTAGAAACCAGTCACTACACTATCTCCAGAAGCCTCATGTATGGAGAAACCAGTCACTACACTATCTCCAGACACCTCCTGTATGGAGAAACCAGTCACTACACTATCTCCAGAAGCCTCCTTTATGAAGAAACCAGTCACTACACTATCTCCAGAAGCCTCCTGAATGGAGAAACCAGTCACTACACTATCTCCAGAAGCCTCCTTTATGAAGAAACCAGTCAATACACTATCTCCAGAAGCCTCCTGTATGGAGAAACCAGTCACTACTCTATCTCCAGAACCCTCCTGTATGGAGAAACCAGTCACTACACCATCTCCAGAAGCCTCCTGTATGGAGAAACCAGTCACTACACTATCTCCAGAAGCCTCCTGTATGGACAAACCAGTCACTACACTATCTCCAGAAGCCTCCTGTATGGAGAAACCAGTCACTACACTATCTCCAGAAGCCTCCTGTATGGAGAAACCAGTCACTACACTATCTCCAGACACCTCCTGTATGGAGAAACCAGTCACTACACTATCTCCAGAAGCCTCCTGTATGGAGAAACCAGACACTACACTATCTCCAGAAGCCTCCTTTATGGAGAAACCAGTCACTACACTATCTCCAGAAGCCTCCTATATAGAGAAACCAGTCACTACTCTATCTGCAGAACCCTCCTGTGTGGAGAAACCAGTCACTACACTATATCCAGAAGCCTCATGTATGGAGAAACCAGTCACTACACTATCTCCAGACACCTCCTGTATGGAGAAACCAATCACTACACTATCTCCAGAAGCCTCCTGTATGGAGAAACCAGTCACTACACTATCTCCAGAAGCCTCCTATATAGAGAAACCAGTCACTACTCTATCTGCAGAACCCTCCTGTGTGGAGAAACCAGTCACTACACTATATCCAGAAGCCTCATGTATGGAGAAACCAGTCACTACACTATCTCCAGACACCTCCTGTATGGAGAAACCAATCACTACACTATCTCCAGAAGCCTCCTTTATGGAGAAACCAGTCACTACACTATCTCCAGAAGCCTCCTGTATGGAGAAACCAGTCACTACTCTATCTCCAGAACCCTCCTGTATGGAGAAACCAGTCACTACACCATCTCCAGAAGCCTCCTGTGTGGAGAAACCAGTCACTACACTATCTCCAGAAGCCTCATGTATGGAGAAACCAGTCACTACACTATCTCCAGAAGCCTCCTGTATGGAGAAACCAGTCACTACACTATCTCCAGAAGCCTCCTGTATGGAGAAACCAGTCACTACACTATCTCCACAAACCTCCTGTATGGAGAAACCAGTCACTACACTATATCCAGAAGCCTCCTGTATGGAGAAACCAGACACTACACTATCTCCAGAAGCCTCCTTTATGGAGAAACCAGTCACTACACTATCTCCAGAAGCCTCCTGTATGGAGAAACCAGTCACTACACTATCTCCAGAAGCCTCCTGTATGGAGAAACCAGTCACTACACTATCTCCAGAAGCCTCCTGCATGGAGAAACCAGTCACTACACTATCTCCAGAAGCCTCCTGTATGGAGAAACCAGTCACTACACTATCTCCAGAAGCCTCCTATATGGAGGAACCAGTCACTACACTATCTCCAGAAGCCTCATGTATGTAGAAACCAGTCACTACACTATCTCCAGAAGCCTCATGTATGGAGAAACCAGTCACTACACTATCTCCAGACACCTCCTGTATGGAGAAACCAGTCACTACACTATCTCCAGAAGCCTCCTTTATGAAGAAACCAGTCACTACACTATCTCCAGAAGCCTCCTGAATGGAGAAACCAGTCACTACACTATCTCCAGAAGCCTCCTTTATGAAGAAACCAGTCAATACACTATCTCCAGAAGCCTCCTGTATGGAGAAACCAGTCACTACTCTATCTCCAGAACCCTCCTGTATGGAGAAACCAGTCACTACACCATCTCCAGAAGCCTCCTGTATGGAGAAACCAGTCACTACACTATCTCCAGAAGCCTCCTGTATGGACAAACCAGTCACTACACTATCTCCAGAAGCCTCCTGTATGGAGAAACCAGTCACTACACTATCTCCAGAAGCCTCCTGTATGGAGAAACCAGTCACTACACTATCTCCAGACACCTCCTGTATGGAGAAACCAGTCACTACACTATCTCCAGAAGCCTCCTGTATGGAGAAACCAGACACTACACTATCTCCAGAAGCCTCCTTTATGGAGAAACCAGTCACTACACTATCTCCAGAAGCCTCCTATATAGAGAAACCAGTCACTACTCTATCTGCAGAACCCTCCTGTGTGGAGAAACCAGTCACTACACTATATCCAGAAGCCTCATGTATGGAGAAACCAGTCACTACACTATCTCCAGACACCTCCTGTATGGAGAAACCAATCACTACACTATCTCCAGAAGCCTCCTGTATGGAGAAACCAGTCACTACACTATCTCCAGAAGCCTCCTATATAGAGAAACCAGTCACTACTCTATCTGCAGAACCCTCCTGTGTGGAGAAACCAGTCACTACACTATATCCAGAAGCCTCATGTATGGAGAAACCAGTCACTACACTATCTCCAGACACCTCCTGTATGGAGAAACCAATCACTACACTATCTCCAGAAGCCTCCTTTATGGAGAAACCAGTCACTACACTATCTCCAGAAGCCTCCTGTATGGAGAAACCAGTCACTACTCTATCTCCAGAACCCTCCTGTATGGAGAAACCAGTCACTACACCATCTCCAGAAGCCTCCTGTGTGGAGAAACCAGTCACTACACTATCTCCAGAAGCCTCATGTATGGAGAAACCAGTCACTACACTATCTCCAGAAGCCTCCTGTATGGAGAAACCAGTCACTACACTATCTCCAGAAGCCTCCTGTATGGAGAAACCAGTCACTACACTATCTCCACAAACCTCCTGTATGGAGAAACCAGTCACTACACTATATCCAGAAGCCTCCTGTATGGAGAAACCAGACACTACACTATCTCCAGAAGCCTCCTTTATGGAGAAACCAGTCACTACACTATCTCCAGAAGCCTCCTGTATGGAGAAACCAGTCACTACACTATCTCCAGAAGCCTCCTGTATGGAGAAACCAGTCACTACACTATCTCCAGAAGCCTCCTGCATGGAGAAACCAGTCACTACACTATCTCCAGAAGCCTCCTGTATGGAGAAACCAGTCACTACACTATCTCCAGAAGCCTCCTGTATGGAGAAACGAGTCACTACACTATCTCCAGAAGCCTCCTGTATAGAGAAACCAGTCACTACACTATCTCTAGATGCCTCCTATATGGAGAAACCAGTCACTACACTATCTCCAGAAGCCTCATGTATGGAGAAACCAGTCACTACACTATCTCCAGAAGCCTCATGTATGGAGAAACCAGTCACTACACTATCTCCAGGAGCCTCCTGTATGGAGAAACCAGTCACTACACTATCTCCAGAAGCCTCCTGTATGGAGAAACCAGTCACTACACTATCTCCAGAAGCCTCCTGTATGGAGAAACCAGTCACTACACTATCTCCAGAAGCCTCCTGTATGGAGAAACCAGTCACTACACTATCTCCAGAAGCCTCCTATATGGAGGAACCAGTCACTACACTATCTCCAGAAGCCTCATGTATGTAGAAACCAGTCACTACACTATCTCCAGAAGCCTCATGTATGGAGAAACCAGTCACTACACTATCTGCAGACACCTCCTGTATGGAGAAACCAGTCACTACACTATCTCCAGAAGACTCATGTATAGAGAAACCAGTCACTACACTATCTCCAGACGCCTCCTGTATGGAGAAACCAGTCATTACACTATCTCAAAACACCTCCTGTATGGAGAAACCAGTGACTACACTATCTCCAGAAGCCTCCTATATGGAGAAACCAGACACCACACTATCTCCAGAAGCCTCCTGTATGGAGTAACCAGTCACTACACTATCTCCACACACCTCCTGTATGGAGAAACCAGTCACTACACTATCTCCAGAAGCCTCCTGTATGGAGAAACCAGACACTACACTATCTCCAGAAGCCTCCTTTATGGAGAAACCAGTCACTACACTATCTCCAGAAGCCTCCTGTATGGAGAAATTAGTCACTACACTATCTCCAGAAGCCTCCTGTATGGAGAAACCAGTCACTACACTATCTCCAGAAGCCTCCTGCATGGAGAAACCAGTCACTACACTATCTCCTGAAGCCTCCTGTAGGGAGAAACCAGTCACTACACTATCTCCAGAAGCCTCCTGTATGGAGAAACCAGTCACTACACTATCTCCAGAAGCCTCCTGTATAGAGAAACCAGTCACTACACTATCTCCAGATGCCTCCTATATGGAGAAACCAGTCACTACACTATCTCCAGAAGCCTCCTGTATGGAGAAACCAGTCACTACACTATCTCCAGAAGCCTCCAGTATGGAGAAACCAGTCACTACTCTATCTCCAGAACCCTCCTGTATGGAGAAACCAGTCACTACACCATCTCCAGAAGCCTCCTGTGTGGAGAAACCAGTCACTACACTATCTCCAGAAGACTCATGTATAGAGAAACCAGTCACTACACTATCTCCAGAAGCCTCCTGTATGGAGAAACCAGTCATTACACTATCTCAAGACACCTCCTGTATGGAGAAACCAGTGACTACACTATCTCCAGAAGCCTCCTATATGGAGAAACCAGACACCACACTATCTCCAGAAGCCTCCTGTATGGAGTAACCAGTCACTACACTATCTCCACACACCTCCTGTATGGAGAAACCAGTCACTACACTATCTTCAGAAGCCTCCTGTATGGAGAAACCAGACACTACACTATCTCCAGAAGCCTCCTTTAGGGAGAAACCAGTCACTACACTATCTCCAGAAGCCTCCTGTATGGAGAAATTAGTCACTACACTATCTCCAGAAGCCTCATGTATGGAGAAACCAGTCACTACACTATCTCCAGAAGCCTCCTGCATGGAGAAACCAGTCACTACACTATCTCCTGAAGCCTCCTGTAGGGAGAAACCAGTCACTACACTATCTCCAGAAGCCTCCTGTATGGAGAAACCAGTCACTACACTATCTCCAGAAGCCTCCTGTATAGAGAAACCAGTCACTACACTATCTCCAGATGCCTCCTATATGGAGAAACCAGTCACTACACTATCTCCAGAAGCCTCCTGTATGGAGAAACCAGTCACTACACTATCTCAAGAAGCCTCATGTATGGGGAAACCAGTCACTACACTATCTCCAGACAACTGCTGTATGGAGAAACCAGTCACTACACTATCTCCAGAAGCCTCCTGTATGGAGAAACCAGTCACTACACTATCTCCAGAAGCCTCCTGTATGGAGAAACCAGTCACTACACTATCTCCAGAAGCCTCCTATATGGAGAAACCAGTCACTACACTATCTCCAGAAGCCTCATGTATGTAGAAACCAGTCACTACACTATCTCCAGAAGCCTCATGTATGGAGAAACCAGTCACTACACTATCTCCAGACACCTCCTGTATGGAGAAACCAGTCACTACACTATCTCCAGAAGCCTCCTTTATGAAGAAATCAGTCACTACACTATCTCCAGAAGCCTCCTGTATGGAGAAACCAGTCACTACTCTATCTCCAGAACCCTCCTGTATGGAGAAACCAGTCACTACACTATCTCCAGAAGCCTCCTGTATGGAGAATCCAGTCACTACACTATCTCCAGACACCTCCTGTATGGAGAAACCAGTCACTACACTATCTCCAGAAGCCTCCTGTATGGAGAAACCAGACACTACACTATCTCCAGAAGCCTCCTTTATGGAGAAACCAGTCACTACACTATCTCCAGAAGCCTCCTGTATGGAGAGACCAGTCACTACACTATCTCCAGAAGCCTCCTATATAGAGAAACCAGTCACTACTCTATCTCCAGAACCCTCCTGTGTGGAGAAACCAGTCACTACACTATATCCAGAAGCCTCATGTATGGAGAAACCAGTCACTACACTATCTCCAGATGCCTCCTATATGGAGAAACCAGTCACTACACTATCTCCAGACACCTCCTGTATGGAGAAACCAGTCACTACACTATCTCCAGAAGCCTCCTTTATGAAGAAACCAGTCACTACACTATCTCCAGAAGCCTCCTGTATGGAGAAACCAGTCACTACTCTATCTCCAGAACCCTCCTGTATGGAGAAACCAGTCACTACACCATCTCCAGAAGCCTCCTGTATGGAGAAACCAGTCACTACACTATCTCCAGAAGCCTCCTGTATGGAGAAACAAGTCACTACACTATCTCCAGAAGCCTCCTGTATGGAGAAACCAGTCACTACACTATCTCCAGAAGCCTCCTGTATGGAGAAACCAGTCACTACACTATCTCCAGAAGCCTCCTGTATGGAGAAACCAGTCACTACACTATCTCCAGACACCTCCTGTATGGAGAAACCAGTCACTACACTATCTCCAGAAGCCTCCTGTATGGAGAAACCAGACACTACACTATCTCCAGAAGCCTCCTTTATGGAGAAACCAGTCACTACACTATCTCCAGAAGCCTCCTGTATGGAGAAACCAGTCACTACACTATCTCCAGAAGCCTCCTATATAGAGAAACCAGTCACTACTCTATCTGCAGAACCCTCCTGTGTGGAGAAACCAGTCACTACACTATATCCAGAAGCCTCATGTATGGAGAAACCAGTCACTACACTATCTCCAGACACCTCCTGTATGGAGAAACCAATCACTACACTATCTCCAGAAGCCTCCTTTATGGAGAAACCAGTCACTACACTATCTCCAGAAGCCTCCTGTATGGAGAAACCAGTCACTACTCTATCTCCAGAACCCTCCTGTATGGAGAAACCAGTCACTACACCATCTCCAGAAGCCTCCTGTGTGGAGAAACCAGTCACTACACTATCTCCAGAAGCCTCATGTATGGAGAAACCAGTCACTACACTATCTCCAGAAGCCTCCTGTATGGAGAAACCAGTCACTACACTATCTCCAGAAGCCTCCTCTATGGAGAAACCAGTCACTACACTATCTCCACACACCTCCTGTATGGAGAAACCAGTCACTACACTATATCCAGAAGCCTCCTGTATGGAGAAACCAGACACTACACTATCTCCAGAAGCCTCCTTTATGGAGAAACCAGTTACTACACTATCTCCAGAAGCCTCCTGTATGGAGAAACCAGTCACTACACTATCTCCAGAAGCCTCCTATATAGAGAAACCAGTCACTACTCTATCTCCAGAACCCTCCTGTGTGGAGAAACCAGTCACTACACTATATCCAGAAGCCTCATGTATGGAGAAACCAGTCACTACACTATCTCCAGATGCCTCCTATATGGAGAAACCAGTCACTACACTATCTCCAGACACCTCCTGTATGGAGAAACCAGTCACTACACTATCTCCAGAAGCCTCCTTTATGAAGAAACCAGTCACTACACTATCTCCAGAAGCCTCCTGTATGGAGAAACCAGTCACTACTCTATCTCCAGAACCCTCCTGTATGGAGAAACCAGTCACTACACCATCTCCAGAAGCCTCCTGTATGGAGAAACCAGTCACTACACTATCTCCAGAAGCCTCCTGTATGGAGAAACAAGTCACTACACTATCTCCAGAAGCCTCCTGTATGGAGAAACCAGTCACTACACTATCTCCAGAAGCCTCCTGTATGGAGAAACCAGTCACTACACTATCTCCAGAAGCCTCCTGTATGGAGAAACCAGTCACTACACTATCTCCAGACACCTCCTGTATGGAGAAACCAGTCACTACACTATCTCCAGAAGCCTCCTGTATGGAGAAACCAGACACTACACTATCTCCAGAAGCCTCCTTTATGGAGAAACCAGTCACTACACTATCTCCAGAAGCCTCCTGTATGGAGAAACCAGTCACTACACTATCTCCAGAAGCCTCCTATATAGAGAAACCAGTCACTACTCTATCTGCAGAACCCTCCTGTGTGGAGAAACCAGTCACTACACTATATCCAGAAGCCTCATGTATGGAGAAACCAGTCACTACACTATCTCCAGACACCTCCTGTATGGAGAAACCAATCACTACACTATCTCCAGAAGCCTCCTTTATGGAGAAACCAGTCACTACACTATCTCCAGAAGCCTCCTGTATGGAGAAACCAGTCACTACTCTATCTCCAGAACCCTCCTGTATGGAGAAACCAGTCACTACACCATCTCCAGAAGCCTCCTGTGTGGAGAAACCAGTCACTACACTATCTCCAGAAGCCTCATGTATGGAGAAACCAGTCACTACACTATCTCCAGAAGCCTCCTGTATGGAGAAACCAGTCACTACACTATCTCCAGAAGCCTCCTCTATGGAGAAACCAGTCACTACACTATCTCCACACACCTCCTGTATCTAGAAACCAGTCACTACACTATATCCAGAAGCCTCCTGTATGGAGAAACCAGACACTACACTATCTCCAGAAGCCTCCTTTATGGAGAAACCAGTCACTACACTATCTCCAGAAGCCTCCTGTATGGAGAAACCAGTCATTACACTATCTCCAGAAGCCTCCTGTATGGAGAAACCAGTCACTACACTATCTCCAGAAGCCTCCTGCATGGAGAAACCAGTCACTACACTATCTCCAGAAGCCTCCTGTATGGAGAAACGAGTCACTACACTATCTCCAGAAGCCTCCTGTATAGAGAAACCAGTCACTACACTATCTCCAGATGCCTCCTATATGGAGAAACCAGTCACTACACTATCTCCAGAAGCCTCATGTATGGAGAAACCAGTCACTACACTATCTCCAGAAGCCTCATGTATGGAGAAACCAATCACTACACTATCTCCAGGAGCCTCCTGTATGGAGAAACCAGTCACTACACTATCTCCAGAAGCCTCCTGTATGGAGAAACCAGTCACTACACTATCTCCAGAAGCCTCCTGTATGGAGAAACCAGTCACTACACTATCTCCAGAAGCCTCCTATATGGAGGAACCAGTCACTACACTATCTCCAGAAGCCTCATGTATGTAGAAACCAGTCACTACACTATCTCCAGAAGCCTCATGTATGGAGAAACCAGTCACTACACTATCTCCAGACACCTCCTGTATGGAGAAACCAGTCACTACACTATCTCCAGAAGCCTCCTTTATGAAGAAACCAGTCACTACACTATCTCCAGAAGCCTCCTGAATGGAGAAACCAGTCACTACACTATCTCCAGAAGCCTCCTTTATGAAGAAATCAGTCAATACACTATCTCCAGAAGCCTCCTGTATGGAGAAACCAGTCACTACTCTATCTCCAGAACCCTCCTGTATGGAGAAACCAGTCACTACACCATCTCCAGAAGCCTCCTGTATGGAGAAACCAGTCACTACTCTATCTCCAGAAGCCTCCTGTATGGAGAAACCAGTCACTACACTATCTCCAGAAGCCTCCTGTATGGAGAAACCAGTCACTACACTATCTCCAGAAGCCTCCTGTATGGAGAAACCAGTCACTACACTATCTCCAGACACCTCCTGTATGGAGAAACCAGTCACTACACTATCTCCAGAAGCCTCCTATATAGAGAAACCAGTCACTACTCTATCTGCAGAACCCTCCTGTGTGGAGAAACCAGTCACTACACTATATCCAGAAGCCTCATGTATGGAGAAACCAGTCACTACACTATCTCCAGACACCTCCTGTATGGAGAAACCAATCACTACACTATCTCCAGAAGCCTCCTTTATAGAGAAACCAGTCACTACACTATCTCCAGAAGCCTCCTGTATGGAGAAACCAGTCACTACTCTATCTCCAGAACCCTCCTGTATGGAGAAACCAGTCACTACACCATCTCCAGAAGCCTCCTGTGTGGAGAAACCAGTCACTACACTATCTCCAGAAGACTCATGTATAGAGAAACCAGTCACTACACTATCTCCAGAAGCCTCCTGTATGGAGAAACCAGTCACTACACTATCTCCAGAAGCCTCCTGTATGGAGAAACCAGTCACTACACTATCTCCAGAAGCCTCCTGTATGGAGAAACCAGTCATTACACTATCTCCAGACACCTCCTGTATGGAGAAACCAGTGACTACACTATCTCCAGAAGCCTCCTATATGGAGAAACCAGACACCACACTATCTCCAGAAGCCTCCTGTATGGAGAAACCAGTCACTACACTATCTCCACACACCTCCTGTATGGAGAAACCAGTCACTACACTATCTCCAGAAGCCTCCTGTATGGAGAAACCAGACACTACACTATCTCCAGAAGCCTCCTTTATGGAGAAACCAGTCACTACACTATCTCCAGAAGCCTCCTGTATGGAGAAATTAGTCACTACACTATCTCCAGAAGCCTCCTGTATGGAGAAACCAGTCACTACACTATCTCCAGAAGCCTCCTGTATGGAGAAACCAGTCACTACACTATCTCCAGAAGCTTCCTGCATGGAGAAACCAGTCACTACACTATCTCCAGAAGCCTCCTGTATGGAGAAACCAGTCACTACACTATCTCCAGAAGCCTCCTGTATGGAGAAACCAGTCACTACACTATCTCCAGAAGCCTCCTGTATAGAGAAACCAGTCACTACACTATCTCCAGATGCCTCCTATATGGAGAAACCAGTCACTACACTATCTCCAGAAGCCTCCTGTATGGAGAAACCAGTCACTACACTATCTCCAGAAGCCTCATGTATGGAGAAACCAGTCACTACACTATCTCCAGACAACTCCTGTATGGAGAAACCAGTCACTACACTATCTCCAGAAGCCTCCTGTATGGAGAAACCAGTCACTACACTATCTCCAGAAGCCTCCTGTATGGAGAAACCAGTCACTACACTATCTCCAGAAGCCTCCTATATGGAGAAACCAGTCACTACACTATCTCCAGAAGCCTCATGTATGTAGAAACCAGTCACTACACTATCTCCAGAAGCCTCATGTATGGAGAAACCAGTCACTACACTATCTCCAGAAGCCTCCTGTATGGAGAAACGAGTCACTACACTATCTCCAGAAGCCTCCTGTATAGAGAAACCAGTCACTACACTATCTCCAGATGCCTCCTATATGGAGAAACCAGTCACTACACTATCTCCAGAAGCCTCATGTATGGAGAAACCAGTCACTACACTATCTCCAGAAGCCTCATGTATGGAGAAACCAGTCACTACACTATCTCCAGGAGCCTCCTGTATGGAGAAACCAGTCACTACACTATCTCCAGAAGCCTCCTGTATGGAGAAACCAGTCACTACACTATCTCCAGAAGCCTCCTGTATGGAGAAACCAGTCACTACACTATCTCCAGAAGCCTCCTATATGGAGGAACCAGTCACTACACTATCTCCAGAAGCCTCATGTATGTAGAAACCAGTCACTACACTATCTCCAGAAGCCTCATGTATGGAGAAACCAGTCACTACACTATCTCCAGACACCTCCTGTATGGAGAAACCAGTCACTACACTATCTCCAGAAGCCTCCTTTATGAAGAAACCAGTCACTACACTATCTCCAGAAGCCTCCTGAATGGAGAAACCAGTCACTACACTATCTCCAGAAGCCTCCTTTATGAAGAAACCAGTCAATACACTATCTCCAGAAGCCTCCTGTATGGAGAAACCAGTCACTACTCTATCTCCAGAACCCTCCTGTATGGAGAAACCAGTCACTACACCATCTCCAGAAGCCTCCTGTATGGAGAAACCAGTTACTACTCTATCTCCAGAAGCCTCCTGTATGGAGAAACCAGTCACTACACTATCTCCAGAAGCCTCCTGTATGGAGAAACCAGTCACTACACTATCTCCAGAAGCCTCCTGTATGGAGAAACCAGTCACTACACTATCTCCAGACACCTCCTGTATGGAGAAACCAGTCACTACACTATCTCCAGAAGCCTCCTGTATCGAGAAACCAGAAACTACACTATCTCCAGAAGCCTCCTTTATGGAGAAACCAGTCACTACACTATCTCCAGAAGCCTCCTATATAGAGAAACCAGTCACTACTCTATCTGCAGAACCCTCCTGTGTGGAGAAACCAGTCACTACACTATATCCAGAAGCCTCATGTATGGAGAAACCAGTCACTACACTATCTCCAGACACCTCCTGTATGGAGAAACCAATCACTACACTATCTCCAGAAGCCTCCTTTATAGAGAAACCAGTCACTACACTATCTCCAGAAGCCTCCTGTATGGAGAAACCAGTCACTACTCTATCTCCAGAACCCTCCTGTATGGAGAAACCAGTCACTACACCATCTCCAGAAGCCTCCTGTGTGGAGAAACCAGTCACTACACTATCTCCAGAAGACTCATGTATAGAGAAACCAGTCACCACACTATCTCCAGAAGCCTCCTGTATGGAGAAACCAGTCACTACACTATCTCCAGAAGCCTCCTGTATGGAGAAACCAGTGACTACACTATCTCCAGAAGCCTCCTATATGGAGAAACCAGACACCACACTATCTCCAGAAGCCTCCTGTATGGAGAAACCAGTCACTACACTATCTCCACACACCTCCTGTATGGAGAAACCAGTCACTACACTATCTCCAGAAGCCTCCTGTATGGAGAAACCAGACACTACACTATCTCCAGAAGCCTCCTTTATGGAGAAACCAGTCACTACACTATCTCCAGAAGCCTCCTGTATGGAGAAATTAGTCACTACACTATCTCCAGAAGCCTCCTGTATGGAGAAACCAGTCACTACTCTATCTCCAGAACCCTCCTGTATGGAGAAACCAGTCACTACACCATCTCCAGAAGCCTCCTGTATGGAGAAACCAGTTACTACTCTATCTCCAGAAGCCTCCTGTATGGAGAAACCAGTCACTACACTATCTCCAGAAGCCTCCTGTATGGAGAAACCAGTCACTACACTATCTCCAGAAGCCTCCTGTATGGAGAAACCAGTCACTACACTATCTCCAGACACCTCCTGTATGGAGAAACCAGTCACTACACTATCTCCAGAAGCCCCCTGTATCGAGAAACCAGACACTACACTATCTCCAGAAGCCTCCTTTATGGAGAAACCAGTCACTACACTATCTCCAGAAGCCTCCTATATAGAGAAACCAGTCACTACTCTATCTGCAGAACCCTCCTGTGTGGAGAAACCAGTCACTACACTATATCCAGAAGCCTCATGTATGGAGAAACCAGTCACTACACTATCTCCAGACACCTCCTGTATGGAGAAACCAATCACTACACTATCTCCAGAAGCCTCCTTTATAGAGAAACCAGTCACTACACTATCTCCAGAAGCCTCCTGTATGGAGAAACCAGTCACTACTCTATCTCCAGAACCCTCCTGTATGGAGAAACCAGTCACTACACCATCTCCAGAAGCCTCCTGTGTGGAGAAACCAGTCACTACACTATCTCCAGAAGACTCATGTATAGAGAAACCAGTCACCACACTATCTCCAGAAGCCTCCTGTATGGAGAAACCAGTCACTACACTATCTCCAGAAGCCTCCTGTATGGAGAAACCAGTCACTACACTATCTCCAGAAGCCTCCTGTATGGAGAAACCAGTCATTACACTATCTCCAGACACCTCCTGTATGGAGAAACCAGTGACTACACTATCTCCAGAAGCCTCCTATATGGAGAAACCAGACACCACACTATCTCCAGAAGCCTCCTGTATGGAGAAACCAGTCACTACACTATCTCCACACACCTCCTGTATGGAGAAACCAGTCACTACACTATCTCCAGAAGCCTCCTGTATGGAGAAACCAGACACTACACTATCTCCAGAAGCCTCCTTTATGGAGAAACCAGTCACTACACTATCTCCAGAAGCCTCCTGTATGGAGAAATTAGTCACTACACTATCTCCAGAAGCCTCCTGTATGGAGAAACCAGTCACTACACTATCTCCAGAAGCCTCCTGTATGGAGAAACCAGTCACTACACTATCTCCAGAAGCCTCCTGCATGGAGAAACCAGTCACTACACTATCTCCAGAAGCCTCCTGTATGGAGAAACCAGTCACTACACTATCTCCAGAAGCCTCCTGTATGGAGAAACCAGTCACTACACTATCTCCAGAAGCCTCCTGTATAGAGAAACCAGTCACTACACTATCTCCAGATGCCTCCTATATGGAGAAACCAGTCACTACACTATCTCCAGAAGCCTCCTGTATGGAGAAACCAGTCACTACACTATCTCCAGAAGCCTCATGTATGGAGAAAGCAGTCACTACACTATCTCCAGACAACTCCTGTATGGAGAAACCAGTCACTACACTATCTCCAGAAGCCTCCTGTATGGAGAAACCAGTCACTACACTATCTCCAGAAGCCTCCTGTATGGAGAAACCAGTCACTACACTATCTCCAGAAGCCTCCTATATGGAGAAACCAGTCACTACACTATCTCCAGAAGCCTCATGTATGTAGAAACCAGTCACTACACTATCTCCAGAAGCCTCATGTATGGAGAAACCAGTCACTACACTATCTCCAGACACCTCCTGTATGGAGAAACCAGTCACTACACTATCTCCAGAAGCCTCCTTTATGAAGAAACCAGTCACTACACTATCTCCAGAAGCCTCCTGTATGGAGAAACCAGTCACTACACCATCTCCAGAAGCCTCCTGTATGGAGAAACCAGTCACTACACTATCTCCAGAAGCCTCCTGTATGGAGAAACCAGTCACTACACTATCTCCAGAAGCCTCCTGTATGGAGAAACCAGTCACTACACTATCTCCAGAAGCCTCCTGTATGGAGAAACCAGTCACTACACTATCTCCAGACACCTCCTGTATGGAGAAACCAGTCACTACACTATCTCCAGAAGCCTCCTGTATGGAGAAACCAGACACTACACTATCTCCAGAAGCCTCCTTTATGGAGAAACCAGTCACTACACTATCTCCAGAAGCCTCCTGTATGGAGAAACCAGT
Source organism: Phyllobates terribilis (assembly GCF_046119375.1). NCBI lineage: Eukaryota > Metazoa > Chordata > Amphibia > Anura > Dendrobatidae > Phyllobates > Phyllobates terribilis. Next base: position 1,238,933,031 of record NW_027362761.1, on the reverse strand, counting down.
CACTACACTATCTCCAGAAGCCTCCTATATAGAGAAACCAGTCACTACTCTATCTCCAGAACCCTCCTGTGTGGAGAAACCAGTCACTGCACTATATCCAGAAGCCTCATGTATGGAGAAACCAGTCACTACACTATCTCCAGATGCCTCCTATATGGAGAAACCAGTCACTACACTATCTCCAGAAGCCTCATGTATGGAGAAACCAGTCACTACACTATCTCCAGAAGCCTCATGTATGGAGAAACCAGTCACTACACTATCTCCAGGAGCCTCCTGTATGGAGAAACCAGTCAATACACTATCTCCAGAAGCCTCCTGTATGGAGAAACCAGTCACTACACTATCTCCAGAAGCCTCCTGTATGGAGAAACCAGTCACTACACTATCTCCAGAAGCCTCCTATATGGAGGAACCAGTCACTACACTATCTCCAGAAGCCTCATGTATGTAGAAACCAGTCACTACACTATCTCCAGAAGCCTCATGTATGGAGAAACCAGTCACTAAACTATCTCCAGACACCTCCTGTATGGAGAAACCAGTCACTACACTATCTCCAGAAGCCTCCTTTATGAAGAAACCAGTCACTACACTATCTCCAGAAGCCTCCTGTATGGAGAAACCAGTCACTACACTATCTCCAGAAGCCTCCTTTATGAAGAAACCAGTCAATACACTATCTCCAGAAGCCTCCTGTATGGAGAAACCAGTCACTACTCTATCTCCAGAACCCTCCTGTATGGAGAAACCAGTCACTACACCATCTCCAGAAGCCTCCTGTATGGAGAAACCAGTCACTACACTATCTCCAGAAGCCTCCTGTATGGAGAAACCAGTCACTACACTATCTCCAGAAGCCTCCTGTATGGAGAAACCAGTCACTACACTATCTCCAGAAGCCTCCTGTATGGAGAAACCAGTCACTACACTATCTCCAGACACCTCCTGTATGGAGAAACCAGTCACTACACTATCTCCAGAAGCCTCCTGTATGGAGAAACCAGACACTACACTATCTCCAGAAGCCTCCTTTATGGAGAAACCAGTCACTACACTATCTCCAGTAGCCTCCTATATAGAGAAACCAGTCACTACTCTATCTGCAGAACCCTCCTGTGTGGAGAAACCAGTCACTACACTATATCCAGAAGCCTCATGTATGGAGAAACCAGTCACTACACTATCTCCAGACACCTCCTGTATGGAGAAACCAATCACTACACTATCTCCAGAAGCCTCCTTTATAGAGAAACCAGTCACTACACTATCTCCAGAAGCCTCCTGTATGGAGAAACCAGTCACTACTCTATCTCCAGAACCCTCCTGTATGGAGAAACCAGTCACTACACCATCTCCAGAAGCGTCCTGTGTGGAGAAACCAGTCACTACACTATCTCCAGAAGACTCATGTATAGAGAAACCAGTCACTACACTATCTCCAGAAGCCTCCTGTATGGAGAAACCAGTCACTACACTATCTCCAGAAGCCTCCTGTATGGAGAAACCAGTCACTACACTATCTCCAGAAGCCTCCTGTATGGAGAAACCAGTCATTACACTATCTCCAGAAGCCTCATGTATGTAGAAACCAGTCACTACACTATCTCCAGAAGCCTCCTGTATGGAGAAACGAGTCACTACACTATCTCCAGAAGCCTCCTGTATAGAGAAACCAGTCACTACACTATCTCCAGATGCCTCCTATATGGAGAAACCAGTCACTACACTATCTCCAGAAGCCTCATGTATGGAGAAACCAGTCACTACACTATCTCCAGAAGCCTCATGTATGGAGAAACCAGTCACTACACTATCTCCAGGAGCCTCCTGTATGGAGAAACCAGTCACTACACTATCTCCAGAAGCCTCCTGTATGGAGAAACCAGTCACTACACTATCTCCAGAAGCCTCCTGTATGGAGAAACCAGTCACTACACTATCTGCAGAAGCCTCCTATATGGAGGAACCAGTCACTACACTATCTCCAGAAGCCTCATGTATGTAGAAACCAGTCACTACACTATCTCCAGAAGCCTCATGTATGGAGAAACCAGTCACTACACTATCTCCAGACACCTCCTGTATGGAGAAACCAGTCACTACACTATCTTCAGAAGCCTCCTTTATGAAGAAACCAGTCACTACACTATCTCCAGAAGCCTCCTGAATGGAGAAACCAGTCACTACACTATCTCCAGAAGCCTCCTTTATGAAGAAACCAGTCAATACACTATCTCCATAAGCCTCCTGTATGGAGAAACCAGTCACTACTCTATCTCCAGAACCCTCCTGTATGGAGAAACCAGTCACTACACCATCTCCAGAAGCCTCCTGTATGGAGAAACCAGTTACTACTCTATCTCCAGAAGCCTCCTGTATGGAGAAACCAGTCACTACACTATCTCCAGAAGCCTCCTGTATGGAGAAACCAGTCACTACACTATCTCCAGAAGCCTCCTGTATGGAGAAACCAGTCACTACACTATCTCCACACACCTCCTGTATGGAGAAACCAGTCACTACACTATCTCCAGAAGCCTCCTGTATGGAGAAACCAGACACTACACTATCTCCAGAAGCCTCCTTTATGGAGAAACCAGTCACTACACTATCTCCAGAAGCCTCCTGTATGGAGAAATTAGTCACTACACTATCTCCAGAAGCCTCCTGTATGGAGAAACCAGTCACTACACTATCTCCAGAAGCCTCCTGTATGGAGAAACCAGTCACTACACTATCTCCAGAAGCCTCTTGCATGGAGAAACCAGACACTACACTATCTCCAGAAGCCTCCTGTATGGAGAAACCAGTCACTACACTATCTCCAGAAGCCTCCTGTATGGAGAAACCAGTCACTACACTATCTCCAGAAGCCTCCTGTATAGAGAAACCAGTCACTACACTATCTCCAGATGCCTCCTATATGGAGAAACCAGTCACTGCACTATCTCCAGAAGCCTCCTGTATGGAGAAACCAGTCACTACACTATCTCCAGAAGCCTCATGTATGGAGAAACCAGTCACTACACTATCTCCAGACAACTCCTGTATGGAGAAACCAGTCACTACACTATCTTCAGAAGCCTCCTGTATCAAGAAACCAGTCACTACACTATCTCCAGAAGCCTCCTGTATGGAGAAACCAGTCACTACACTATCTCCAGAAGCCTCCTATATGGAGAAACCAGTCACTACACTATCTCCAGAAGCCTCATGTATGTAGAAACCAGTCACTACACTATCTCCAGATGCCTCATGTATGGAGAAACCAGTCACTACACTATCTCCAGACACCTCCTGTATGGAGAAACCAGTCACTACACTATCTCTAGAAGTCTCCTTTATGAAGAAACCAGTCACTACACTATCTCCAGAAGCCTCCTGTATGGAGAAACCAGTCACTACTCTATCTCCAGAACCCTCCTGTATGGAGAAACCAGTCACTACACCATCTCCAGAAGCCTCCTGTATGGAGAAACCAGTCACTACACTATCTCCAGAAGCCTCCTGTATGGAGAAACCAGTCACTACACTATCTCCAGAAGCCTCCTGTATGGAGAAACCAGTCACTACACTATCTCCAGAAGCCTCCTGTATGGAGAAACCAGTCATTACACTATCTCCAGACACCTCCTGTATGGAGAAACCAGTGACTACACTATCTCCAGAAGCCTCCTATATGGAGAAACCAGACACCACACTATCTCCAGAAGCCTCCTGTCTGGAGAAACCAGTCACTACACTATCTCCACACACCTCCTGTATGGAGAAACCAGTCACTACACTATCTCCAGAAGCCTCCTGTATGGAGAAACCAGACACTACACTATCTCCAGAAGCCTCCTTTATGGAGAAACCAGTCACTACACTATCTCCAGAAGCCTCCTGTATGGAGAAATTAGTCACTACACTATCTCCAGAAGCCTCCTGTATGGAGAAACAAGTCACTACACTATCTCCAGAAGCCTCCTGTATGGAGAAACCAGTCACTACACTATCTCCAGAAGCCTCCTGTATAGAGAAACCAGTCACTACACTATCTCCAGATGCCTCCTATATGGAGAAACCAGTCACTACACTATCTCCAGAAGCCTCCTGTATGGAGAAACCAGTCACTACACTATCTCCAGAAGCCTCATGTATGGAGAAACCAGTCACTACACTATCTCCAGACAACTCATGTATGGAGAAACCAGTCACTACACTATCTCCAGAAGCCTCCTGTATGGAGAAACCAGTCACTACACTATCTCCAGAAGCCTCCTGTATGGAGAAACCAGTCACTACACTATCTCCAGAAGCCTCCTATATGGAGAAACCAGTCACTACACTATCTCCAGAAGCCTCATGTATGTAGAAACCAGTCACTACACTATCTCCAGAAGCCTCATGTATGGAGAAACCAGTCACTACACTATCTCCAGACACCTCCTGTATGGAGAAAGCAGTCACTACACTATCTCCAGAAGCCTCCTTTATGGAGAAACCAGTCACTACACTATCTCCAGAAGCCTCCTGTATGGAGAAACCAGTCACTACACTATCTCCAGAAGCCTCCTATATAGAGAAACCAGTCACTACTCTATCTCCAGAACCCTCCTGTGTGGAGAAACCAGTCACTACACTATATCCAGAAGCCTCATGTATGGAGAAACCAGTCACTACACTATCTCCAGATGCCTCCTATATGGAGAAACCAGTCACTACACTATCTCCAGAAGCCTCATGTATGGAGAAACCAGTCACTGCACTATCTCCAGGAGCCTCCTGTATGGAGAAACCAGTCAATACACTATCTCCAGAAGCCTCCTGTATGTAGAAACCAGTCACTACACTATCTCCAGAAGCCTCCTGTATGGAGAAACCAGTCACTACACTATCTCCATAAGCCTCCTATATGGAGGAACCAGTCACTACACTATCTCCAGAAGCCTCATGTATGTAGAAACCAGTCACTACACTATCTCCAGAAGCCTCATGTATGGAGAAACCAGTCACTAAACTATCTCCAGACACCTCCTGTATGGAGAAACGAGTCACTACACTATCTCCAGAAGCCTCCTTTATGAAGAAACCAGTCACTACACTATCTCCAGAAGCCTCCTGTATGGAGAAACCAGTCACTACACTATCTCCAGAAGCCTCCTTTATGAAGAAACCAGTCAATACACTATCTCCAGAAGCCTCCTGTATGGAGAAACCAGTCACTACTCTATCTCCAGAACCCTCCTGTATGGAGAAACCAGTCACTACACCATCTCCAGAAGCCTCCTGTATGGAGAAACCAGTCACTACACTATCTCCAGAAACCTCCTGTATGGAGAAACCAGTCACTACACTATCTCCAGAAGCCTCCTGTATAGAGAAACCAGTCACTACACTATCTCCAGAAGCCTCCTGTATGGAGAAACCAGTCACTACACTATCTCCAGACACCTCCTGTATGGAGAAACCAGTCACTACACTATCTCCAGAAGCCTCCTGTATGGAGAAACCAGACACTACACTATCTCCAGAAGCCTCCTTTATGGAGAAACCAGTCACTACACTATCTCCAGTAGCCTCCTATATAGAGAAACCAGTCACTACTCTATCTGCAGAACCCTCCTGCATGGAGAAACCAGTCACTACACTATATCCAGAAGCCTCATGTGTGGAGAAACCAGTCACTACACTATCTCCAGACACCTCCTGTATGGAGAAACCAATCACTACACTATCTCCAGAAGCCTCCTTTATAGAGAAACCAGTCACTACACTATCTCCAGAAGCCTCCTGTTTGGAGAAACCAGTCACTACTCTATCTCCAGAACCCTCCTGTATGGAGAAACCAGTCACTACACCATCTCCAGAAGCGTCCTGTGTGGAGAAACCAGTCACTACACTATCTCCAGAAGACTCATGTATAGAGAAACCAGTCACTACACTATCTCCAGAAGCCTCCTGTATGGAGAAACCAGTCACTACACTATCTCCAGAAGCCTCCTGTATGGAGAAACCAGTCACTACACTATCTCCAGAAGCCTCCTGTATGGAGAAACCAGTCATTACACTATCTCCAGACACCTCCTGTATGGAGAAACCAGTGACTACACTATCTCCAGAAGCCTCCTATATGGAGAAACCAGACACCACACTATCTCCAGAAGCCTCCTGTAGGAAGAAACCAGTCACTACACTATCTCCACACACCTCCTGTATGGAGAAACCAGTCACTACACTATCTCCAGAAGCCTCCTGTATGGAGAAACCAGACACTACACTATCTCCAGAAGCCTCCTTTATAGAGAAACCAGTCACTTCACTATCTCCAGAAGCCTCCTGTATGGAGAAATTAGTCACTACACTATCTCCACAAGCCTCCTGTATGGAGAAACCAGTCACTACACTATCTCCAGAAGCCTCCTGTATGGAGAAACCAGTCACTACACTATCTCCAGAAGCCTCCTGCATGGAGAAACCAGTCACTACACTATCTCCAGAAGCCTCCTGTATGGAGAAACCAGTCACTACACTATCTCCAGAAGCCTCCTGTATGGAGAAACCAGTCACTACACTATCTCCAGAAGCCTCCTGTATAGAGAAACCAGTCACTACACTATCTCCAGATGCCTCCTATATGGAGAAACCAGTCACTACACTATCTCCAGAAGCCTCCTGTATGGAGAAACCAGTCACTACACTATCTCCAGAAGCCTCATGTATGGAGAAACCAGTCACTACACTATCTCCAGACAACTCCTGTATGGAGAAACCAGTCACTACACTATCTCCAGAAGCCTCCTGTATGGAGAAACCAGTCACTACACTATCTCCAGAAGCCTCCTGTATGGAGAAACCAGTCACTACACTATCTCCAGAAGCCTCCTATATGGAGAAACCAGTCACTACACTATCTCTAGAAGCCTCATGTATGTAGAAACCAGTCACTACACTATCTCCAGAAGCCTCATGTATGGAGAAACCAGTCACTACACTATCTCCAGACACCTCCTGTATGGAGAAACCAGTCACTACACTATCTCCAGAAGCCTCCTTTATGAAGAAACCAGTCACTACACTATCTCCAGAAGCCTCCTGTATGGAGAAACCAGTCACTACTCTCTCTCCAGAACCCTCCTGTATGGAGAAACCAGTCACTACACCATCTCCAGAAGCCTCCTGTATGGAGAAACCAGTCACTACACTATCTCCAGAAGCCTCCTGTATGGAGAAACCAGTCACTACACTATCTCCAGAAGCCTCCTGTATGGAGAAACCAGTCACTACACTATCTCCAGAAGCCTCCTGTATGGAGAAACCAGTCACTACACTATCTCCAGAAGCCTCCTATATGGAGAAACCAGTCACTACACTATCTCCAGAAGCCTCATGTATGTAGAAACCAGTCACTACACTATCTCCAGAAGCCTCATGTATGGAGAAACCAGTCACTACACTATCTCCAGACACCTCCTGTATGGAGAAACCAGTCACTACACTATCTCCAGAAGCCTCCTTTATGAAGAAACCAGTCACTACACTATCTCCAGAAGCCTCCTGTATGGAGAAACCAGTCACTACTCTATCTCCAGAACCCTCCTGTATGGAGAAACCAGTCACTACACCATCTCCAGAAGCCTCCTGTATGGAGAAACCAGTCACTACACTATCTCCAGAAGCCTCCTGTATGGAGAAACCAGTCACTACACTATCTCCAGAAGCCTCCTGTATGGAGAAACCAGTCACTACACTATCTCCAGAAGCCTCCTGTATGGAGAAACCAGTCACTACACTATCTCCAGACACCTCCTGTATGGAGAAACCAGTCACTACACTATCTCCAGAAGCCTCCTGTATGGAGAAACCAGACACTACACTATCTCCAGAAGCCTCCTTTATGGAGAAACCAGTCACTACACTATCTCCAGAAGCCTCCTGTATGGAGAAACCAGTCACTACACTATCTCCAGAAGCCTCCTATATAGAGAAACCAGTCACTACTCTATCTCCAGAACCCTCCTGTGTGGAGAAACCAGTCACTACACTATATCCAGAATCCTCATGTATGGAGAAACCAGTCACTACACTATCTCCAGAAGCCTCCTATATGGAGAAACCAGTCACTACACTATCTCCAGACACCTCCTGTATGGAGAAACCAGTCACTACACTATCTACAGAAGCCTCCTTTATGAAGAAACCAGTCACTACACTATCTCCAGAAGCCTCCTGTATGGAGAAACCAGTCACTACTCTATCTCCAGAACCCTCCTGTATGGAGAAACCAGTCACTACACCATCTCCAGAAGCCTCCTGTATGGAGAAACCAGTCACTACACTATCTCCAGAAGCCTCCTGTATGGAGAAACAAGTCACTACACTATCTCCAGAAGCCTCCTGTATAGAGAAACCAGTCACTACACTATCTCCAGAAGCCTCCTGTATGGAGAAACCAGTCACTACACTATCTCCAGAAGCCTCCTGTATGGAGAAACCAGTCACTACACTATCTCCAGACACCTCCTGTATGGAGAAACCAGTCACTACACTATCTCCAGAAGCCTCCTGTATGGAGAAACCAGACACTACACTATCTCCAGAAGCCTCCTTTATGGAGAAACCAGTCACTACACTATCTCCAGAAGCCACCTGTATGGAGAAACTAGTCACTACACTATCTCCAGAAGCCTCCTATATAGAGAAACCAGTCACTACTCTATCTGCAGAACCCTCCTGTGTGGAGAAACCAGTCACTACACTATATCCAGAAGCCTCATGTATGGAGAAACCAGTCACTACACTATCTCCTGACACCTCCTGTATGGAGAAACCAATCACTACACTATCTCCAGAAGCCTCCTTTATGGAGAAACCAGTCACTACACTATCTCCAGAAGCCTCCTGTATGGAGAAACCAGTCACTACTCTATCTCCAGAACCCTCCTGTATGGAGAAACCAGTCACTACACCATCTCCAGAAGCCTCCTGTGTGGAGAAACCAGTCACTACACTATCTCCAGAAGCCTCATGTATGGAGAAACCAGTCACTACACTATCTCCAGAAGCCTCCTGTATGGAGAAACCAGTCACTACACTATCTCCAGAAGCCTCCTCTATGGAGAAACCAGTCACTACACTATCTCCACACACCTCCTGTATGGAGAAACCAGTCACTACACTATATCCAGAAGCCTCCTGTATGGAGAAACCAGACACTACACTATCTCCAGAAGCCTCCTTTATGGAGAAACCAGTCACTACACTATCTCCAGAAGCCTCCTGTATGGAGAAACCAGTCACTACACTATCTCCAGAAGCCTCCTGTATGGAGAAACCAGTCACTACACTATCTCCAGAAGCCTCCTTTATGGAGAAACCAGTCACTACACTATCTCCAGAAGCCTCCTGTATGGAGAAACCAGTTACTACACTATCTCCAGAAGCCTCCTGTATGGAGAAACGAGTCACTACACTATCTACAGAAGCCTCCTGTATAGAGAAACCAGTCACTACACTATCTCCAGATGCCTCCTATATGGAGAAACCAGTCACTACACTATCTCCAGAAGCCTCATGTATGGAGAAACCAGTCACTACACTATCTCCAGAAGCCTCATGTATGGAGAAACCAGTCACTACACTATCTCCAGGAGCCTCCTGTATGGAGAAACCAGTCACTACACTATCTCCAGAAGCCTCCTGTATGGAGAAACCAGTCACTACACTATCTCCAGAAGCCTCCTGTATGGAGAAACCAGTCACTACACTATCTCCAGAAGCCTCCTATATGGAGGAACCAGTCACTACACTATCTCCAGAAGCCTCATGTATGTAGAAACCAGTCACTACACTATCTCCAGAAGCCTCATGTATGGAGAAACCAGTCACTACACTATCTCCAGACACCTCCTGTATGGAGAAACCAGTCACTACACTATCTCCAGAAGCCTCCTTTATGAAGAAACCAGTCACTACACTATCTCCAGAAGCCTCCTGAATGGAGAAACCAGTCACTACACTATCTCCAGAAGCCTCCTTTATGAAGAAACCAGTCAATACACTATCTCCAGAAGCCTCCTGTATGGAGAAACCAGTCACTACTCTATCTCCAGAACCCTCCTGTATGGAGAAACCAGTCACTACACCATCTCCAGAAGCCTCCTGTATGGAGAAACCAGTCACTACTCTATCTCCAGAACCCTCCTGTATGGAGAAACCAGTCACTACACTATCTCCAGAAGCCTCCTGTATGGAGAAACCAGTCACTACACTATCTCCAGAAGCCTCCTGTATGGAGAAACCAGTCACTACACTATCTCCAGACACCTCCTGTATGGAGAAACCAGTCACTACACTATCTCCAGAAGCCTCCTGTATCGAGAAACCAGACACTACACTATCTCCAGAAGCCTCCTTTATGGAGAAACCAGTCACTACACTATCTCCAGAAGCGTCCTGTATAGAGAAACCAGTCACTACTCTATCTGCAGAACCCTCCTGTGTGGAGAAGCCAGTCACTACACTATATCCAGAAGCCTCATGTATGGAGAAACCAGTCACTACACTATCTCCAGACACCTCCTGTATGGAGAAACCAATCACTACACTATCTCCAGAAGCCTCCTTTATAGAGAAACCAGTCACTACACTATCTCCAGAAGCCTCCTGTATGGAGAAACCAGTCACTACTCTATCTCCAGAACCCTCCTGTATGGAGAAACCAGTCACTACACCATCTCCAGAAGCCTCCTGTGTGGAGAAACCAGTCACTACACTATCTCCAGAAGACTCATGTATAGAGAAACCAGTCACTACACTATCTCCAGAAGCCTCCTGTATGGAGAAACCAGTCACTACACTATCTCCAGAAGCCTCCTGTATGGAGAAACCAGTCACTACACTATCTCCAGAAGCCTCCTGTATGGAGAAACCAGTCATTACACTATCTCCAGACACCTCCTGTATGGAGAAACCAGTGACTACACTATCTCCAGAAGCCTCCTATATGGAGAAACCAGACACCACACTATCTCCAGAAGCCTCCTGTATGGAGAAACCAGTCACTACACTATCTCCACACACCTCCTGTATGGAGAAACCAGTCACTACACTATCTCCAGAAGCCTCCTGTATGGAGAAACCAGACACTACACTATCTCCAGAAGCCTCCTTTATGGAGAAACCAATCACTACACTATCTCCAGAAGCCTCCTGTATGGAGAAATTAGTCACTACACTATCTCCAGAAGCCTCCTGTATGGAGAAACCAGTCACTACACTATCTCCAGAAGCCTCCTGTAATGAGAAACCAGTCACTACACTATCTCCAGAAGCCTCCTGCATGGAGAAACCAGTCACTACACTATCTCCAGAAGCCTCCTGTATGGAGAAACCAGTCACTACACTATCTCCAGAAGCCTCCTGTATGGAGAAACCAGTCACTACACTATCTCCAGAAGCCTCCTGTATAGAGAAACCAGTCACTACACTATCTCCAGATGCCTCCTATATGGAGAAACCAGTCACTACACTATCTCCAGAAGCCTCCTGTATGGAGAAACCAGTCACTACACTATCTCCAGAAGCCTCATGTATGGAGAAACCAGTCACTACACTATCTCCACACAACTCCTGTATGGAGAAACCAGTCACTACACTATCTCCAGAAGCCTCCTGTATGGAGAAACCAGTCACTACACTATCTCCAGAAGCCTCCTGTATGGAGAAACCAGTCACTACACTATCTCCAGAAGCCTCCTATATGGAGAAACCAGTCACTACACTATCTCCAGAAGCCTCATGTATGTAGAAACCAGTCACTACACTATCTCCAGAAGCCTCATGTATGGAGAAACCAGTCACTACACTATCTCCAGACACCTCCTGTATGGAGAAACCAGTCACTACACTATCTCCAGAAGCCTCCTTTATGAAGAAACCAGTCACTACACTATCTCCAGAAGCCTCCTGTATGGAGAAACCAGTCACTACTCTATCTCCAGAACCCTCCTGTATGGAGAAACCAGTCACTACACCATCTCCAGAAGCCTCCTGTATGGAAAAACCAGTCACTACACTATCTCCAGAAGCCTCCTGTATGGAGAAACCAGTCACTACACTATCTCCAGAAGCCTCCTGTATGGAGAAACCAGTCACTACACTATCTCCAGACACCTCCTGTATGGAGAAACCAGTCACTACACTATCTCCAGAAGCCTCCTGTATGGAGAAACCAGACACTACACTATCTCCAGAAGCCTCCTTTATGGAGAAACCAGTCACTACACTATCTCCAGAAGCTTCCTGTATGGAGAAACCAGTCACTACACTATCTCCAGAAGCCTCCTATATAGAGAAACCAGTCACTACTCTATCTCCAGAACCCTCCTGTGTGGAGAAACCAGTCACTACACTATATCCAGAAGCCTCATGTATGGAGAAACCAGTCACTACACTATCTCCAGATGCCTCCTATATGGAGAAACCAGTCACTACACTATCTCCAGAAGCCTCATGTATGGAGAAACCAGTCACTACACTATCTCCAGGAGCCTCCTGTATGGAGAAACCAGTCACTACACTATCTCCAGAAGCCTCCTGTATGGAGAAACCAGTCACTACACTATCTCCAGAAGCCTCCTGTATGGAGAAACCAGTCACTACACTATCTCCAGAAGCCTCCTGTATAGAGAAACCAGTCACTACACTATCTCCAGATGCCTCCTATATGGAGAAACCAGTCACTACACTATCTCCAGAAGCCTCCTGTATGGAGAAACCAGTCACTACACTATCTCCAGAAGCCTCATGTATGGAGAAACCAGTCACTACACTATCTCCAGACAACTCCTGTATGGAGAAACCAGTCACTACACTATCTCCAGAAGCCTCCTGTATGGAGAAACCAGTCACTACACTATCTCCAGAAGCCTCCTGTATGGAGAAACCAGTCACTACACTATCTCCAGAAGCCTCCTATATGGAGAAACCAGTCACTACACTATCTCCAGAAGCCTCATGTATGTAGAAACCAGTCACTACACTATCTCCAGAAGCCTCATGTATGGAGAAACCAGTCACTACACTATCTCCAGACACCTCCTGTATGGAGAAACCAGTCACTACACTATCTCCAGAAGCCTCCTTTATGAAGAAACCAGTCACTACACTATCTCCAGAAGTCTCCTGTATGGAGAAACCAGTCACTACTCTCTCTCCAGAACCCTCCTGTATGGAGAAACCAGTCACTACACTATCTCCAGGAGCCTCCTGTATGGAGAAACCAGTCACTACACTATCTCCAGAAGCCTCCTGTATGGAGAAACCAGTCACTACACTATCTCCAGAAGCCTCCTGTATGGAGAAACCAGTCACTACACTATCTCCAGAAGCCTCCTGTATGGAGAAACCAGTCACTACACTATCTCCAGAAGCCTCCTATATGGAGAAACCAGTCACTACACTATCTCCAGAAGCCTCATGTATGTAGAAACCAGTCACTACACTATCTCCAGAAGCCTCATGTATGGAGAAACCAGTCACTACACTATCTCCAGACACCTCCTGTATGGAGAAACCAGTCACTACACTATCTCCAGAAGCCTCCTTTATGAAGAAACCAGTCACTACACTATCTCCAGAAGCCTCCTGTATGGAGAAACCAGTCACTACTCTATCTCCAGAACCCTCCTGTATGGAGAAACCAGTCACTACACCATCTCCAGAAGCCTCCTGTATGGAGAAACCAGTCACTACACTATCTCCAAAAGCCTCCTGTATGGAGAAACCAGTCACTACACTATCTCCAGAAGCTTCCTGTATGGAGAAACCAGTCACTACACTATCTCCAGAAGCCTCCTGTATGGAGAAACCAGTCACTACACTATCTCCAGACACCTCCTGTATGGAGAAACCAGTCACTACACTATCTCCAGAAGCCTCCTGTATGGAGAAACCAGACACTACACTATCTCCAGAAGCCTCCTTTATGGAGAAACCAGTCACTACACTATCTCCAGAAGCCTCCTGTATGGAGAAACCAGTCACTACACTATCTCCAGAAGCCTCCTATATAGAGAAACCAGTCACTACTCTATCTCCAGAACCCTCCTGTGTGGAGAAACCAGTCACTACACTATATCCAGAATCCTCATGTATGGAGAAACCAGTCACTACACTATCTCCAGATGCCTCCTATATGGAGAAACCAGTCACTACACTATCTCCAGACACCTCCTGTATGGAGAAACCAGTCACTACACTATCTACAGAAGCCTCCTTTATGAAGAAACCAGTCACTACACTATCTCCAGAAGCCTCCTGTATGGAGAAACCAGTCATTACTCTATCTCCAGAACCCTCCTGTATGGAGAAACCAGTCACTACACCATCTCCAGAAGCCTCCTGTATGGAGAAACCAGTCACTACACTATCTCCAGAAGCCTCCTGTATGGAGAAACAAGTCACTACACTATCTCCAGAAGCCTCCTGTATGGAGAAACCAGTCACTACACTATCTCCAGAAGCCTCCTGTATGGAGAAACCAGTCACTACACTATCTCCAGAAGCCTCCTGTATGGAGAAACCAGTCACTACACTATCTCCAGACACCTCCTGTATGGAGAAACCAGTCACTACACTATCTCCAGAAGCCTCCTGTATGGAGAAACCAGACACTACACTATCTCCAGAAGCCTCCTTTATGGAGAAACCAGTCACTACACTATCTCCAGAAGCCACCTGTATGGAGAAACCAGTCACTACACTATCTCCAGAAGCCTCCTATATAGAGAAACCAGTCACTACTCTATCTGCAGAACCCTCCTGTGTGGAGAAACCAGTCACTACACTAAATCCAGAAGCCTCATGTATGGAGAAACCAGTCACTACACTATCTCCAGACACCTCCTGTATGGAGAAACCAATCACTACACTATCTCCAGAAGCCTCCTTTATGGAGAAACCAGTCACTACACTATCTCCAGAAGCCTCCTGTATGGAGAAACCAGTCACTACTCTATCTCCAGAACCCTCCTGTATGGAGAAACCAGTCACTACACCATCTCCAGAAGCCTCCTGTGTGGAGAAACCAGTCACTACACTATCTCCAGAAGCCTCCTGTATGGAGAAACCAGTCACTACACTATCTCCAGAAGCCTCCTGTATGGAGAAACCAGTCACTACACTATCTCCAGACACCTCCTGTATGGAGAAACCAGTCACTACACTATCTCCAGAAGCCTCCTGTATCGAGAAACCAGACACTACACTATCTCCAGAAGCCTCCTTTATGGAGAAACCAGTCACTACACTATCTCCAGAAGCCTCCTGTATAGAGAAACCAGTCACTACTCTATCTGCAGAACCCTCCTGTGTGGAGAAGCCAGTCACTACACTATATCCAGAAGCCTCATGTATGGAGAAACCAGTCACTACACTATCTCCAGACACCTCCTGTATGGAGAAACCAATCACTACACTATCTCCAGAAGCCTCCTTTATAGAGAAACCAGTCACTACACTATCTCCAGAAGCCTCCTGTATGGAGAAACCAGTCACTACTCTATCTCCAGAACCCTCCTGTATGGAGAAACCAGTCACTACACCATCTCCAGAAGCCTCCTGTGTGGAGAAACCAGTCACTACACTATCTCCAGAAGACTCATGTATAGAGAAACCAGTCACTACACTATCTCCAGAAGCCTCCTGTATGGAGAAACCAGTCACTACACTATCTCCAGAAGCCTCCTGTATGGAGAAACCAGTCACTACACTATCTCCAGAAGCCTCCTGTATGGAGAAACCAGTCATTACACTATCTCCAGACACCTCCTGTATGGAGAAACCAGTGACTACACTATCTCCAGAAGCCTCCTATATGGAGAAACCAGACACCACACTATCTCCAGAAGCCTCCTGTATGGAGAAACCAGTCACTACACTATCTCCACACACCTCCTGTATGGAGAAACCAGTCACTACACTATCTCCAGAAGCCTCCTGTATGGAGAAACCAGACACTACACTATCTCCAGAAGCCTCCTTTATGGAGAAACCAATCACTACACTATCTCCAGAAGCCTCCTGTATGGAGAAATTAGTCACTACACTATCTCCAGAAGCCTCCTGTATGGAGAAACCAGTCACTACACTATCTCCAGAAGCCTCCTGTAATGAGAAACCAGTCACTACACTATCTCCAGAAGCCTCCTGCATGGAGAAACCAGTCACTACACTATCTCCAGAAGCCTCCTGTATGGAGAAACCAGTCACTACACTATCTCCAGAAGCCTCCTGTATGGAGAAACCAGTCACTACACTATCTCCAGAAGCCTCCTGTATAGAGAAACCAGTCACTACACTATCTCCAGATGCCTCCTATATGGAGAAACCAGTCACTACACTATCTCCAGAAGCCTCCTGTATGGAGAAACCAGTCACTACACTATCTCCAGAAGCCTCATGTATGGAGAAACCAGTCACTACACTATCTCCACACAACTCCTGTATGGAGAAACCAGTCACTACACTATCTCCAGAAGCCTCCTGTATGGAGAAACCAGTCACTACACTATCTCCAGAAGCCTCCTGTATGGAGAAACCAGTCACTACACTATCTCCAGAAGCCTCCTATATGGAGAAACCAGTCACTACACTATCTCCAGAAGCCTCATGTATGTAGAAACCAGTCACTACACTATCTCCAGAAGCCTCATGTATGGAGAAACCAGTCACTACACTATCTCCAGACACCTCCTGTATGGAGAAACCAGTCACTACACTATCTCCAGAAGCCTCCTTTATGAAGAAACCAGTCACTACACTATCTCCAGAAGCCTCCTGTATGGAGAAACCAGTCACTACTCTATCTCCAGAACCCTCCTGTATGGAGAAACCAGTCACTACACCATCTCCAGAAGCCTCCTGTATGGAAAAACCAGTCACTACACTATCTCCAGAAGCCTCCTGTATGGAGAAACCAGTCACTACACTATCTCCAGAAGCCTCCTGTATGGAGAAACCAGTCACTACACTATCTCCAGACACCTCCTGTATGGAGAAACCAGTCACTACACTATCTCCAGAAGCCTCCTGTATGGAGAAACCAGACACTACACTATCTCCAGAAGCCTCCTTTATGGAGAAACCAGTCACTACACTATCTCCAGAAGCTTCCTGTATGGAGAAACCAGTCACTACACTATCTCCAGAAGCCTCCTATATAGAGAAACCAGTCACTACTCTATCTCCAGAACCCTCCTGTGTGGAGAAACCAGTCACTACACTATATCCAGAAGCCTCATGTATGGAGAAACCAGTCACTACACTATCTCCAGATGCCTCCTATATGGAGAAACCAGTCACTACACTATCTCCAGAAGCCTCATGTATGGAGAAACCAGTCACTACACTATCTCCAGGAGCCTCCTGTATGGAGAAACCAGTCACTACACTATCTCCAGAAGCCTCCTGTATGGAGAAACCAGTCACTACACTATCTCCAGAAGCCTCCTGTATGGAGAAACCAGTCACTACACTATCTCCAGAAGCCTCCTGTATAGAGAAACCAGTCACTACACTATCTCCAGATGCCTCCTATATGGAGAAACCAGTCACTACACTATCTCCAGAAGCCTCCTGTATGGAGAAACCAGTCACTACACTATCTCCAGAAGCCTCATGTATGGAGAAACCAGTCACTACACTATCTCCAGACAACTCCTGTATGGAGAAACCAGTCACTACACTATCTCCAGAAGCCTCCTGTATGGAGAAACCAGTCACTACACTATCTCCAGAAGCCTCCTGTATGGAGAAACCAGTCACTACACTATCTCCAGAAGCCTCCTATATGGAGAAACCAGTCACTACACTATCTCCAGAAGCCTCATGTATGTAGAAACCAGTCACTACACTATCTCCAGAAGCCTCATGTATGGAGAAACCAGTCACTACACTATCTCCAGACACCTCCTGTATGGAGAAACCAGTCACTACACTATCTCCAGAAGCCTCCTTTATGAAGAAACCAGTCACTACACTATCTCCAGAAGTCTCCTGTATGGAGAAACCAGTCACTACTCTCTCTCCAGAACCCTCCTGTATGGAGAAACCAGTCACTACACTATCTCCAGGAGCCTCCTGTATGGAGAAACCAGTCACTACACTATCTCCAGAAGCCTCCTGTATGGAGAAACCAGTCACTACACTATCTCCAGAAGCCTCCTGTATGGAGAAACCAGTCACTACACTATCTCCAGAAGCCTCCTGTATGGAGAAACCAGTCACTACACTATCTCCAGAAGCCTCCTATATGGAGAAACCAGTCACTACACTATCTCCAGAAGCCTCATGTATGTAGAAACCAGTCACTACACTATCTCCAGAAGCCTCATGTATGGAGAAACCAGTCACTACACTATCTCCAGACACCTCCTGTATGGAGAAACCAGTCACTACACTATCTCCAGAAGCCTCCTTTATGAAGAAACCAGTCACTACACTATCTCCAGAAGCCTCCTGTATGGAGAAACCAGTCACTACTCTATCTCCAGAACCCTCCTGTATGGAGAAACCAGTCACTACACCATCTCCAGAAGCCTCCTGTATGGAGAAACCAGTCACTACACTATCTCCAAAAGCCTCCTGTATGGAGAAACCAGTCACTACACTATCTCCAGAAGCTTCCTGTATGGAGAAACCAGTCACTACACTATCTCCAGAAGCCTCCTGTATGGAGAAACCAGTCACTACACTATCTCCAGACACCTCCTGTATGGAGAAACCAGTCACTACACTATCTCCAGAAGCCTCCTGTATGGAGAAACCAGACACTACACTATCTCCAGAAGCCTCCTTTATGGAGAAACCAGTCACTACACTATCTCCAGAAGCCTCCTGTATGGAGAAACCAGTCACTACACTATCTCCAGAAGCCTCCTATATAGAGAAACCAGTCACTACTCTATCTCCAGAACCCTCCTGTGTGGAGAAACCAGTCACTACACTATATCCAGAATCCTCATGTATGGAGAAACCAGTCACTACACTATCTCCAGATGCCTCCTATATGGAGAAACCAGTCACTACACTATCTCCAGACACCTCCTGTATGGAGAAACCAGTCACTACACTATCTACAGAAGCCTCCTTTATGAAGAAACCAGTCACTACACTATCTCCAGAAGCCTCCTGTATGGAGAAACCAGTCATTACTCTATCTCCAGAACCCTCCTGTATGGAGAAACCAGTCACTACACCATCTCCAGAAGCCTCCTGTATGGAGAAACCAGTCACTACACTATCTCCAGAAGCCTCCTGTATGGAGAAACAAGTCACTACACTATCTCCAGAAGCCTCCTGTATGGAGAAACCAGTCACTACACTATCTCCAGAAGCCTCCTGTATGGAGAAACCAGTCACTACACTATCTCCAGAAGCCTCCTGTATGGAGAAACCAGTCACTACACTATCTCCAGACACCTCCTGTATGGAGAAACCAGTCACTACACTATCTCCAGAAGCCTCCTGTATGGAGAAACCAGACACTACACTATCTCCAGAAGCCTCCTTTATGGAGAAACCAGTCACTACACTATCTCCAGAAGCCACCTGTATGGAGAAACCAGTCACTACACTATCTCCAGAAGCCTCCTATATAGAGAAACCAGTCACTACTCTATCTGCAGAACCCTCCTGTGTGGAGAAACCAGTCACTACACTAAATCCAGAAGCCTCATGTATGGAGAAACCAGTCACTACACTATCTCCAGACACCTCCTGTATGGAGAAACCAATCACTACACTATCTCCAGAAGCCTCCTTTATGGAGAAACCAGTCACTACACTATCTCCAGAAGCCTCCTGTATGGAGAAACCAGTCACTACTCTATCTCCAGAACCCTCCTGTATGGAGAAACCAGTCACTACACCATCTCCAGAAGCCTCCTGTGTGGAGAAACCAGTCACTACACTATCTCCAGAAGCCTCATGTATGGAGCAACCAGTCACTGCACTATCTCCAGAAGCCTCCTGTATGGAGAAACCAGTCACTACACTATCTCCAGAAGCCTCCTCTATGGAGAAACCAGTCACTACACTATCTCCACACACCTCCTGTATGGAGAAACCAGTCACTACACTATATCCAGAAGCCTCCTGTATGGAGAAACCAGACACTACACTATCTCCAGAAGCCTCCTTTATGGAGAAACCAGTCACTACACTATCTCCAGAAGCCTCCTGTATGGAGAAACCAGTCACTACACTATCTCCAGAAGCCTCCTGTATGGAGAAACCAGTCACTACACTAT
Source organism: Phyllobates terribilis (assembly GCF_046119375.1). Taxonomy (NCBI): domain Eukaryota; kingdom Metazoa; phylum Chordata; class Amphibia; order Anura; family Dendrobatidae; genus Phyllobates; species Phyllobates terribilis. The sequence continues at coordinate 1,238,912,734 of NW_027362761.1, read as the reverse complement.
CTCCAGAAGCCTCCTTTATGGAGAAACCAGTCACTACACTATCTCCAGAAGCCTCCTGTATGGAGAAACCAGTTACTACACTATCTCCAGAAGCCTCCTGTATGGAGAAACGAGTCACTACACTATCTCCAGAAGCCTCCTGTATAGAGAAACCAGTCACTACAATATCTCCAGATGCCTCCTATATGGAGAAACCAGTCACTACACTATCTCCAGAAGCCTCATGTATGGAGAAACCAGTCACTACACTATCTCCAGAAGCCTCATGTATGGAGAGACCAGTCACTACACTATCTCCAGGAGCCTCCTGTATGGAGAAACCAGTCACTACACTATCTCCAGAAGCCTCCTGTATGGAGAAACCAGTCACTACACTATCTCCAGAAGCCTCCTGTATGGAGAAACCAGTCACTACACTATCTCCAGAAGCCTCCTATATGGAGGAACCAGTCACTACACTATCTCCAGAAGCCTCATGTATGTAGAAACCAGTCACTACACTATCTCCAGAAGCCTCATGTATGGAGAAACCAGTCACTACACTATCTCCAGACACCTCCTGTATGGAGAAACCAGTCACTACACTATCTCCAGAAGCCTCCTTTATGAAGAAACCAGTCACTACACTATCTCCAGAAGCCTCCTGAATGGAGAAACCAGTCACTACACTATCTCCAGAAGCCTCCTTTATGAAGAAACCAGTCAATACACTATCTCCAGAAGCCTCCTGTATGGAGAAACCAGTCACTACTCTATCTCCAGAACCCTCCTGTATGGAGAAACCAGTCACTACACCATCTCCAGAAGCCTCCTGTATGGAGAAACCAGTCAATACTCTATCTCCAGAACCCTCCTGTATGGAGAAACCAGTCACTACACTATCTCCAGAAGCCTCCTGTATGGAGAAACCAGTCACTACACTATCTCCAGAAGCCTCCTGTATGGAGAAACCAGTCACTACACTATCTCCAGACACCTCCTGTATGGAGAAACCAGTCACTACACTATCTCCAGAAGCCTCCTGTATCGAGAAACCAGACACTACACTATCTCCAGAAGCCTCCTTTATGGAGAAACCAGTCACTACACTATCTCCAGAAGCCTCCTATATAGAGAAACCAGTCACTACTCTATCTGCAGAACCCTCCTGTGTGGAGAAGCCAGTCACTACACTATATATAGAAGCCTCATGTATGGAGAAACCAGTCACTACACTATCTCCAGACACCTCCTGTATGGAGAAACCAATCACTACACTATCTCCAGAAGCCTCCTTTATAGAGAAACCAGTCACTACACTATCTCCAGAAGCCTCCTGTATGGAGAAACCAGTCACTACTCTATCTCCAGAACCCTCCTGTATGGAGAAACCAGTCACTACACCATCTCCAGAAGCCTCCTGTGTGGAGAAACCAGTCACTACACTATCTCCAGAAGACTCATGTATAGAGAAACCAGTCACTACACTATCACCAGAAGCCTCCTGTATGGAGAAACCAGTCACTACACTATCTCCAGAAGCCTCCTGTATGGAGAAACCAGTCACGACACTATCTCCAGAAGCCTCCTGTATGGAGAAACCAGTCATTACACTATCTCCAGACACCTCCTGTATGGAGAAACCAGTGACTACACTATCTCCAGAAGCCTCCTATATGGAGAAACCAGACACCACACTATCTCCAGAAGCCTCCTGTATGGAGAAACCAGTCACTACACTATCTCCACACACCTCCTGTATGGAGAAACCAGTCACTACACTATCTCCAGAAGCCTCCTGTATGGAGAAACCAGACACTACACTATCTCCAGAAGCCTCCTTTACGGAGAAACCAATCACTACACTATCTCCAGAAGCCTCCTGTATGGAGAAATTAGTCACTACACTATCTCCAGAAGCCTCCTGTATGGAGAAACCAGTCACTACACTATCTCCAGAAGCCTCCTGTAATGAGAAACCAGTCACTACACTATCTCCAGAAGCCTCCTGCATGGAGAAACCAGTCACTACACTATCTCCAGAAGCCTCCTGTATGGAGAAACCAGTCACTACACTATCTCCAGAAGCCTCCTGTATGGAGAAACCAGTCACTACACTATCTCCAGAAGCCTCCTGTATAGAGAAACCAGTCACTACACTATCTCCAGATGCCTCCTATATGGAGAAACCAGTCACTACACTATCTCCAGAAGCCTCCTGTATGGAGAAACCAGTCACTACACTATCTCCAGAAGCCTCATCTATGGAGAAACCAGTCACTACACTATCTCCACACAACTCCTGTATGGAGAAACCAGTCACTACACTATCTCCAGAAGCCTCCTGTATGGAGAAACCAGTCACTACACTATCTCCAGAAGCCTCCTGTATGGAGAAACCAGTCACTACACTATCTCCAGAAGCCTCCTATATGGAGAAACCAGTCACTACACTATCTCCAGAAGCCTCATGTATGTAGAAACCAGTCACTACACTATCTCCAGAAGCCTCATGTATGGAGAAACCAGTCACTACACTATCTCCAGACACCTCCTGTATGGAGAAACCAGTCACTACACTATCTCCAGAAGCCTCCTTTATGAAGAAACCAGTCACTACACTATCTCCAGAAGCCTCCTGTATGGAGAAACCAGTAACTACTCTATCTCCAGAACCCTCCTGTATGAAGAAACCAGTCACTACACCATCTCCAGAAGCCTCCTGTATGGAAAAACCAGTCACTACACTATCTCCAGAAGCCTCGTGTATGGAGAAACCAGTCACTACACTATCTCCAGAAGCCTCCTGTGTGGAGAAACCAGTCACTACACTATCTCCAGAAGCCTCCTGTATGGAGAAACCAGTCACTACACTATCTCCAGACACCTCCTGTATGGAGAAACCAGTCACTACACTATCTCCAGAAGCCTCCTGTATGGAGAAACCAGACACTACACTATCTCCAGAAGCCTCATGTATGGAGAAACCAGTCACTACACTATCTCCAGAAGCCTCATGTATGGAGAAACCAGTCACTACACTATCTCCAGATGCCTCCTATATGGAGAAACCAGTCACTACACTATCTCCAGAAGCCTCATGTATGGAGAAACCAGTCACTACACTATCTCCAGAAGCCTCATGTATGGAGAAACCAGTCACTACACTATCTCCAGGAGCCTCCTGTATGGAGAAACCAGTCACTACACTATCTCCAGAAGCCTCCTGTATGGAGAAACCAGTCACTACACTATCTCCAGAAGCCTCCTGTATGGAGAAACCAGTCACTACACTATCTCCAGAAGCCTCCTATATGGAGGAACCAGTCACTACACTCTCTCCAGAAGCCTCATGTATGTAGAAACCAGTCACTACACTATCTCCAGAAGCCTCATGTATGGAGAAACCAGTCACTACACTATCTCCAGACACCTCCTGTATGGAGAAACCAGTCACTACACTATCTCCAGAAGCCTCCTTTATGAAGAAACCAGTCACTACACTATCTCCAGAAGCCTCCTGTATGGAGAAACCAGTCACTACACTATCTCCAGAAGCCTCCTTTATGAAGAAACCAGTCAATACACTATCTCCAGAAGCCTCCTGTATGGAGAAACCAGTCACTACTCTATCTCCAGAACCCTCCTGTATGGAGAAACCAGTCACTACACCATCTCCAGAAGCCTCCTGTATGGAGAAACCAGTCACTACACTATCTCCAGAAGCCTCCTGTATGGAGAAACCAGTCACTACACTATCTCCAGAAGCCTCCTGTATGGAGAAACCAGTCACTACACTATCTCCAGAAGCCTCCTGTATGGAGAAACCAGTCACTACACTATCTCCAGACACCTCCTGTATGGAGAAACCAGTCACTACACTATCTCCAGAAGCCTCCTGTATGGAGAAACCAGACACTACACTATCTCCAGAAGCCTCCTTTATGGAGAAACCAGTCACTACACTATCTCCAGAAGCCTCCTATATAGAGAAACCAGTCACTACTCTATCTCCAGAAGCCTCCTTTATAGAGAAACCAGTCACTACACTATCTCCAGAAGCCTCCTGTATGGAGAAACCAGTCACTACTCTATCTCCAGAACCCTCCTGTATGGAGAAACCAGTCACTACACCATCTCCAGAAGCGTCCTGTGTGGAGAAACCAGTCACTACACTATCTCCAGAAGACTCATGTATAGAGAAACCAGTCACTACACTATCTCCAGAAGCCTCCTGTATGGAGAAACCAGTCACTACACTATCTCCAGAAGCCTCCTGTATGGAGAAACCAGTCACTACACTATCTCCAGAAGCCTCCTGTATGGAGAAACCAGTCATTACACTATCTCCAGACACCTCCTGTATGGAGAAACCAGTGACTACACTATCTCCAGAAGCCTCCTATATGGAGAAACCAGACACCACACTATCTCCAGAAGCCTCCTGTATGGAGAAACCAGTCACTACACTATCTCCACACACCTCCTGTATGGAGAAACCAGTCACTACACTATCTCCAGAAGCCTCCTGTATGGAGAAACCAGACACTACACTATCTCCAGAAGCCTCCTTTATGGAGAAACCAGTCACTTCACTATCTCCAGAAGCCTCCTGTATGGAGAAATTAGTCACTACACTATCTCCAGAAGCCTCCTGTATGGAGAAACCAGTCACTACACTATCTCCAGAAGCCTCCTGTATGGAGAAACCAGTCACTACACTATCTCCAGAAGCCTCCTGCATGGAGAAACCAGTCACTACACTATCTCCAGAAGCCTCCTGTATGGAGAAACCAGTCACTACACTATCTCCAGAAGCCTCCTGTATGGAGAAACCAGTCAGTACACTATCTCCAGAAGCCTCCTGTATAGAGAAACCAGTCACTACACTATCTCCAGATGCCTCCTATATGGAGAAACCAGTCACTACACTATCTCGAGAAGCCTCCTGTATGGAGAAACCAGTCACTACACTATCTCCAGAAGCCTCATGTATGGAGAAACCAGTCACTACACTATCTCCAGACACCTCCTGTATGGAGAAACCAGTCACTACACTATCTCCAGAAGCCTCCTTTATGAAGAAACCAGTCACTACACTATCTCCAGAAGCCTCCTGTATGGAGAAACCAGTCACTACACTATCTCCAGAAGCCTCCTTTATGAAGAAACCAGTCAATACACTATCTCCAGAAGCCTCCTGTATGGAGAAACCAGTCACTACTCTATCTCCAGAACCCTCCTGTATGGAGAAACCAGTCACTACACCATCTCCAGAAGCCTCCTGTATGGAGAAACCAGTCACTACACTATCTCCAGAAGCCTCCTGTATGGAGAAACCAGTCACTACACTATCTCCAGAAGCCTCCTGTATGGAGAAACCAGTCACTACACTATCTCCAGAAGCCTCCTGTATGGAGAAACCAGTCACTACACTATCTCCAGACACCTCCTGTATGGAGAAACCAGTCACTACACTATCTCCAGAAGCCTCCTGTATGGAGAAACCAGACACTACACTATCTCCAGAAGCCTCCTTTATGGAGAAACCAGTCACTACACTATCTCCAGAAGCCTCCTATATAGAGAAACCAGTCATTACTCTATCTGCAGAACCCTCCTGTGTGGAGAAACCAGTCACTACACTATATCCAGAAGCCTCATGTATGGAGAAACCAGTCACTACACTATCTCCAGACACCTCCTGTATGGAGAAACCAATCACTACACTATCTCCAGAAGCCTCCTTTATAGAGAAACCAGTCACTACACTATCTCCAGAAGCCTCCTGTATGGAGAAACCAGTCACTACTCTATCTCCAGAACCCTCCTGTATGGAGAAACCAGTCACTACACCATCTCCAGAAGCGTCCTGTGTGGAGAAACCAGTCACTACACTATCTCCAGAAGCCTCCTGTATGGAGAAACCAGACACTACACTATCTCCAGAAGCCTCCTTTATGGAGAAACCAGTCACTTCACTATCTCCAGAAGCCTCCTGTATGGAGAAATTAGTCACTACACTATCTCCAGAAGCCTCCTGTATGGAGAAACCAGTCACTACACTATCTCCAGAAGCCTCCTTTATGGAGAAACCAGTCACTACACTATCTCCAGAAGCCTCCTGTATGGAGAAACCAGTTACTACACTATCTCCAGAAGCCTCCTGTATGGAGAAACGAGTCACTACACTATCTCCAGAAGCCTCCTGTATAGAGAAACCAGTCACTACACTATCTCCAGATGCCTCCTATATGGAGAAACCAGTCACTACACTATCTCCAGAAGCCTCATGTATGGAGAAACCAGTCACTACACTATCTCCAGAAGCCTCATGTATGGAGAAACCAGTCACTACACTATCTCCAGGAGCCTCCTGTATGGAGAAACCAGTCACTACACTATCTCCAGAAGCCTCCTGTATGGAGAAACCAGTCACTACACTATCTCCAGAAGCCTCCTGTATGGAGAAACCAGTCACTACACTATCTCCAGAAGCCTCCTATATGGAGGAACCAGTCACTACACTATCTCCAGAAGCCTCATGTATGTAGAAACCAGTCACTACACTATCTCCAGAAGCCTCATGTATGGAGAAACCAGTCACTACACTATCTCCAGACACCTCCTGTATGGAGAAACCAGTCACTACACTATCTCCAGAAGCCTCCTTTATGAAGAAACCAGTCACTACACTATCTCCAGAAGCCTCCTGAATGGAGAAACCAGTCACTACACTATCTCCAGAAGCCTCCTTTATGAAGAAACCAGTCAATACACTATCTCCAGAAGCCTCCTGTATGGAGAAACCAGTCACTACTCTATCTCCAGAACCCTCCTGTATGGAGAAACCAGTCACTACACCATCTCCAGAAGCCTCCTGTATGGAGAAACCAGTCACTACTCTATCTCCAGAACCCTCCTGTATGGAGAAACCAGTCACTACACTATCTCCAGAAGCCTCCTGTATGGAGAAACCAGTCACTACACTATCTCCAGAAGCCTCCTGTATGGAGAAACCAGTCACTACACTATCTCCAGACACCTCCTGTATGGAGAAACCAGTCACTACACTATCTCCAGAAGCCTCCTGTATCGAGAAACCAGACACTACACTATCTCCAGAAGCCTCCTTTATGGAGAAACCAGTCACTACACTATCTCCAGAAGCCTCCTATATAGAGAAACCAGTCACTACTCTATCTGCAGAACCCTCCTGTATGGAGAAGCCAGTCACTACACTATATCCAGAAGCCTCATGTATGGAGAAACCAGTCACTACACTATCTCCAGACACCTCCTGTATGGAGAAACCAATCACTACACTATCTCCAGAAGCCTCCTTTATAGAGAAACCAGTCACTACACTATCTCCAGAAGCCTCCTGTATGGAGAAACCAGTCACTACTCTATCTCCAGAACCCTCCTGTATGGAGAAACCAGTCACTACACCATCTCCAGAAGCCTCCTGTGTGGAGAAACCAGTCACTACACTATCTCCAGAAGACTCATGTATAGAGAAACCAGTCACTACACTATCTCCAGAAGCCTCCTGTATGGAGAAACCAGTCACTACACTATCTCCAGAAGCCTCCTGTATGGAGAAACCAGTCACTACACTATCTCCAGAAGCCTCCTGTATGGAGAAACCAGTCATTACACTATCTCCAGACACCTCCTGTATGGAGAAACCAGTGACTACACTATCTCCAGAAGCCTCCTATATGGAGAAACCAGACACCACACTATCTCCAGAAGCCTCCTGTATGGAGAAACCAGTCACTACACTATCTCCACACACCTCCTGTATGGAGAAACCAGTCACTACACTATCTCCAGAAGCCTCCTGTATGGAGAAACCAGACACTACACTATCTCCAGAAGCCTCCTTTATGGAGAAACCAATCACTACACTATCTCCAGAAGCCTCCTGTATGGAGAAATTATTCACTACACTATCTCCAGAAGCCTCCTGTATGGAGAAACCAGTCACTACACTATCTCCAGAAGCCTCCTGTAATGAGAAACCAGTCACTACACTATCTCCAGAAGCCTCCTGCATGGAGAAACCAGTCACTACACTATCTCCAGAAGCCTCCTGTATGGAGAAACCAGTCACTACACTATCTCCAGAAGCCTCCTGTATGGAGAAACCAGTCACTACACTATCTCCAGAAGCCTCCTGTATAGAGAAACCAGTCACTACACTATCTCCAGATGCCTCCTATATGGAGAAACCAGTCACTACACTATCTCCAGAAGCCTCCTGTATGGAGAAACCAGTCACTACACTATCTCCAGAAGCCTCATGTATGGAGAAACCAGTCACTACACTATCTCCACACAACTCCTGTATGGAGAAACCAGTCACTACACTATCTACAGAAGCCTCCTGTATGGAGAAACCAGTCACTACACTATCTCCAGAAGCCTCCTGTATGGAGAAACCAGTCACTACACTATCTCCAGAAGCCTCCTATATGGAGGAACCAGTCACTACACTCTCTCCAGAAGCCTCATGTATGTAGAAACCAGTCACTACACTATCTCCAGAAGCCTCATGTATGGAGAAACCAGTCACTACACTATCTCCAGACACCTCCTGTATGGAGAAACCAGTCACTACACTATCTCCAGAAGCCTCCTTTATGAAGAAACCAGTCACTACACTATCTCCAGAAGCCTCCTGTATGGAGAAACCAGTCACTACACTATCTCCAGAAGCCTCCTTTATGAAGAAACCAGTCAATACACTATCTCCAGAAGCCTCCTGTATGGAGAAACCAGTCACTACTCTATCTCCAGAACCCTCCTGTATGGAGAAACCAGTCACTACACCATCTCCAGAAGCCTCCTGTATGGAGAAACCAGTCACTACACTATCTCCAGAAGCCTCCTGTATGGAGAAACCAGTCACTACACTATCTCCAGAAGCCTCCTGTATGGAGAAACCAGTCACTACACTATCTCCAGAAGCCTCCTGTATGGAGAAACCAGTCACTACACTATCTCCAGACACCTCCTGTATGGAGAAACCAGTCACTACACTATCTCCAGAAGCCTCCTGTATGGAGAAACCAGACACTACACTATCTCCAGAAGCCTCCTTTATGGAGAAACCAGTCACTACACTATCTCCAGAAGCCTCCTATATAGAGAAACCAGTCACTACTCTATCTCCAGAAGCCTCCTTTATAGAGAAACCAGTCACTACACTATCTCCAGAAGCCTCCTGTATGGAGAAACCAGTCACTACTCTATCTCCAGAACCCTCCTGTATGGAGAAACCAGTCACTACACCATCTCCAGAAGCGTCCTGTGTGGAGAAACCAGTCACTACACTATCTCCAGAAGACTCATGTATAGAGAAACCAGTCACTACACTATCTCCAGAAGCCTCCTGTATGGAGAAACCAGTCACTACACTATCTCCAGAAGCCTCCTGTATGGAGAAACCAGTCACTACACTATCTCCAGAAGCCTCCTGTATGGAGAAACCAGTCATTACACTATCTCCAGACACCTCCTGTATGGAGAAACCAGTGACTACACTATCTCCAGAAGCCTCCTATATGGAGAAACCAGACACCACACTATCTCCAGAAGCCTCCTGTATGGAGAAACCAGTCACTACACTATCTCCACACACCTCCTGTATGGAGAAACCAGTCACTACACTATCTCCAGAAGCCTCCTGTATGGAGAAACCAGACACTACACTATCTCCAGAAGCCTCCTTTATGGAGAAACCAGTCACTTCACTATCTCCAGAAGCCTCCTGTATGGAGAAATTAGTCACTACACTATCTCCAGAAGCCTCCTGTATGGAGAAACCAGTCACTACACTATCTCCAGAAGCCTCCTGTATGGAGAAACCAGTCACTACACTATCTCCAGAAGCCTCCTGCATGGAGAAACCAGTCACTACACTATCTCCAGAAGCCTCCTGTATGGAGAAACCAGTCACTACACTATCTCCAGAAGCCTCCTGTATGGAGAAACCAGTCAGTACACTATCTCCAGAAGCCTCCTGTATAGAGAAACCAGTCACTACACTATCTCCAGATGCCTCCTATATGGAGAAACCAGTCACTACACTATCTCGAGAAGCCTCCTGTATGGAGAAACCAGTCACTACACTATCTCCAGAAGCCTCATGTATGGAGAAACCAGTCACTACACTATCTCCAGACACCTCCTGTATGGAGAAACCAGTCACTACACTATCTCCAGAAGCCTCCTTTATGAAGAAACCAGTCACTACACTATCTCCAGAAGCCTCCTGTATGGAGAAACCAGTCACTACACTATCTCCAGAAGCCTCCTTTATGAAGAAACCAGTCAATACACTATCTCCAGAAGCCTCCTGTATGGAGAAACCAGTCACTACTCTATCTCCAGAACCCTCCTGTATGGAGAAACCAGTCACTACACCATCTCCAGAAGCCTCCTGTATGGAGAAACCAGTCACTACACTATCTCCAGAAGCCTCCTGTATGGAGAAACCAGTCACTACACTATCTCCAGAAGCCTCCTGTATGGAGAAACCAGTCACTACACTATCTCCAGAAGCCTCCTGTATGGAGAAACCAGTCACTACACTATCTCCAGACACCTCCTGTATGGAGAAACCAGTCACTACACTATCTCCAGAAGCCTCCTGTATGGAGAAACCAGACACTACACTATCTCCAGAAGCCTCCTTTATGGAGAAACCAGTCACTACACTATCTCCAGAAGCCTCCTATATAGAGAAACCAGTCATTACTCTATCTGCAGAACCCTCCTGTGTGGAGAAACCAGTCACTACACTATATCCAGAAGCCTCATGTATGGAGAAACCAGTCACTACACTATCTCCAGACACCTCCTGTATGGAGAAACCAATCACTACACTATCTCCAGAAGCCTCCTTTATAGAGAAACCAGTCACTACACTATCTCCAGAAGCCTCCTGTATGGAGAAACCAGTCACTACTCTATCTCCAGAACCCTCCTGTATGGAGAAACCAGTCACTACACCATCTCCAGAAGCGTCCTGTGTGGAGAAACCAGTCACTACACTATCTCCAGAAGCCTCCTGTATGGAGAAACCAGACACTACACTATCTCCAGAAGCCTCCTTTATGGAGAAACCAGTCACTTCACTATCTCCAGAAGCCTCCTGTATGGAGAAATTAGTCACTACACTATCTCCAGAAGCCTCCTGTATGGAGAAACCAGTCACTACACTATCTCCAGAAGCCTCCTTTATGGAGAAACCAGTCACTACACTATCTCCAGAAGCCTCCTGTATGGAGAAACCAGTTACTACACTATCTCCAGAAGCCTCCTGTATGGAGAAACGAGTCACTACACTATCTCCAGAAGCCTCCTGTATAGAGAAACCAGTCACTACACTATCTCCAGATGCCTCCTATATGGAGAAACCAGTCACTACACTATCTCCAGAAGCCTCATGTATGGAGAAACCAGTCACTACACTATCTCCAGAAGCCTCATGTATGGAGAAACCAGTCACTACACTATCTCCAGGAGCCTCCTGTATGGAGAAACCAGTCACTACACTATCTCCAGAAGCCTCCTGTATGGAGAAACCAGTCACTACACTATCTCCAGAAGCCTCCTGTATGGAGAAACCAGTCACTACACTATCTCCAGAAGCCTCCTATATGGAGGAACCAGTCACTACACTATCTCCAGAAGCCTCATGTATGTAGAAACCAGTCACTACACTATCTCCAGAAGCCTCATGTATGGAGAAACCAGTCACTACACTATCTCCAGACACCTCCTGTATGGAGAAACCAGTCACTACACTATCTCCAGAAGCCTCCTTTATGAAGAAACCAGTCACTACACTATCTCCAGAAGCCTCCTGAATGGAGAAACCAGTCACTACACTATCTCCAGAAGCCTCCTTTATGAAGAAACCAGTCAATACACTATCTCCAGAAGCCTCCTGTATGGAGAAACCAGTCACTACTCTATCTCCAGAACCCTCCTGTATGGAGAAACCAGTCACTACACCATCTCCAGAAGCCTCCTGTATGGAGAAACCAGTCACTACTCTATCTCCAGAACCCTCCTGTATGGAGAAACAAGTCACTACACTATCTCCAGAAGCCTCCTGTATGGAGAAACCAGTCACTACACTATCTCCAGAAGCCTCCTGTATGGAGAAACCAGTCACTACACTATCTCCAGACACCTCCTGTATGGAGAAACCAGTCACTACACTATCTCCAGAAGCCTCCTGTATCGAGAAACCAGACACTACACTATCTCCAGAAGCCTCCTTTATGGAGAAACCAGTCACTACACTATCTCCAGAAGCCTCCTATATAGAGAAACCAGTCACTACTCTATCTGCAGAACCCTCCTGTATGGAGAAGCCAGTCACTACACTATATCCAGAAGCCTCATGTATGGAGAAACCAGTCACTACACTATCTCCAGACACCTCCTGTATGGAGAAACCAATCACTACACTATCTCCAGAAGCCTCCTTTATAGAGAAACCAGTCACTACACTATCTCCAGAAGCCTCCTGTATGGAGAAACCAGTCACTACTCTATCTCCAGAACCCTCCTGTATGGAGAAACCAGTCACTACACCATCTCCAGAAGCCTCCTGTGTGGAGAAACCAGTCACTACACTATCTCCAGAAGACTCATGTATAGAGAAACCAGTCACTACACTATCTCCAGAAGCCTCCTGTATGGAGAAACCAGTCACTACACTATCTCCAGAAGCCTCCTGTATGGAGAAACCAGTCACTACACTATCTCCAGAAGCCTCCTGTATGGAGAAACCAGTCATTACACTATCTCCAGACACCTCCTGTATGGAGAAACCAGTGACTACACTATCTCCAGAAGCCTCCTATATGGAGAAACCAGACACCACACTATCTCCAGAAGCCTCCTGTATGGAGAAACCAGTCACTACACTATCTCCACACACCTCCTGTATGGAGAAACCAGTCACTACACTATCTCCAGAAGCCTCCTGTATGGAGAAACCAGACACTACACTATCTCCAGAAGCCTCCTTTATGGAGAAACCAATCACTACACTATCTCCAGAAGCCTCCTGTATGGAGAAATTATTCACTACACTATCTCCAGAAGCCTCCTGTATGGAGAAACCAGTCACTACACTATCTCCAGAAGCCTCCTGTAATGAGAAACCAGTCACTACACTATCTCCAGAAGCCTCCTGCATGGAGAAACCAGTCACTACACTATCTCCAGAAGCCTCCTGTATGGAGAAACCAGTCACTACACTATCTCCAGAAGCCTCCTGTATGGAGAAACCAGTCACTACACTATCTCCAGAAGCCTCCTGTATAGAGAAACCAGTCACTACACTATCTCCAGATGCCTCCTATATGGAGAAACCAGTCACTACACTATCTCCAGAAGCCTCCTGTATGGAGAAACCAGTCACTACACTATCTCCAGAAGCCTCATGTATGGAGAAACCAGTCACTACACTATCTCCACACAACTCCTGTATGGAGAAACCAGTCACTACACTATCTACAGAAGCCTCCTGTATGGAGAAACCAGTCACTACACTATCTCCAGAAGCCTCCTGTATGGAGAAACCAGTCACTACACTATCTCCAGAAGCCTCCTATATGGAGAAACCAGTCACTACACTATCTCCAGAAGCCTCATGTATGTAGAAACCAGTCACTACACTATCTCCAGAAGCCTCATGTATGGAGAAACCAGTCACTACACTATCTCCAGACACCTCCTGTATGGAGAAACCAGTCACTACACTATCTCCAGAAGCCTCCTTTATGAAGAAACCAGTCACTACACTATCTCCAGAAGCCTCCTGTATGGAGAAACCAGTCACTACTCTATCTCCAGAACCCTCCTGTATGGAGAAACCAGTCACTACACCATCTCCAGAAGCCTCCTGTATGGAAAAACCAGTCACTACACTATCTCCAGAAGCCTCGTGTATGGAGAAACCAGTCACTACACTATCTCCAGAAGCCTCCTGTATGGAGAAACCAGTCACTACACTATCTCCAGAAGCCTCCTGTATGGAGAAACCAGTCACTACACTATCTCCAGACACCTCCTGTATGGAGAAACCAGTCACTACACTATCTCCAGAAGCCTCCTGTATGGAGAAACCAGACACTACACTATCTCCAGAAGCCTCCTTTATGGAGAAACCAGTCACTACACTATCTCCAGAAGCCTCCTGTATGGAGAAACCAGTCACTACACTATCTCCAGAAGCCTCCTATATAGAGAAACCAGTCACTACTCTATCTCCAGAACACTCCTGTGTGGAGAAACCAGTCACTACACTATATCCAGAAGCCTCATGTATGGAGAAACCAGTCACTACACTATCTCCAGATGCCTCCTATATGGAGAAACCAGTCACTACACTATCTCCAGAAGCCTCATGTATGGAGAAACCAGTCACTACACTATCTCCAGAAGCCTCATGTATGGAGAAACCAGTCACTACACTATCTCCAGAAGCCTCCTGTATGGAGAAACCAGTCATTACACTATCTCCAGACACCTCCTGTATGGAGAAACCAGTGACTACACTATCTCCAGAAGCCTCCTATATGGAGAAACCAGACACCACACTATCTCCAGAAGCCTCCTGTATGGAGAAACCAGTCACTACACTATCTCCACACACCTCCTGTATGGAGAAACCAGTCACTACACTATCTCCAGAAGCCTCCTGTATGGAGAAACCAGACACTACACTATCTCCAGAAGCCTCCTTTATGGAGAAACCAGTCACTTCACTATCTCCAGAAGCCTCCTGTATGGAGAAATTAGTCACTACACTATCTCCAGAAGCCTCCTGTATGGAGAAACCAGTCACTACACTATCTCCAGAAGCCTCCTGTATGGAGAAACCAGTCACTACACTATCTCCAGAAGCCTCCTGCATGGAGAAACCAGTCACTACACTATCTCCAGAAGCCTCCTGTATGGAGAAACCAGTCACTACACTATCTCCAGAAGCCTCCTGTATGGAGAAACCAGTCAGTACACTATCTCCAGAAGCCTCCTGTATAGAGAAACCAGTCACTACACTATCTCCAGATGCCTCCTATATGGAGAAACCAGTCACTACACTATCTCGAGAAGCCTCCTGTATGGAGAAACCAGTCACTACACTATCTCCAGAAGCCTCATGTATGGAGAAACCAGTCACTACACTATCTCCAGACACCTCCTGTATGGAGAAACCAGTCACTACACTATCTCCAGAAGCCTCCTTTATGAAGAAACCAGTCACTACACTATCTCCAGAAGCCTCCTGTATGGAGAAACCAGTCACTACACTATCTCCAGAAGCCTCCTTTATGAAGAAACCAGTCAATACACTATCTCCAGAAGCCTCCTGTATGGAGAAACCAGTCACTACTCTATCTCCAGAACCCTCCTGTATGGAGAAACCAGTCACTACACCATCTCCAGAAGCCTCCTGTATGGAGAAACCAGTCACTACACTATCTCCAGAAGCCTCCTGTATGGAGAAACCAGTCACTACACTATCTCCAGAAGCCTCCTGTATGGAGAAACCAGTCACTACACTATCTCCAGAAGCCTCCTGTATGGAGAAACCAGTCACTACACTATCTCCAGACACCTCCTGTATGGAGAAACCAGTCACTACACTATCTCCAGAAGCCTCCTGTATGGAGAAACCAGACACTACACTATCTCCAGAAGCCTCCTTTATGGAGAAACCAGTCACTACACTATCTCCAGAAGCCTCCTATATAGAGAAACCAGTCATTACTCTATCTGCAGAACCCTCCTGTGTGGAGAAACCAGTCACTACACTATATCCAGAAGCCTCATGTATGGAGAAACCAGTCACTACACTATCTCCAGACACCTCCTGTATGGAGAAACCAATCACTACACTATCTCCAGAAGCCTCCTTTATAGAGAAACCAGTCACTACACTATCTCCAGAAGCCTCCTGTATGGAGAAACCAGTCACTACTCTATCTCCAGAACCCTCCTGTATGGAGAAACCAGTCACTACACCATCTCCAGAAGCGTCCTGTGTGGAGAAACCAGTCACTACACTATCTCCAGAAGCCTCCTGTATGGAGAAACCAGACACTACACTATCTCCAGAAGCCTCCTTTATGGAGAAACCAGTCACTTCACTATCTCCAGAAGCCTCCTGTATGGAGAAATTAGTCACTACACTATCTCCAGAAGCCTCCTGTATGGAGAAACCAGTCACTACACTATCTCCAGAAGCCTCCTTTATGGAGAAACCAGTCACTACACTATCTCCAGAAGCCTCCTGTATGGAGAAACCAGTTACTACACTATCTCCAGAAGCCTCCTGTATGGAGAAACGAGTCACTACACTATCTCCAGAAGCCTCCTGTATAGAGAAACCAGTCACTACACTATCTCCAGATGCCTCCTATATGGAGAAACCAGTCACTACACTTTCTCCAGAAGCCTCATGTATGGAGAAACCAGTCACTACACTATCTCCAGAAGCCTCATGTATGGAGAAACCAGTCACTACACTATCTCCAGGAGCCTCCTGTATGGAGAAACCAGTCACTACACTATCTCCAGAAGCCTCCTGTATGGAGAAACCAGTCACTACACTATCTCCAGAAGCCTCCTGTATGGAGAAACCAGTCACTACACTATCTCCAGAAGCCTCCTATATGGAGGAACCAGTCACTACACTATCTCCAGAAGCCTCATGTATGTAGAAACCAGTCACTACACTATCTCCAGAAGCCTCATGTATGGAGAAACCAGTCACTACACTATCTCCAGACACCTCCTGTATGGAGAAACCAGTCACTACACTATCTCCAGAAGCCTCCTTTATGAAGAAACCAGTCACTACACTATCTCCAGAAGCCTCCTGAATGGAGAAACCAGTCACTACACTATCTCCAGAAGCCTCCTTTATGAAGAAACCAGTCAATACACTATCTCCAGAAGCCTCCTGTATGGAGAAACCAGTCACTACTCTATCTCCAGAACCCTCCTGTATGGAGAAACCAGTCACTACACCATCTCCAGAAGCCTCCTGTATGGAGAAACCAGTCACTACTCTATCTCCAGAACCCTCCTGTATGGAGAAACCAGTCACTACACTATCTCCAGAAGCCTCCTGTATGGAGAAACCAGTCACTACACTATCTCCAGAAGCCTCCTGTATGGAGAAACCAGTCACTACACTATCTCCAGACACCTCCTGTATGGAGAAACCAGTCACTACACTATCTCCAGAAGCCTCCTGTATCGAGAAACCAGACACTACACTATCTCCAGAAGCCTCCTTTATGGAGAAACCAGTCACTACACTATCTCCAGAAGCCTCCTATATAGAGAAACCAGTCACTACTCTATCTGCAGAACCCTCCTGTGTGGAGAAGCCAGTCACTACACTATATCCAGAAGCCTCATGTATGGAGAAACCAGTCACTACACTATCTCCAGACACCTCCTGTATGGAGAAACCAATCACTACACTATCTCCAGAAGCCTCCTTTATAGAGAAACCAGTCACTACACTATCTCCAGAAGCCTCCTGTATGGAGAAACCAGTCACTACTCTATCTCCAGAACCCTCCTGTATGGAGAAACCAGTCACTACACCATCTCCAGAAGCCTCCTGTGTGGAGAAACCAGTCACTACACTATCTCCAGAAGACTCATGTATAGAGAAACCAGTTACTACACTATCTCCAGAAGCCTCCTGTATGGAGAAACGAGTCACTACACTATCTCCAGAAGCCTCCTGTATAGAGAAACCAGTCACTACACTATCTCCAGATGCCTCCTATATGGAGAAACCAGTCACTACACTTTCTCCAGAAGCCTCATGTATGGAGAAACCAGTCACTACACTATCTCCAGAAGCCTCATGTATGGAGAAACCAGTCACTACACTATCTCCAGGAGCCTCCTGTATGGAGAAACCAGTCACTACACTATCTCCAGAAGCCTCCTGTATGGAGAAACCAGTCACTACACTATCTCCAGAAGCCTCCTGTATGGAGAAACCAGTCACTACACTATCTCCAGAAGCCTCCTATATGGAGGAACCAGTCACTACACTATCTCCAGAAGCCTCATGTATGTAGAAACCAGTCACTACACTATCTCCAGAAGCCTCATGTATGGAGAAACCAGTCACTACACTATCTCCAGACACCTCCTGTATGGAGAAACCAGTCACTACACTATCTCCAGAAGCCTCCTTTATGAAGAAACCAGTCACTACACTATCTCCAGAAGCCTCCTGAATGGAGAAACCAGTCACTACACTATCTCCAGAAGCCTCCTTTATGAAGAAACCAGTCAATACACTATCTCCAGAAGCCTCCTGTATGGAGAAACCAGTCACTACTCTATCTCCAGAACCCTCCTGTATGGAGAAACCAGTCACTACACCATCTCCAGAAGCCTCCTGTATGGAGAAACCAGTCACTACTCTATCTCCAGAACCCTCCTGTATGGAGAAACCAGTCACTACACTATCTCCAGAAGCCTCCTGTATGGAGAAACCAGTCACTACACTATCTCCAGAAGCCTCCTGTATGGAGAAACCAGTCACTACACTATCTCCAGACACCTCCTGTATGGAGAAACCAGTCACTACACTATCTCCAGAAGCCTCCTGTATCGAGAAACCAGACACTACACTATCTCCAGAAGCCTCCTTTATGGAGAAACCAGTCACTACACTATCTCCAGAAGCCTCCTATATAGAGAAACCAGTCACTACTCTATCTGCAGAACCCTCCTGTGTGGAGAAGCCAGTCACTACACTATATCCAGAAGCCTCATGTATGGAGAAACCAGTCACTACACTATCTCCAGACACCTCCTGTATGGAGAAACCAATCACTACACTATCTCCAGAAGCCTCCTTTATAGAGAAACCAGTCACTACACTATCTCCAGAAGCCTCCTGTATGGAGAAACCAGTCACTACTCTATCTCCAGAACCCTCCTGTATGGAGAAACCAGTCACTACACCATCTCCAGAAGCCTCCTGTGTGGAGAAACCAGTCACTACACTATCTCCAGAAGACTCATGTATAGAGAAACCAGTCACTACACTATCTCCAGAAGCCTCCTGTATGGAGAAACCAGTCACTACACTATCTCCAGAAGCCTCCTGTATGGAGAAACCAGTCACTACACTATCTCCAGAAGCCTCCTGTATGGAGAAACCAGTCATTACACTATCTCCAGACACCTCCTGTATGGAGAAACCAGTGACTACACTATCTCCAGAAGCCTCCTATATGGAGAAAGCAGACACCACACTATCTCCAGAAGCCTCCTGTATGGAGAAACCAGTCACTACACTATCTCCACACACCTCCTGTATGGAGAAACCAGTCACTACACTATCTCCAGAAGCCTCCTGTATGGAGAAAACAGACACTACACTATCTCCAGAAGCCTCCTTTATGGAGAAACCAATCACTACACTATCTCCAGAAGCCTCCTGTATGGAGAAATTAGTCACTACACTATCTCCAGAAGCCTCCTGTATGGAGAAACCAGTCACTACACTATCTCCAGAAGCCTCCTGTAATGAGAAACCAGTCACTACACTATCTCCAGAAGCCTCCTGCATGGAGAAACCAGTCACTACACTATCTCCAGAAGCCTCCTGTATGGAGAAACCAGTCACTACACTATCTCCAGAAGCCTCCTGTATGGAGAAACCAGTCACTACACTATCTCCAGAAGCCTCCTGTATAGAGAAACCAGTCACTACACTATCTCCAGATGCCTCCTATATGGAGAAACCAGTCACTACACTATCTCCAGAAGCCTCCTGTATGGAGAAACCAGTCACTACACTATCTCCAGAAGCCTCATGTATGGAGAAACCAGTCACTACACTATCTCCACACAACTCCTGTATGGAGAAACCAGTCACTACACTATCTCCAGAAGCCTCCTGTATGGAGAAACCAGTCACTACACTATCTCCAGAAGCCTCCTGTATGGAGAAACCAGTCACTACACTATCTCCAGAAGCCTCCTATATGGAGAAACCAGTCACTACACTATCTCCAGAAGCCTCATGTATGTAGAAACCAGTCACTACACTATCTCCAGAAGCCTCATGTATGGAGAAACCAGTCACTACACTATCTCCAGACACCTCCTGTATGGAGAAACCAGTCACTACACTATCTCCAGAAGCCTCCTTTATGAAGAAACCAGTCACTACACTATCTCCAGAAGCCTCCTGTATGGAGAAACCAGTCACTACTCTATCTCCAGAACCCTCCTGTATGGAGAAACCAGTCACTACACCATCTCCAGAAGCCTCCTGTATGGAAAAACCAGTCACTACACTATCTCCAGAAGCCTCGTGTATGGAGAAACCAGTCACTACACTATCTCCAGAAGCCTCCTGTATGGAGAAACCAGTCACTACACTATCTCCAGAAGCCTCCTGTATGGAGAAACCAGTCACTACACTATCTCCAGACACCTCCTGTATGGAGAAACCAGTCACTACACTATCTCCAGAAGCCTCCTGTATGGAGAAACCAGACACTACACTATCTCCAGAAGCCTCCTTTATGGAGAAACCAGTCACTACACTATCTCCAGAAGCCTCCTGTATGGAGAAACCAGTCACTACACTATCTCCAGAAGCCTCCTATATAGAGAAACCAGTCACTACTCTATCTCCAGAACACTCCTGTGTGGAGAAACCAGTCACTACACTATATCCAGAAGCCTCATGTATGGAGAAACCAGTCACTACACTATCTCCAGATGCCTCCTATATGGAGAAACCAGTCACTACACTATCTCCAGAAGCCTCATGTATGGAGAAACCAGTCACTACACTATCTCCAGAAGCCTCATGTATGGAGAAACCAGTCACTACACTATCTCCAGGAGCCTCCTGTATGGAGAAACCAGTCACTACACTATCTCCAGAAGCCTCCTGTATGGAGAAACCAGTCACTACACTATCTCCAGAAGCCTCCTGTATGGAGAAACCAGTCACTACACTATCTCCAGAAGCCTCCTATATGGAGGAACCAGTCACTACACTCTCTCCAGAAGCCTCATGTATGTAGAAACCAGTCACTACACTATCTCCAGAAGCCTCATGTATGGAGAAACCAGTCACTACACTATCTCCAGACACCTCCTGTATGGAGAAACCAGTCACTACACTATCTCCAGAAGCCTCCTTTATGAAGAAACCAGTCACTACACTATCTCCAGAAGCCTCCTGTATGGAGAAACCAGTCACTACACTATCTCCAGAAGCCTCCTTTATGAAGAAACCAGTCAATACACTATCTCCAGAAGCCTCCTGTATGGAGAAACCAGTCACTACTCTATCTCCAGAACCCTCCTGTATGGAGAAACCAGTCACTACACCATCTCCAGAAGCCTCCTGTATGGAGAAACCAGTCACTACACTATCTCCAGAAGCCTCCTGTATGGAGAAACCAGTCACTACACTATCTCCAGAAGCCTCCTGTATGGAGAAACCAGTCACTACACTATCTCCAGAAGCCTCCTGTATGGAGAAACCAGTCACTACACTATCTCCAGACACCTCCTGTATGGAGAAACCAGTCACTACACTATCTCCAGAAGCCTCCTGTATGGAGAAACCAGACACTACACTATCTCCAGAAGCCTCCTTTATGGAGAAACCAGTCACTACACTATCTCCAGAAGCCTCCTATATAGAGAAACCAGTCACTACTCTATCTGCAGAACCCTCCTGTGTGGAGAAACCAGGCACTACACTATATCCAGAAGCCTCATGTATGGAGAAACCAGTCACTACACTATCTCCAGACACCTCCTGTATGGAGAAACCAATCACTACACTATCTCCAGAAGCCTCCTTTATAGAGAAACCAGTCACTACACTATCTCCAGAAGCCTCCTGTATGGAGAAACCAGTCACTACTCTATCTCCAGAACCCTCCTGTATGGAGAAACCAGTCACTACACCATCTCCAGAAGCGTCCTGTGTGGAGAAACCAGTCACTACACTATCTCCAGAAGACTCATGTATAGAGAAACCAGTCACTACACTATCTCCAGAAGCCTCCTGTATGGAGAAACCAGTCACTACACTATCTCCAGAAGCCTCCTGTATGGAGAAACCAGTCACTACACTATCTCCAGAAGCCTCCTGTATGGAGAAACCAGTCATTACACTATCTCCAGACACCTCCTGTATGGAGAAACCAGTGACTACACTAGCTCCAGAAGCCTCCTATATGGAGAAACCAGACACCACACTATCTCCAGAAGCCTCCTGTATGGAGAAACCAGTCACTACACTATCTCCACACACCTCCTGTATGGAGAAACCAGTCACTACACTATCTCCAGAAGCCTCCTGTATGGAGAAACCAGACACTACACTATCTCCAGAAGCCTCCTTTACGGAGAAACCAATCACTACACTATCTCCAGAAGCCTCCTGTATGGAGAAATTAGTCACTACACTATCTCCAGAAGCCTCCTGTATGGAGAAACCAGTCACTACACTATCTCCAGAAGCCTCCTGTATGGAGAAACCAGTCACTACACTATCTCCAGAAGCCTCCTATATAGAGAAACCAGTCACTACTCTATCTCCAGAACACTCCTGTGTGGAGAAACCAGTCACTACACTATATCCAGAAGCCTCATGTATGGAGAAACCAGTCACTACACTATCTCCAGATGCCTCCTATATGGAGAAACCAGTCACTACACTATCTCCAGAAGCCTCATGTATGGAGAAACCAGTCACTACACTATCTCCAGAAGCCTCATGTATGGAGAAACCAGTCACTACACTATCTCCAGGAGCCTCCTGTATGGAGAAACCAGTCACTACACTATCTCCAGAAGCCTCCTGTATGGAGAAACCAGTCACTACACTATCTCCAGAAGCCTCCTGTATGGAGAAACCAGTCACTACACTATCTCCAGAAGCCTCCTATATGGAGGAACCAGTCACTACACTCTCTCCAGAAGCCTCATGTATGTAGAAACCAGTCACTACACTATCTCCAGAAGCCTCATGTATGGAGAAACCAGTCACTACACTATCTCCAGACACCTCCTGTATGGAGAAACCAGTCACTACACTATCTCCAGAAGCCTCCTTTATGAAGAAACCAGTCACTACACTATCTCCAGAAGCCTCCTGTATGGAGAAACCAGTCACTACACTATCTCCAGAAGCCTCCTTTATGAAGAAACCAGTCAATACACTATCTCCAGAAGCCTCCTGTATGGAGAAACCAGTCACTACTCTATCTCCAGAACCCTCCTGTATGGAGAAACCAGTCACTACACCATCTCCAGAAGCCTCCTGTATGGAGAAACCAGTCACTACACTATCTCCAGAAGCCTCCTGTATGGAGAAACCAGTCACTACACTATCTCCAGAAGCCTCCTGTATGGAGAAACCAGTCACTACACTATCTCCAGAAGCCTCCTGTATGGAGAAACCAGTCACTACACTATCTCCAGACACCTCCTGTATGGAGAAACCAGTCACTACACTATCTCCAGAAGCCTCCTGTATGGAGAAACCAGACACTACACTATCTCCAGAAGCCTCCTTTATGGAGAAACCAGTCACTACACTATCTCCAGAAGCCTCCTATATAGAGAAACCAGTCACTACTCTATCTGCAGAACCCTCCTGTGTGGAGAAACCAGGCACTACACTATATCCAGAAGCCTCATGTATGGAGAAACCAGTCACTACACTATCTCCAGACACCTCCTGTATGGAGAAACCAATCACTACACTATCTCCAGAAGCCTCCTTTATAGAGAAACCAGTCACTACACTATCTCCAGAAGCCTCCTGTATGGAGAAACCAGTCACTACTCTATCTCCAGAACCCTCCTGTATGGAGAAACCAGTCACTACACCATCTCCAGAAGCGTCCTGTGTGGAGAAACCAGTCACTACACTATCTCCAGAAGACTCATGTATAGAGAAACCAGTCACTACACTATCTCCAGAAGCCTCCTGTATGGAGAAACCAGTCACTACACTATCTCCAGAAGCCTCCTGTATGGAGAAACCAGTCACTACACTATCTCCAGAAGCCTCCTGTATGGAGAAACCAGTCATTACACTATCTCCAGACACCTCCTGTATGGAGAAACCAGTGACTACACTAGCTCCAGAAGCCTCCTATATGGAGAAACCAGACACCACACTATCTCCAGAAGCCTCCTGTATGGAGAAACCAGTCACTACACTATCTCCACACACCTCCTGTATGGAGAAACCAGTCACTACACTATCTCCAGAAGCCTCCTGTATGGAGAAACCAGACACTACACTATCTCCAGAAGCCTCCTTTATGGAGAAACCAGTCACTTCACTATCTCCAGAAGCCTCCTGTATGGAGAAATTAGTCACTACACTATCTCCAGAAGCCTCCTGTATGGAGAAACCAGTCACTACACTATCTCCAGAAGCCTCCTGTATGGAGAAACCAGTCACTACACTATCTCCAGAAGCCTCCTGCATGGAGAAACCAGTCACTACACTATCTCCAGAAGCCTCCTGTATGGAGAAACCAGTCACTACACTATCTCCAGAAGCCTCCTGTATGGAGAAACCAGTCACTACACTATCTCCAGAAGCCTCCTGTATAGAGAAACCAGTCACTACACTATCTCCAGATGCCTCCTATATGGAGAAACCAGTCACTACACTATCTCCAGAAGCCTCCTGTATGGAGAAACCAGTCACTACACTATCTCCAGAAGCCTCATGTATGGAGAAACCAGTCACTACACTATCTCCAGACACCTCCTGTATGGAGAAACCAGTCACTACACTATCTCCAGAAGCCTCCTTTATGAAGAAACCAGTCACTACACTATCTCCAGAAGCCTCCTGTATGGAGAAACCAGTCACTACACTATCTCCAGAAGCCTCCTTTATGAAGAAACCAGTCAACACACTATCTCCAGAAGCCTCCTGTATGGAGAAACCAGTCATTACACTATCTCCAGACACCTCCTGTATGGAGAAACCAGTGACTACACTATCTCCAGAAGCCTCCTATATGGAGAAACCAGACACCACACTATCTCCAGAAGCCTCCTGTATGGAGAAACCAGTCACTACACTATCTCCACACACCTCCTGTATGGAGAAACCAGTCACTACACTATCTCCAGAAGCCTCCTGTATGGAGAAACCAGACACTACACTATCTCCAGAAGCCTCCTTTATGGAGAAACCAGTCACTTGACTATCTCCAGAAGCCTCCTGTATGGAGAAATTAGTCACTACACTATCTCCAGAAGCCTCCTGTATGGAGAAACCAGTCACTACACTATCTCCAGAAGCCTCCTGTATGGAGAAACCAGTCACTGCACTATCTCCAGAAGCCTCCTGCATGGAGAAACCAGTCACTACACTATCTCCAGAAGCCTCCTGTATGGAGAAACCAGTCACTACACTATCTCCAGAAGCCTCCTGTATGGAGAAACCAGTCACTACACTATCTCCAGAAGCCTCCTGTATAGAGAAACCATTCACTACACTATCTCCAGATGCCTCCTATATGGAGAAACCAGTCACTACACTATCTCCAGAAGCCTCCTGTATGGAGAAACCAGTCACTACACTATCTCCAGAAGCCTCATGTATGGAGAAACCAGTCACTACACTATCTCCAGACACCTCCTGTATGGAGAAACCAGTCACTACACTATCTCCAGAAGCCTCCTTTATGAAGAAACCCGTCACTACACTATCTCCAGAAGCCTCCTGTATGGAGAAACCAGTCACTACACTATCTCCAGAAGCCTCCTTTATGAAGAAACCAGTCAATACACTATCTCCAGAAGCCTCCTGTATGGAGAAACCAGTCACTACTCTATCTCCAGAACCCTCCTGTATGGAGAAACCAGTCACTACACCATCTCCAGAAGCCTCCTGTATGGAGAAACCAGTCACTACACTATCTCCAGAAGCCTCCTGTATGGAGAAACCAGTCACTACACTATCTCCAGAAGCCTCCTGTATGGAGAAACCAGTCACTACACTATCTCCAGAAGCCTCCTGTATGGAGAAACCAGTCACTACACTATCTCCAGACACCTCCTGTATGGAGAAACCAGTCACTACACTATCTCCAGAAGCCTCCTGTATGGAGAAACCAGACACTACACTATCTCCAGAAGCCTCCTTTATGGAGAAACCAGTCACTACACTATCTCCAGAAGCCTCCTATATAGAGAAACCAGTCATTACTCTATCTGCAGAACCCTCCTGTGTGGAGAAACCAGTCACTACACTATATCCAGAAGCCTCATGTATGGAGAAACCAGTCACTACACTATCTCCAGACACCTCCTGTATGGAGAAACCAATCACTACACTATCTCCAGAAGCCTCCTTTATAGAGAAACCAGTCACTACACTATCTCCAGAAGCCTCCTGTATGGAGAAACCAGTCACTACTCTATCTCCAGAACCCTCCTGTATGGAGAAACCAGTCACTACACCATCTCCAGAAGCGTCCTGTGTGGAGAAACCAGTCACTACACTATCTCCAGAAGCCTCCTGTATGGAGAAACCAGACACTACACTATCTCCAGAAGCCTCCTTTATGGAGAAACCAGTCACTTCACTATCTCCAGAAGCCTCCTGTATGGAGAAATTAGTCACTACACTATCTCCAGAAGCCTCCTGTATGGAGAAACCAGTCACTACACTATCTCCAGAAGCCTCCTGTATGGAGAAACCAGTCACTACACTATCTCCAGAAGCCTCCTGTATGGAGAAACCAGACACTACACTATCTCCAGAAGCCTCCTTTATGGAGAAACCAGTCACTTCACTATCTCCAGAAGCCTCCTGTATGGAGAAATTAGTCACTACACTATCTCCAGAAGCCTCCTGTATGGAGAAACCAGTCACTACACTATCTCCAGAAGCCTCCTGTATGGAGAAACCAGTCACTACACTATCTCCAGAAGCCTCCTGCATGGAGAAACCAGTCACTACACTATCTCCAGAAGCCTCCTGTATGGAGAAACCAGTCACTACACTATCTCCAGAAGCCTCCTGTATGGAGAAACCAGTCACTACACTATCTCCAGAAGCCTCCTGTATAGAGAAACCAGTCACTACACTATCTCCAGATGCCTCCTATATGGAGAAACCAGTCACTACACTATCTCCAGAAGCCTCCTGTATGGAGAAACCAGTCACTACACTATCTCCAGAAGCCTCATGTATGGAGAAACCAGTCACTACACTATCTCCATACAACTCCTGTATGGAGAAATCAGTCACTACACTATCTCCAGAAGCCTCCTGTATGGAGAAACCAGTCACTACACTATCTCCAGAAGCCTCCTGTATGGAGAAACCAGTCACTACACTATCTCCAGAAGCCTCCTATATGGAGAAACCAGTCACTACACTATCTCCAGAAGCCTCATGTATGTAGAAACCAGTCACTACACTATCTCCAGAAGCCTCATGTATGGAGAAACCAGTCAATACACTATCTCCAGACACCTCCTGTATGGAGAAACCAGTCACTACACTATCTCCAGAAGCCTCCTTTATGAAGAAACCAGTCACTACACTATCTCCAGAAGCCTCCTGTATGGAGAAACCAGTCACTACTCTATCTCCAGAACCCTCCTGTATGGAGAAACCAGTCACTACACCATCTCCAGAAGCCTCCTGTATGGAGAAACCAGTCACTACACTATCTCCAGAAGCCTCCTGTATGGAGAAACCAGTCACTACACTATCTCCAGAAGCCTCCTGTATGGAGAAACCAGTCACTACACTATCTCCAGAAGCCTCCTGTATGGAGAAACCAGTCACTACACTATCTCCAGACACCTCCTGTATGGAGAAACCAGTCACTACACTATCTCCAGAAGCCTCCTGTATGGAGAAACCAGACACTACACTATCTCCAGAAGCCTCCTTTATGGAGAAACCAGTCACTACACTATCTCCAGAAGCCTCCTGTATGGAGAAACCAGTCACTACACTATCTCCAGAAGCCTCCTATATAGAGAAACCAGTCACTACTCTATCTCCAGAACCCTCCTGTGTGGAGAAACCAGTCACTACACTATATCCAGAAGCCTCATGTATGGAGAAACCAGTCACTACACTATCTCCAGACACCTCCTGTATGGAGACACCAATCATCACACTATCTCCAGAAGCCTCCTTTATGGAGAAACCAGTCACTACACTATCTCCAGAAGCCTCCTGTATGGAGAAACCAGTCACTACTCTATCTCCAGAACCCTCCTGTATGGAGAAACCAGTCACTACACCATCTCCAGAAGCCTCCTGTGTGGAGAAACCAGTCACTACACTATCTCCAGAAGCCTCGTGTATGGAGAAACCAGTCACTACACTATCTCCAGAAGCCTCCTGTATGGAGAAACCAGTCACTACACTATCTCCAGAAGCCTCCTGTATGGAGAAACCAGTCACTACACTATCTCCAGACACCTCCTGTATGGAGAAACCAGTCACTACACTATCTCCAGAAGCCTCCTGTATGGAGAAACCAGACACTACACTATCTCCAGAAGCCTCCTTTATGGAGAAACCAGTCACTACACTATCTCCAGAAGCCTCCTGTATGGAGAAACCAGTCACTACACTATCTCCAGAAGCCTCCTATATAGAGAAACCAGTCACTACTCTATCTCCAGAACACTCCTGTGTGGAGAAACCAGTCACTACACTATATCCAGAAGCCTCATGTATGGAGAAACCAGTCACTACACTATCTCCAGATGCCTCCTATATGGAGAAACCAGTCACTACACTATCTCCAGAAGCCTCATGTATGGAGAAACCAGTCACTACACTATCTCCAGAAGCCTCATGTATGGAGAAACCAGTCACTACACTATCTCCAGAAGCCTCCTGTATGGAGAAACCAGTCATTACACTATCTCCAGACACCTCCTGTATGGAGAAACCAGTGACTACACTATCTCCAGAAGCCTCCTATATGGAGAAACCAGACACCACACTATCTCCAGAAGCCTCCTGTATGGAGAAACCAGTCACTACACTATCTCCACACACCTCCTGTATGGAGAAACCAGTCACTACACTATCTCCAGAAGCCTCCTGTATGGAGAAACCAGACACTACACTATCTCCAGAAGCCTCCTTTATGGAGAAACCAGTCACTTCACTATCTCCAGAAGCCTCCTGTATGGAGAAATTAGTCACTACACTATCTCCAGAAGCCTCCTGTATGGAGAAACCAGTCACTACACTATCTCCAGAAGCCTCCTGTATGGAGAAACCAGTCACTACACTATCTCCAGAAGCCTCCTGCATGGAGAAACCAGTCACTACACTATCTCCAGAAGCCTCCTGTATGGAGAAACCAGTCACTACACTATCTCCAGAAGCCTCCTGTATGGAGAAACCAGTCAGTACACTATCTCCAGAAGCCTCCTGTATAGAGAAACCAGTCACTACACTATCTCCAGATGCCTCCTATATGGAGAAACCAGTCACTACACTATCTCGAGAAGCCTCCTGTATGGAGAAACCAGTCACTACACTATCTCCAGAAGCCTCATGTATGGAGAAACCAGTCACTACACTATCTCCAGACACCTCCTGTATGGAGAAACCAGTCACTACACTATCTCCAGAAGCCTCCTTTATGAAGAAACCAGTCACTACACTATCTCCAGAAGCCTCCTGTATGGAGAAACCAGTCACTACACTATCTCCAGAAGCCTCCTTTATGAAGAAACCAGTCAATACACTATCTCCAGAAGCCTCCTGTATGGAGAAACCAGTCACTACTCTATCTCCAGAACCCTCCTGTATGGAGAAACCAGTCACTACACCATCTCCAGAAGCCTCCTGTATGGAGAAACCAGTCACTACACTATCTCCAGAAGCCTCCTGTATGGAGAAACCAGTCACTACACTATCTCCAGAAGCCTCCTGTATGGAGAAACCAGTCACTACACTATCTCCAGAAGCCTCCTGTATGGAGAAACCAGTCACTACACTATCTCCAGACACCTCCTGTATGGAGAAACCAGTCACTACACTATCTCCAGAAGCCTCCTGTATGGAGAAACCAGACACTACACTATCTCCAGAAGCCTCCTTTATGGAGAAACCAGTCACTACACTATCTCCAGAAGCCTCCTATATAGAGAAACCAGTCATTACTCTATCTGCAGAACCCTCCTGTGTGGAGAAACCAGTCACTACACTATATCCAGAAGCCTCATGTATGGAGAAACCAGTCACTACACTATCTCCAGACACCTCCTGTATGGAGAAACCAATCACTACACTATCTCCAGAAGCCTCCTTTATAGAGAAACCAGTCACTACACTATCTCCAGAAGCCTCCTGTATGGAGAAACCAGTCACTACTCTATCTCCAGAACCCTCCTGTATGGAGAAACCAGTCACTACACCATCTCCAGAAGCGTCCTGTGTGGAGAAACCAGTCACTACACTATCTCCAGAAGCCTCCTGTATGGAGAAACCAGACACTACACTATCTCCAGAAGCCTCCTTTATGGAGAAACCAGTCACTTCACTATCTCCAGAAGCCTCCTGTATGGAGAAATTAGTCACTACACTATCTCCAGAAGCCTCCTGTATGGAGAAACCAGTCACTACACTATCTCCAGAAGCCTCCTTTATGGAGAAACCAGTCACTACACTATCTCCAGAAGCCTCCTGTATGGAGAAACCAGTTACTACACTATCTCCAGAAGCCTCCTGTATGGAGAAACGAGTCACTACACTATCTCCAGAAGCCTCCTGTATAGAGAAACCAGTCACTACACTATCTCCAGATGCCTCCTATATGGAGAAACCAGTCACTACACTATCTCCAGAAGCCTCATGTATGGAGAAACCAGTCACTACACTATCTCCAGAAGCCTCATGTATGGAGAAACCAGTCACTACACTATCTCCAGGAGCCTCCTGTATGGAGAAACCAGTCACTACACTATCTCCAGAAGCCTCCTGTATGGAGAAACCAGTCACTACACTATCTCCAGAAGCCTCCTGTATGGAGAAACCAGTCACTACACTATCTCCAGAAGCCTCCTATATGGAGGAACCAGTCACTACACTATCTCCAGAAGCCTCATGTATGTAGAAACCAGTCACTACACTATCTCCAGAAGCCTCATGTATGGAGAAACCAGTCACTACACTATCTCCAGACACCTCCTGTATGGAGAAACCAGTCACTACACTATCTCCAGAAGCCTCCTTTATGAAGAAACCAGTCACTACACTATCTCCAGAAGCCTCCTGAATGGAGAAACCAGTCACTACACTATCTCCAGAAGCCTCCTTTATGAAGAAACCAGTCAATACACTATCTCCAGAAGCCTCCTGTATGGAGAAACCAGTCACTACTCTATCTCCAGAACCCTCCTGTATGGAGAAACCAGTCACTACACCATCTCCAGAAGCCTCCTGTATGGAGAAACCAGTCACTACTCTATCTCCAGAACCCTCCTGTATGGAGAAACCAGTCACTACACTATCTCCAAAAGCCTCCTGTATGGAGAAACCAGTCACTACACTATCTCCAGAAGCCTCCTGTATGGAGAAACCAGTCACTACACTATCTCCAGACACCTCCTGTATGGAGAAACCAGTCACTACACTATCTCCAGAAGCCTCCTGTATCGAGAAACCAGACACTACACTATCTCCAGAAGCCTCCTTTATGGAGAAACCAGTCACTACACTATCTCCAGAAGCCTCCTATATAGAGAAACCAGTCACTACTCTATCTGCAGAACCCTCCTGTGTGGAGAAGCCAGTCACTACACTATATCCAGAAGCCTCATGTATGGAGAAACCAGTCACTACACTATCTCCAGACACCTCCTGTATGGAGAAACCAATCACTACACTATCTCCAGAAGCCTCCTTTATAGAGAAACCAGTCACTACACTATCTCCAGAAGCCTCCTGTATGGAGAAACCAGTCACTACTCTATCTCCAGAACCCTCCTGTATGGAGAAACCAGTCACTACACCATCTCCAGAAGCCTCCTGTGTGGAGAAACCAGTCACTACACTATCTCCAGAAGACTCATGTATAGAGAAACCAGTCACTACACTATCTCCAGAAGCCTCCTGTATGGAGAAACCAGTCACTACACTATCTCCAGAAGCCTCCTGTATGGAGAAACCAGTCACTACACTATCTCCAGAAGCCTCCTGTATGGAGAAACCAGTCATTACACTATCTCCAGACACCTCCTGTATGGAGAAACCAGTGACTACACTATCTCCAGAAGCCTCCTATATGGAGAAACCAGACACCACACTATCTCCAGAAGCCTCCTGTATGGAGAAACCAGTCACTACACTATCTCCACACACCTCCTGTATGGAGAAACCAGTCACTACACTATCTCCAGAAGCCTCCTGTATGGAGAAACCAGACACTACACTATCTCCAGAAGCCTCCTTTATGGAGAAACCAATCACTACACTATCTCCAGAAGCCTCCTGTATGGAGAAATTAGTCACTACACTATCTCCAGAAGCCTCCTGTATGGAGAAACCAGTCACTACACTATCTCCAGAAGCCTCCTGTAATGAGAAACCAGTCACTACACTATCTCCAGAAGCCTCCTGCATGGAGAAACCAGTCACTACACTATCTCCAGAAGCCTCCTGTATGGAGAAACCAGTCACTACACTATCTCCAGAAGCCTCCTGTATGGAGAAACCAGTCACTACACTATCTCCAGAAGCCTCCTGTATAGAGAAACCAGTCACTACACTATCTCCAGATGCCTCCTATATGGAGAAACCAGTCACTACACTATCTCCAGAAGCCTCCTGTATGGAGAAACCAGTCACTACACTATCTCCAGAAGCCTCATGTATGGAGAAACCAGTCACTACACTATCTCCACACAACTCCTGTATGGAGAAACCAGTCACTACACTATCTCCAGAAGCCTCCTGTATGGAGAAACCAGTCACTACACTATCTCCAGAAGCCTCCTGTATGGAGAAACCAGTCACTACACTATCTCCAGAAGCCTCCTATATGGAGAAACCAGTCACTACACTATCTCCAGAAGCCTCATGTATGTAGAAACCAGTCACTACACTATCTCCAGAAGCCTCATGTATGGAGAAACCAGTCACTACACTATCTCCAGACACCTCCTGTATGGAGAAACCAGTCACTACACTATCTCCAGAAGCCTCCTTTATGAAGAAAACAGTCACTACACTATCTCCAGAAGCCTCCTGTATGGAGAAACCAGTCACTACTCTATCTCCAGAACCCTCCTGTATGGAGAAACCAGTCACTACACCATCTCCAGAAGCCTCCTGTATGGAAAAACC
The DNA here is from genome assembly GCF_046119375.1 of Phyllobates terribilis. NCBI lineage: Eukaryota > Metazoa > Chordata > Amphibia > Anura > Dendrobatidae > Phyllobates > Phyllobates terribilis. The sequence goes on along the minus strand of NW_027362761.1, from coordinate 1,238,879,316 downwards.
AGTCACTACACTATCTCCAGAAGCCTCGTGTATGGAGAAACCAGTCACTACACTATCTCCAGAAGCCTCCTGTATGGAGAAACCAGTCACTACACTATCTCCAGAAGCCTCCTGTATGGAGAAACCAGTCACTACACTATCTCCAGACACCTCCTGTATGGAGAAACCAGTCACTACACTATCTCCAGAAGCCTCCTGTATGGAGAAACCAGACACTACACTATCTCCAGAAGCCTCCTTTATGGAGAAACCAGTCACTACACTATCTCCAGAAGCCTCCTGTATGGAGAAACCAGTCACTACACTATCTCCAGAAGCCTCCTATATAGAGAAACCAGTCACTACTCTATCTCCAGAACACTCCTGTGTGGAGAAACCAGTCACTACACTATATCCAGAAGCCTCATGTATGGAGAAACCAGTCACTACACTATCTCCAGATGCCTCCTATATGGAGAAACCAGTCACTACACTATCTCCAGAAGCCTCATGTATGGAGAAACCAGTCACTACACTATCTCCAGAAGCCTTATGTATGGAGAAACCAGTCACTACACTATCTCCAGGAGCCTCCTGTATGGAGAAACCAGTCACTACACTATCTCCAGAAGCCTCCTGTATGGAGAAACCAGTCACTACACTATCTCCAGAAGCCTCCTGTATGGAGAAACCAGTCACTACACTATCTCCAGAAGCCTCCTATATGGAGGAACCAGTCACTACACTCTCTCCAGAAGCCTCATGTATGTAGAAACCAGTCACTACACTATCTCCAGAAGCCTCATGTATGGAGAAACCAGTCACTACACTATCTCCAGACACCTCCTGTATGGAGAAACCAGTCACTACACTATCTCCAGAAGCCTCCTTTATGAAGAAACCAGTCACTACACTATCTCCAGAAGCCTCCTGTATGGAGAAACCAGTCACTACACTATCTCCAGAAGCCTCCTTTATGAAGAAACCAGTCAATACACTATCTCCAGAAGCCTCCTGTATGGAGAAACCAGTCACTACTCTATCTCCAGAACCCTCCTGTATGGAGAAACCAGTCACTACACCATCTCCAGAAGCCTCCTGTATGGAGAAACCAGTCACTACACTATCTCCAGAAGCCTCCTGTATGGAGAAACCAGTCACTACACTATCTCCAGAAGCCTCCTGTATGGAGAAACCAGTCACTACACTATCTCCAGAAGCCTCCTGTATGGAGAAACCAGTCACTACACTATCTCCAGACACCTCCTGTATGGAGAAACCAGTCACTACACTATCTCCAGAAGCCTCCTGTATGGAGAAACCAGACACTACACTATCTCCAGAAGCCTCCTTTATGGAGAAACCAGTCACTACACTATCTCCAGAAGCCTCCTATATAGAGAAACCAGTCACTACTCTATCTGCAGAACCCTCCTGTGTGGAGAAACCAGGCACTACACTATATCCAGAAGCCTCATGTATGGAGAAACCAGTCACTACACTATCTCCAGACACCTCCTGTATGGAGAAACCAATCACTACACTATCTCCAGAAGCCTCCTTTATAGAGAAACCAGTCACTACACTATCTCCAGAAGCCTCCTGTATGGAGAAACCAGTCACTACTCTATCTCCAGAACCCTCCTGTATGGAGAAACCAGTCACTACACCATCTCCAGAAGCGTCCTGTGTGGAGAAACCAGTCACTACACTATCTCCAGAACACTCATGTATAGAGAAACCAGTCACTACACTATCTCCAGAAGCCTCCTGTATGGAGAAACCAGTCACTACACTATCTCCAGAAGCCTCCTGTATGGAGAAACCAGTCACTACACTATCTCCAGAAGCCTCCTGTATGGAGAAACCAGTCATTACACTATCTCCAGACACCTCCTGTATGGAGAAACCAGTGACTACACTAGCTCCAGAAGCCTCCTATATGGAGAAACCAGACACCACACTATCTCCAGAAGCCTCCTGTATGGAGAAACCAGTCACTACACTATCTCCACACACCTCCTGTATGGAGAAACCAGTCACTACACTATCTCCAGAAGCCTCCTGTATGGAGAAACCAGACACTACACTATCTCCAGAAGCCTCCTTTATGGAGAAACCAGTCACTTCACTATCTCCAGAAGCCTCCTGTATGGAGAAATTAGTCACTACACTATCTCCAGAAGCCTCCTGTATGGAGAAACCAGTCACTACACTATCTCCAGAAGCCTCCTGTATGGAGAAACCAGTCACTACACTATCTCCAGAAGCCTCCTGCATGGAGAAACCAGTCACTACACTATCTCCAGAAGCCTCCTGTATGGAGAAACCAGTCACTACACTATCTCCAGAAGCCTCCTGTATGGAGAAACCAGTCACTACACTATCTCCAGAAGCCTCCTGTATAGAGAAACCAGTCACTACACTATCTCCAGATGCCTCCTATATGGAGAAACCAGTCACTACACTATCTCCAGAAGCCTCCTGTATGGAGAAACCAGTCACTACACTATCTCCAGAAGCCTCATGTATGGAGAAACCAGTCACTACACTATCTCCAGACACCTCCTGTATGGAGAAACCAGTCACTACACTATCTCCAGAAACCTCCTTTATGAAGAAACCAGTCACTACACTATCTCCAGAAGCCTCCTGTATGGAGAAACCAGTCACTACACTATCTCCAGAAGCCTCCTTTATGAAGAAACCAGTCAATACACTATCTCCAGAAGCCTCCTGTATGGAGAAACCAGTCATTACACTATCTCCAGACACCTCCTGTATGGAGAAACCAGTGACTACACTATCTCCAGAAGCCTCCTATATGGAGAAACCAGACACCACACTATCTCCAGAAGCCTCCTGTATGGAGAAACCAGTCACTACACTATCTCCACACACCTCCTGTATGGAGAAACCAGTCACTACACTATCTCCAGAAGCCTCCTGTATGGAGAAACCAGACACTACACTATCTCCAGAAGCCTCCTTTATGGAGAAACCAGTCACTTCACTATCTCCAGAAGCCTCCTGTATGGAGAAATTAGTCACTACACTATCTCCAGAAGCCTCCTGTATGGAGAAACCAGTCACTACACTATCTCCAGAAGCCTCCTGTATGGAGAAACCAGTCACTACACTATCTCCAGAAGCCTCCTGCATGGAGAAACCAGTCACTACACTATCTCCAGAAGCCTCCTGTATGGAGAAACCAGTCACTACACTATCTCCAGAAGCCTCCTGTATGGAGAAACCAGTCACTACACTATCTCCAGAAGCCTCCTGTATAGAGAAACCATTCACTACACTATCTCCAGATGCCTCCTATATGGAGAAACCAGTCACTACACTATCTCCAGAAGCCTCCTGTATGGAGAAACCAGTCACTACACTATCTCCAGAAGCCTCATGTATGGAGAAACCAGTCACTACACTATCTCCAGACACCTCCTGTATGGAGAAACCAGTCACTACACTATCTCCAGAAGCCTCCTTTATGAAGAAACCAGTCACTACACTATCTCCAGAAGCCTCCTGTATGGAGAAACCAGTCACTACACTATCTCCAGAAGCCTCCTTTATGAAGAAACCAGTCAATACACTATCTCCAGAAGCCTCCTGTATGGAGAAACCAGTCACTACTCTATCTCCAGAACCCTCCTGTATGGAGAAACCAGTCACTACACCATCTCCAGAAGCCTCCTGTATGGAGAAACCAGTCACTACACTATCTCCAGAAGCCTCCTGTATGGAGAAACCAGTCACTACACTATCTCCAGAAGCCTCCTGTATGGAGAAACCAGTCACTACACTATCTCCAGAAGCCTCCTGTATGGAGAAACCAGTCACTACACTATCTCCAGACACCTCCTGTATGGAGAAACCAGTCACTACACTATCTCCAGAAGCCTCCTGTATGGAGAAACCAGACACTACACTATCTCCAGAAGCCTCCTTTATGGAGAAACCAGTCACTACACTATCTCCAGAAGCCTCCTATATAGAGAAACCAGTCATTACTCTATCTGCAGAACCCTCCTGTGTGGAGAAACCAGTCACTACACTATATCCAGAAGCCTCATGTATGGAGAAACCAGTCACTACACTATCTCCAGACACCTCCTGTATGGAGAAACCAATCACTACACTATCTCCAGAAGCCTCCTTTATAGAGAAACCAGTCACTACACTATCTCCAGAAGCCTCCTGTATGGAGAAACCAGTCACTACTCTATCTCCAGAACCCTCCTGTATGGAGAAACCAGTCACTACACCATCTCCAGAAGCGTCCTGTGTGGAGAAACCAGTCACTACACTATCTCCAGAAGCCTCCTGTATGGAGAAACCAGACACTACACTATCTCCAGAAGCCTCCTTTATGGAGAAACCAGTCACTTCACTATCTCCAGAAGCCTCCTGTATGGAGAAATTAGTCACTACACTATCTCCAGAAGCCTCCTGTATGGAGAAACCAGTCACTACACTATCTCCAGAAGCCTCCTGTATGGAGAAACCAGTCACTACACTATCTCCAGAAGCCTCCTGTATGGAGAAACCAGACACTACACTATCTCCAGAAGCCTCCTTTATGGAGAAACCAGTCACTTCACTATCTCCAGAAGCCTCCTGTATGGAGAAATTAGTCACTACACTATCTCCAGAAGCCTCCTGTATGGAGAAACCAGTCACTACACTATCTCCAGAAGCCTCCTGTATGGAGAAACCAGTCACTACACTATCTCCAGAAGCCTCCTGCATGGAGAAACCAGTCACTACACTATCTCCAGAAGCCTCCTGTATGGAGAAACCAGTCACTACACTATCTCCAGAAGCCTCCTGTATGGAGAAACCAGTCACTACACTATCTCCAGAAGCCTCCTGTATAGAGAAACCAGTCACTACACTATCTCCAGATGCCTCCTATATGGAGAAACCAGTCACTACACTATCTCCAGAAGCCTCCTGTATGGAGAAACCAGTCACTACACTATCTCCAGAAGCCTCATGTATGGAGAAATCAGTCACTACACTATCTCCATACAACTCCTGTATGGAGAAACCAGTCACTACACTATCTCCAGAAGCCTCCTGTATGGAGAAACCAGTCACTACACTATCTCCAGAAGCCTCCTGTATGGAGAAACCAGTCACTACACTATCTCCAGAAGCCTCCTATATGGAGAAACCAGTCACTACACTATCTCCAGAAGCCTCATGTATGTAGAAACCAGTCACTACACTATCTCCAGAAGCCTCATGTATGGAGAAACCAGTCAATACACTATCTCCAGACACCTCCTGTATGGAGAAACCAGTCACTACACTATCTCCAGAAGCCTCCTTTATGAAGAAACCAGTCACTACACTATCTCCAGAAGCCTCCTGTATGGAGAAACCAGTCACTACTCTATCTCCAGAACCCTCCTGTATGGAGAAACCAGTCACTACACCATCTCCAGAAGCCTCCTGTATGGAGAAACCAGTCACTACACTATCTCCAGAAGCCTCCTGTATGGAGAAACCAGTCACTACACTATCTCCAGAAGCCTCCTGTATGGAGAAACCAGTCACTACACTATCTCCAGAAGCCTCCTGTATGGAGAAACCAGTCACTACACTATCTCCAGACACCTCCTGTATGGAGAAACCAGTCACTACACTATCTCCAGAAGCCTCCTGTATGGAGAAACCAGACACTACACTATCTCCAGAAGCCTCCTTTATGGAGAAACCAGTCACTACACTATCTCCAGAAGCCTCCTGTATGGAGAAACCAGTCACTACACTATCTCCAGAAGCCTCCTATATAGAGAAACCAGTCACTACTCTATCTCCAGAACCCTCCTGTGTGGAGAAACCAGTCACTACACTATATCCAGAAGCCTCATGTATGGAGAAACCAGTCACTACACTATCTCCAGACACCTCCTGTATGGAGACACCAATCATCACACTATCTCCAGAAGCCTCCTTTATGGAGAAACCAGTCACTACACTATCTCCAGAAGCCTCCTGTATGGAGAAACCAGTCACTACTCTATCTCCAGAACCCTCCTGTATGGAGAAACCAGTCACTACACCATCTCCAGAAGCCTCCTGTGTGGAGAAACCAGTCACTACACTATCTCCAGAAGCCTCATGTATGGAGAAACCAGTCACTACACTATCTCCAGAAGCCTCCTGTATGGAGAAACCAGTCACTACACTATCTCCAGAAGCCTCCTGTATGGAGAAATCAGTCACTACACTATCTCCAGAAGCCTCCTGTATGGAGAAACCAGTCACTACACTATCTCCAGACACCTCCTGTATGGAGAAACCAGTCACTACAATTTCTCCAGAAACCTCCTGTATGGAGAAACCAGACACTACACTATCTCCAGAAGCCTCCTTTATGGAGAAACCAGTCACTACACTATCTCCAGAAGCCTCCTGTATGGAGAAACCAGTCACTACACTATCTCCAGAAGCCTCCTGTATGGAGAAACCAGTCACTACACTATCTCCAGAAGCCTCATGTATGGAGAAACCAGTCACTACACTATCTCCAGGAGCCTCCTGTATGGAGAAACCAGTCACTACACTATCTCCAGAAGCCTCCTGTATGGAGAAACCAGTCACTACACTATCTCCAGAAGCCTCCTGTATGGAGAAACCAGTCACCACACTATCTCCAGAAGCCTCCTATATGGAGGAACCAGTCACTACACTATCTCCAGAAGCCTCATGTATGTAGAAACCAGTCACTACCTATCTCCAGAAGCCTCATGTATGGAGAAACCAGTCACTACACTATCTCCAGACACCTCCTGTATGGAGAAACCAGTCACTACACTATCTCCAGAAGCCTCCTTTATGAAGAAACCAGTCACTACACTATCTCCAGAAGCCTCCTGTATGGAGAAACCAGTCACTACACTATCTCCAGAAGCCTCCTTTATGAAGAAACCAGTCAATACACTATCTCCAGAAGCCTCCTGTATGGAGAAACCAGTCACTACTCTATCTCCAGAACCCTCCTGTATGGAGAAACCAGTCACTACACTATCTCCAGAAGCCTCCTTTATGGAGAAACCAGTCACTTCACTATCTCCAGAAGCCTCCTGTATGGAGAAATTAGTCACTACACTATCTCCAGAAGCCTCCTGTATGGAGAAACCAGTCACTACACTATCTCCAGAAGCCTCCTGTATGGAGAAACCAGTCACTACACTATCTCCAGAAGCCTCCTGCATGGAGAAACCAGTCACTACACTATCTCCAGAAGCCTCCTGTATGGAGAAACCAGTCACTACACTATCTCCAGAAGCCTCCTGTATGGAGAAACCAGTCACTACACTATCTCCAGAAGCCTCCTGTATAGAGAAACCAGTCACTACACTATCTCCAGATGCCTCCTATATGGAGAAACCAGTCACTACACTATCTCCAGAAGCCTCCTGTATGGAGAAACCAGTCACTACACTATCTCCAGAAGCCTCATGTATGGAGAAACCAGTCACTACACTATCTCCATACAACTCCTGTATGGAGAAACCAGTCACTACACTATCTCCAGAAGCCTCCTGTATGGAGAAACCAGTCACTACACTATCTCCAGAAGCCTCCTGTATGGAGAAACCAGTCACTACACTATCTCCAGAAGACTCCTATATGGAGAAACCAGTCACTACACTATCTCCAGAAGCCTCATGTATGTAGAAACCAGTCACTACACTATCTCCAGAAGCCTCATGTATGGAGAAACCAGTCAATACACTATCTCCAGACACCTCCTGTATGGAGAAACCAGTCACTACACTATCTCCAGAAGCCTCCTTTATGAAGAAACCAGTCACTACACTATCTCCAGAAGCCTCCTGTATGGAGAAACCAGTCACTACTCTATCTCCAGAACCCTCCTGTATGGAGAAACCAGTCACTACACCATCTCCAGAAGCCTCCTGTATGGAGAAACCAGTCACTACACTATCTCCAGAAGCCTCCTGTATGGAGAAACCAGTCACTACACTATCTCCAGAAGCCTCCTTTATGGAGAAACCAGTCACTACACTATCTCCAGAAGCCTCCTGTATGGAGAAACCAGTCACTACACTATCTCCAGAAGCCTCCTGTATGGAGAAACCAGTCACTACACTATCTCCAGAAGCCTCATGTATGGAGAAACCAGTCACTACACTATCTCCAGGAGCCTCCTGTATGGAGAAACCAGTCACTACACTATCTCCAGAAGCCTCCTGTATGGAGAAACCAGTCACTACACTATCTCCAGAAGCCTCCTGTATGGAGAAACCAGTCACCACACTATCTCCAGAAGCCTCCTATATGGAGGAACCAGTCACTACACTATCTCCAGAAGCCTCATGTATGTAGAAACCAGTCACTACCTATCTCCAGAAGCCTCATGTATGGAGAAACCAGTCACTACACTATCTCCAGACACCTCCTGTATGGAGAAACCAGTCACTACACTATCTCCAGAAGCCTCCTTTATGAAGAAACCAGTCACTACACTATCTCCAGAAGCCTCCTGTATGGAGAAACCAGTCACTACACTATCTCCAGAAGCCTCCTTTATGAAGAAACCAGTCAATACACTATCTCCAGAAGCCTCCTGTATGGAGAAACCAGTCACTACTCTATCTCCAGAACCCTCCTGTATGGAGAAACCAGTCACTACACTATCTCCAGAAGCCTCCTTTATGGAGAAACGAGTCACTTCACTATCTCCAGAAGCCTCCTGTATGGAGAAATTAGTCACTACACTATCTCCAGAAGCCTCCTGTATGGAGAAACCAGTCACTACACTATCTCCAGAAGCCTCCTGTATGGAGAAACCAGTCACTACACTATCTCCAGAAGCCTCCTGCATGGAGAAACCAGTCACTACTCTATCTCCAGAAGCCTCCTGTATGGAGAAACCAGTCACTACACTATCTCCAGAAGCCTCCTGTATGGAGAAACCAGTCACTACACTATCTCCAGAAGCCTCCTGTATAGAGAAACCAGTCACTACACTATCTCCAGATGCCTCCTATATGGAGAAACCAGTCACTACACTATCTCCAGAAGCCTCCTGTATGGAGAAACCAGTCACTACACTATCTCCAGAAGCCTCATGTATGGAGAAACCAGTCACTACACTATCTCCATACAACTCCTGTATGGAGAAACCAGTCACTACACTATCTCCAGAAGCCTCCTGTATGGAGAAACCAGTCACTACACTATCTCCAGAAGCCTCCTGTATGGAGAAACCAGTCACTACACTATCTCCAGAAGACTCCTATATGGAGAAACCAGTCACTACACTATCTCCAGAAGCCTCATGTATGTAGAAACCAGTCACTACACTATCTCCAGAAGCCTCATGTATGGAGAAACCAGTCAATACACTATCTCCAGACACCTCCTGTATGGAGAAACCAGTCACTACACTATCTCCAGAAGCCTCCTTTATGAAGAAACCAGTCACTACACTATCTCCAGAAGCCTCCTGTATGGAGAAACCAGTCACTACTCTATCTCCAGAACCCTCCTGTATGGAGAAACCAGTCACTACACCATCTCCAGAAGCCTCCTGTATGGAGAAACCAGTCACTACACTATCTCCAGAAGCCTCCTGTATGGAGAAACCAGTCACTACACTATCTCCAGAAGCCTCCTGTATGGAGAAACCAGTCACTACACTATCTCCAGAAGCCTCCTGTATGGAGAAACCAGTCACTACACTATCTCCAGACACCTCCTGTATGGAGAAACCAGTCACTACACTATCTCCAGAAGCCTCCTGTATGGAGAAACCAGACACTACACTATCTCCAGAAGCCTCCTTTATGGAGAAACCAGTCACTACACTATCTCCAGAAGCCTCCTGTATGGAGAAACCAGTCACTACACTATCTCCAGAAGCCTCCTATATAGAGAAACCAGTCACTACTCTATCTCCAGAACCCTCCTGTGTGGAGAAACCAGTCACTACACTATATCCAGAAGCCTCATGTATGGAGAAACCAGTCACTACACTATCTCCAGACACCTCCTGTATGGAGACACCAATCATCACACTATCTCCAGAAGCCTCCTTTATGGAGAAACCAGTCACTACACCATCTCCAGAAGCCTCCTGTGTGGAGAAACCAGTCACTACACTATCTCCAGAAGCCTCATGTATGGAGAAACCAGTCACTACACTATCTCCAGAAGCCTCCTGTATGGAGAAACCAGTCACTACACTATCTCCAGAAGCCTCCTGTATGGAGAAATCAGTCACTACACTATCTCCAGAAGCCTCCTGTATGGAGAAACCAGTCACTACACTATCTCCAGACACCTCCTGTATGGAGAAACCAGTCACTACAATATCTCCAGAAACCTCCTGTATGGAGAAACCAGACACTACACTATCTCCAGAAGCCTCCTTTATGGAGAAACCAGTCACTACACTATCTCCAGAAGCCTCCTGTATGGAGAAACCAGTCACTACACTATCTCCAGAAGCCTCCTGTATGGAGAAACCAGTCACTACACTATCTCCAGAAGCCTCATGTATGGAGAAACCAGTCACTACACTATCTCCAGGAGCCTCCTGTATGGAGAAACCAGTCACTACACTATCTCCAGAAGCCTCCTGTATGGAGAAACCAGTCACTACACTATCTCCAGAAGCCTCCTGTATGGAGAAACCAGTCACCACACTATCTCCAGAAGCCTCCTATATGGAGGAACCAGTCACTACACTATCTCCAGAAGCCTCATGTATGTAGAAACCAGTCACTACACTATCTCCAGAAGCCTCATGTATGGAGAAACCAGTCACTACACTATCTCCAGACACCTCCTGTATGGAGAAACCAGTCACTACACTATCTCCAGAAGCCTCCTTTATGAAGAAACCAGTCACTACACTATCTCCAGAAGCCTCCTGTATGGAGAAACCAGTCACTACACTATCTCCAGAAGCCTCCTTTATGAAGAAACCAGTCAATACACTATCTCCAGAAGCCTCCTGTATGGAGAAACCAGTCACTACTCTATCTCCAGAACCCTCCTGTATGGAGAAACCAGTCACTACACCATCTCCAGAAGCCTCCTGTATGGAGAAACCAGTCACTACACTATCTCCAGAAGCCTCCTGTATGGAGAAACCAGTCACTACACTATCTCCAGAAGCCTCCTGTATGGAGAAACCAGTCACTACACTATCTCCAGAAGCCTCCTGTATGGAGAAACCAGTCACTACACTATCTCCAGACACCTACTGTATGGAGAAACCAGTCACTACACTATCTCCAGAAGCCTCCTGTATGGAGAAACCAGACACTACACTATCTCCAGAAGCCTCCTTTATGGAGAAACCAGTCACTACACTATCTCCAGAAGCCTCCTATATAGAGAAACCAGTCACTACTCTATTTGCAGAACCCTCCTGTGTGGAGAAACCAGTCACTACACTATATCCAGAAGCCTCATGTATGGAGAAACCAGTCACTACACTATCTCCAGACACCTCCTGTATGGAGAAACCAGTCACTACAATATCTCCAGAAGCCTCCTTTATGAAGAAACCAGTCACTACACTATCTCCAGAAGCCTCCTGTATGGAGAAACCAGTCACTACTCTATCTCCAGAACCCTCCTGTATGGAGAAACCAGTCACTACACCATCTCCAGAAGCCTCCTGTATGGAGAAACCAGTCACTACACTATCTCCAGAAGCCTCCTGTGTGGAGAAACCAGTCACTACACTATCTCCAGAAGCCTCCTGTATGGAGAAACCAGACACTACACTATCTCCAGAAGCCTCCTTTATGGAGAAACCAGTCACTACACTATCTCCAGAAGCCTCCTGTATGGAGAAACCAGTCACTACACTATCTCCAGAAGCCTCCTATATAGAGAAACCAGTCACTACTCTATCTCCAGAACCCTCCTGTGTGGAGAAACCAGTCACTACACTATATCCAGAAGCCTCATGTATGGAGAAACCAGTCACTACACTATCTCCAGACACCTCCTGTATGGAGACACCAATCATCACACTATCTCCAGAAGCCTCCTTTATGGAGAAACCAGTCACTACACTATCTCCAGAAGCCTCCTGTATGGAGAAACCAGTCACTACTCTATCTCCAGAACCCTCCTGTATGGAGAAACCAGTCACTACACCATCTCCAGAAGCCTCCTGTGTGGAGAAACCAGTCACTACACTATCTCCAGAAGCCTCATGTATGGAGAAACCAGTCACTACACTATCTCCAGAAGCCTCCTGTATGGAGAAACCAGTCACTACACTATCTCCAGAAGCCTCCTGTATGGAGAAACCAGTCACTACACTATCTCCAGAAGCCTCCTGTATGGAGAAACCAGTCACTACACTATCTCCAGACACCTCCTGTATGGAGAAACCAGTCACTACACTATGTCCAGAAACCTCCTGTATGGAGAAACCAGACACTACACTATCTCCAGAAGCCTCCTTTATGGAGAAACCAGTCACTACACTATCTCCAGAAGCCTCCTGTATGGAGAAACCAGTCACTACACTATCTCCAGAAGCCTCCTGTATGGAGAAACCAGTCACTACACTATCTCCAGAAGCCTCATGTATGGAGAAACCAGTCACTACACTATCTCCAGAAGCCTCCTGTATAGAGAAACCAGTCACTACACTATCTCCAGATGCCTCCTATATGGAGAAACCAGTCACTACACTATCTCCAGAAGCCTCCTGTATGGAGAAACCAGTCACTACACTATCTCCAGAAGCCTCATGTATGGAGAAACCAGTCACTACACTATCTCCATACAACTCCTGTATGGAGAAACCAGTCACTACACTATCTCCAGAAGCCTCCTGTATGGAGAAACCAGTCACTACACTATCTCCAGAAGCCTCCTGTATGGAGAAACCAGTCACTACACTATCTGCAGAAGACTCCTATATGGAGAAACCAGTCACTACACTATCTCCAGAAGCCTCATATATGTAGAAACCAGTCACTACACTATCTCCAGAAGCCTCATGTATGGAGAAACCAGTCAATACACTATCTCCAGACACCTCCTGTATGGAGAAACCAGTCACTACACTATCTCCAGAAGCCTCCTTTATGAAGAAACCAGTCACTACACTATCTCCAGAAGCCTCCTGTATGGAGAAACCAGTCACTACTCTATCTCCAGAACCCTCCTGTATGGAGAAACCAGTCACTACACCATCTCCAGAAGCCTCCTGTATGGAGAAACCAGTCACTACACTATCTCCAGAAGCCTCCTGTATGGAGAAACCAGTCACTACACTATCTCCAGAAGCCTCCTTTATGGAGAAACCAGTCACTACACTATCTCCAGAAGCCTCCTGTATGGAGAAACCAGTCACTACACTATCTCCAGAAGCCTCCTGTATGGAGAAACCAGTCACTACACTATCTCCAGAAGCCTCATGTATGGAGAAACCAGTCACTACACTATCTCCAGGAGCCTCCTGTATGGAGAAACCAGTCACTACACTATCTCCAGAAGCCTCCTGTATGGAGAAACCAGTCACTACACTATCTCCAGAAGCCTCCTGTATGGAGAAACCAGTCACCACACTATCTCCAGAAGCCTCCTATATGGAGGAACCAGTCACTACACTATCTCCGGAAGCCTCATGTATGTAGAAACCAGTCACTACCTATCTCCAGAAGCCTCATGTATGGAGAAACCAGTCACTACACTATCTCCAGACACCTCCTGTATGGAGAAACCAGTCACTACACTATCTCCAGAAGCCTCCTTTATGAAGAAACCAGTCACTACACTATCTCCAGAAGCCTCCTGTATGGAGAAACCAGTCACTACACTATCTCCAGAAGCCTCCTTTATGAAGAAACCAGTCAATACACTATCTCCAGAAGCCTCCTGTATGGAGAAACCAGTCACTACTCTATCTCCAGAACCCTCCTGTATGGAGAAACCAGTCACTACACTATCTCCAGAAGCCTCCTTTATGGAGAAACCAGTCACTTCACTATCTCCAGAAGCCTCCTGTATGGAGAAATTAGTCACTACACTATCTCCAGAAGCCTCCTGTATGGAGAAACCAGTCACTACACTATCTCCAGAAGCCTCCTGTATGGAGAAATCAGTCACTACACTATCTCCAGAAGCCTCCTGCATGGAGAAACCAGTCACTACTCTATCTCCAGAAGCCTCCTGTATGGAGAAACCAGTCACTACACTATCTCCAGAAGCCTCCTGTATGGAGAAACCAGTCACTACACTATCTCCAGAAGCCTCCTGTATAGAGAAACCAGTCACTACACTATCTCCAGATGCCTCCTATATGGAGAAACCAGTCACTACACTATCTCCAGAAGCCTCCTGTATGGAGAAACCAGTCACTACACTATCTCCAGAAGCCTCATGTATGGAGAAACCAGTCACTACACTATCTCCATACAACTCCTGTATGGAGAAACCAGTCACTACACTATCTCCAGAAGCCTCCTGTATGGAGAAACCAGTCACTACACTATCTCCAGAAGCCTCCTGTATGGAGAAACCAGTCACTACACTATCTCCAGAAGACTCCTATATGGAGAAACCAGTCACTACACTATCTCCAGAAGCCTCATGTATGTAGAAACCAGTCACTACACTATCTCCAGAAGCCTCATGTATGGAGAAACCAGTCAATACACTATCTCCAGACACCTCCTGTATGGAGAAACCAGTCACTACACTATCTCCAGAAGCCTCCTTTATGAAGAAACCAGTCACTACACTATCTCCAGAAGCCTCCTGTATGGAGAAACCAGTCACTACTCTATCTCCAGAACCCTCCTGTATGGAGAAACCAGTCACTACACCATCTCCAGAAGCCTCCTGTATGGAGAAACCAGTCACTACACTATCTCCAGAAGCCTCCTGTATGGAGAAACCAGTCACTACACTATCTCCAGAAGCCTCCTGTATAGAGAAACCAGTCACTACACTATCTCCAGATGCCTCCTATATGGAGAAACCAGTCACTACACTATCTCCAGAAGCCTCCTGTATGGAGAAACCAGTCACTACACTATCTCCAGAAGCCTCATGTATGGAGAAACCAGTCACTACACTATCTCCATACAACTCCTGTATGGAGAAACCAGTCACTACACTATCTCCAGAAGCCTCCTGTATGGAGAAACCAGTCACTACACTATCTCCAGAAGCCTCCTGTATGGAGAAACCAGTCACTACACTATCTCCAGAAGACTCCTATATGGAGAAACCAGTCACTACACTATCTCCAGAAGCCTCATGTATGTAGAAACCAGTCACTACACTATCTCCAGAAGCCTCATGTATGGAGAAACCAGTCAATACACTATCTCCAGACACCTCCTGTATGGAGAAACCAGTCACTACACTATCTCCAGAAGCCTCCTTTATGAAGAAACCAGTCACTACACTATCTCCAGAAGCCTCCTGTATGGAGAAACCAGTCACTACTCTATCTCCAGAACCCTCCTGTATGGAGAAACCAGTCACTACACCATCTCCAGAAGCCTCCTGTATGGAGAAACCAGTCACTACACTATCTCCAGAAGCCTCCTGTATGGAGAAACCAGTCACTACACTATCTCCAGAAGCCTCCTTTATGGAGAAACCAGTCACTACACTATCTCCAGAAGCCTCCTGTATGGAGAAACCAGTCACTACACTATCTCCAGAAGCCTCCTGTATGGAGAAACCAGTCACTACACTATCTCCAGAAGCCTCATGTATGGAGAAACCAGTCACTACACTATCTCCAGGAGCCTCCTGTATGGAGAAACCAGTCACTACACTATCTCCAGAAGCCTCCTGTATGGAGAAACCAGTCACTACACTATCTCCAGAAGCCTCCTGTATGGAGAAACCAGTCACCACACTATCTCCAGAAGCCTCCTATATGGAGGAACCAGTCACTACACTATCTCCAGAAGCCTCATGTATGTAGAAACCAGTCACTACCTATCTCCAGAAGCCTCATGTATGGAGAAACCAGTCACTACACTATCTCCAGACACCTCCTGTATGGAGAAACCAGTCACTACACTATCTCCAGAAGCCTCCTTTATGAAGAAACCAGTCACTACACTATCTCCAGAAGCCTCCTGTATGGAGAAACCAGTCACTACACTATCTCCAGAAGCCTCCTTTATGAAGAAACCAGTCAATACACTATCTCCAGAAGCCTCCTGTATGGAGAAACCAGTCACTACTCTATCTCCAGAACCCTCCTGTATGGAGAAACCAGTCACTACACTATCTCCAGAAGCCTCCTTTATGGAGAAACCAGTCACTTCACTATCTCCAGAAGCCTCCTGTATGGAGAAATTAGTCACTACACTATCTCCAGAAGCCTCCTGTATGGAGAAACCAGTCACTACACTATCTCCAGAAGCCTCCTGTATGGAGAAACCAGTCACTACACTATCTCCAGAAGCCTCCTGCATGGAGAAACCAGTCACTACTCTATCTCCAGAAGCCTCCTGTATGGAGAAACCAGTCACTACACTATCTCCAGAAGCCTCCTGTATGGAGAAACCAGTCGCTACACTATCTCCAGAAGCCTCCTGTATAGAGAAACCAGTCACTACACTATCTCCAGATGCCTCCTATATGGAGAAACCAGTCACTACACTATCTCCAGAAGCCTCCTGTAAGGAGAAACCAGTCACTACACTATCTCCAGAAGCCTCATGTATGGAGAAACCAGTCACTACACTATCTCCATACAACTCCTGTATGGAGAAACCAGTCACTACACTATCTCCAGAAGCCTCCTGTATGGAGAAACCAGTCACTACACTATCTCCAGAAGCCTCCTGTATGGAGAAACCAGTCACTACACTATCTCCAGAAGACTCCTATATGGAGAAACCAGTCACTACACTATCTCCAGAAGCCTCATGTATGTAGAAACCAGTCACTACACTATCTCCAGAAGCCTCATGTATGGAGAAACCAGTCAATACACTATCTCCAGACACCTCCTGTATGGAGAAACCAGTCACTACACTATCTCCAGAAGCCTCCTTTATGAAGAAACCAGTCACTACACTATCTCCAGAAGCCTCCTGTATGGAGAAACCAGTCACTACTCTATCTCCAGAACCCTCCTGTATGGAGAAACCAGTCACTACACCATCTCCAGAAGCCTCCTGTATGGAGAAACCAGTCACTACACTATCTCCAGAAGCCTCCTGTATGGAGAAACCAGTCACTACACTATCTCCAGAAGCCTCCTGTATGGAGAAACCAGTCACTACACTATCTCCAGAAGCCTCCTGTATGGAGAAACCAGTCACTACACTATCTCCAGACACCTCCTGTATGGAGAAACCAGTCACTACACTATCTCCAGAAGCCTCCTGTATGGAGAAACCAGACACTACACTATCTCCAGAAGCCTCCTTTATGGAGAAACCAGTCACTACACTATCTCCAGAAGCCTCCTGTATGGAGAAACCAGTCACTACACTATCTCCAGAAGCCTCCTATATAGAGAAACCAGTCACTACTCTATCTCCAGAACCCTCCTGTGTGGAGAAACCAGTCACTACACTATATCCAGAAGCCTCATGTATGGAGAAACCAGTCACTACACTATCTCCAGACACCTCCTGTATGGAGACACCAATCATCACACTATCTCCAGAAGCCTCCTTTATGGAGAAACCAGTCACTACACTATCTCCAGAAGCCTCCTGTATGGAGAAACCAGTCACTACTCTATCTCCAGAACCCTCCTGTATGGAGAAACCAGTCACTACACCATCTCCAGAAGCCTCCTGTGTGGAGAAACCAGTCACTACACTATCTCCAGAAGCCTCATGTATGGAGAAACCAGTCACTACACTATCTCCAGAAGCCTCCTGTATGGAGAAACCAGTCACTACACTATCTCCAGAAGCCTCCTGTATGGAGAAACCAGTCACTACACTATCTCCAGAAGCCTCATGTATGGAGAAACCAGTCACTACACTATCTCCAGGAGCCTCCTGTATGGAGAAACCAGTCACTACACTATCTCCAGAAGCCTCCTGTATGGAGAAACCAGTCACTACACTATCTCCAGAAGCCTCCTGTATGGAGAAACCAGTCACCACACTATCTCCAGAAGCCTCCTATATGGAGGAACCAGTCACTACACTATCTCCAGAAGCCTCATGTATGTAGAAACCAGTCACTACACTATCTCCAGAAGCCTCATGTATGGAGAAACCAGTCACTACACTATCTCCAGACACCTCCTGTATGGAGAAACCAGTCACTACACTATCTCCAGAAGCCTCCTTTATGAAGAAACCAGTCACTACACTATCTCCAGAAGCCTCCTGTATGGAGAAACCAGTCACTACACTATCTCCAGAAGCCTCCTTTATGAAGAAACCAGTCAATACACTATCTCCAGAAGCCTCCTGTATGGAGAAACCAGTCACTACTCTATCTCCAGAACCCTCCTGTATGGAGAAACCAGTCACTACACCATCTCCAGAAGCCTCCTGTATGGAGAAACCAGTCACTACACTATCTCCAGAAGCCGCCTGTATGGAGAAACCAGTCACTACACTATCTCCAGAAGCCTCCTGTATGGAGAAACCAGTCACTACACTATCTCCAGAAGCCTCCTGTATGGAGAAACCAGTCACTACACTATCTCCAGACACCTCCTGTATGGAGAAACCAGTCACTACACTATCTCCAGAAGCCTCCTGTATGGAGAAACCAGACACTACACTATCTCCAGAAGCCTCCTTTATGGAGAAACCAGTCACTACACTATCTCCAGAAGCCTCCTATATAGAGAAACCAGTCACTACTCTATTTGCAGAACCCTCCTGTGTGGAGAAACCAGTCACTACACTATATCCAGAAGCCTCATGTATGGAGAAACCAGTCACTACACTATCTCCAGACACCTCCTGTATGGAGAAACCAGTCACTACAATATCTCCAGAAGTCTCCTTTATGAAGAAACCAGTCACTACACTATCTCCAGAAGCCTCCTGTATGGAGAAACCAGTCACTACTCTATCTCCAGAACCCTCCTGTATGGAGAAACCAGTCACTACACCATCTCCAGAAGCCTCCTGTATGGAGAAACCAGTCACTACACTATCTCCAGAAGCCTCCTGTGTGGAGAAACCAGTCACTACACTATCTCCAGAAGCCTCCTGTATGGAGAAACCAGACACTACACTATCTCCAGAAGCCTCCTTTATGGAGAAACCAGTCACTACACTATCTCCAGAAGCCTCCTGTATGGAGAAACCAGTCACTACACTATCTCCAGAAGCCTCCTATATAGAGAAACCAGTCACTACTCTATCTCCAGAACCCTCCTGTGTGGAGAAACCAGTCACTACACTATATCCAGAAGCCTCATGTATGGAGAAACCAGTCACTACACTATCTCCAGACACCTCCTGTATGGAGACACCAATCATCACACTATCTCCAGAAGCCTCCTTTATGGAGAAACCAGTCACTACACTATCTCCAGAAGCCTCCTGTATGGAGAAACCAGTCACTACTCTATCTCCAGAACCCTCCTGTATGGAGAAACCAGTCACTACACCATCTCCAGAAGCCTCCTGTGTGGAGAAACCAGTCACTACACTATCTCCAGAAGCCTCATGTATGGAGAAACCAGTCACTACACTATCTCCAGAAGCCTCCTGTATGGAGAAACCAGTCACTACACTATCTCCAGAAGCCTCCTGTATGGAGAAACCAGTCACTACACTATCTCCAGAAGCCTCCTGTATGGAGAAACCAGTCACTACACTATCTCCAGACACCTCCTGTATGGAGAAACCAGTCACTACACTATGTCCAGAAACCTCCTGTATGGAGAAACCAGACACTACACTATCTCCAGAAGCCTCCTTTATGGAGAAACCAGTCACTACACTATCTCCAGAAGCCTCCTGTATGGAGAAACCAGTCACTACACTATCTCCAGAAGCCTCCTGTATGGAGAAACCAGTCACTACACTATCTCCAGAAGCCTCATGTATGGAGAAACCAGTCACTACACTATCTCCAGGAGCCTCCTGTATGGAGAAACCAGTCACTACACTATCTCCAGAAGCCTCCTGTATGGAGAAACCAGTCACTACACTATCTCCAGAAGCCTCCTGTATGGAGAAACCAGTCACTACACTATCTCCAGAAGCCTCCTATATGGAGGAACCAGTCACTACACTATCTCCAGAAGCCTCATGTATGTAGAAACCAGTCACTACACTATCTCCAGAAGCCTCATGCATGGAGAAACCAGTCACTACACTATCTCCAGACACCTCCTGTATGGAGAAACCAGTCACTACACTATCTCCAGAAGCCTCCTTTATGAAGAAACCAGTCACTACACTATCTCCAGAAGCCTCCTGTATGGAGAAACCAGTCACTACACTATCTCCAGAAGCCTCCTTTATGAAGAAACCAGTCAATACACTATCTCCAGAAGCCTCCTGTATGGAGAAACCAGTCACTACTCTATCTCCAGAACCCTCCTGTATGGAGAAACCAGTCACTACACCATCTCCAGAAGCCTCCTGTATGGAGAAACCAGTCACTACACTATCTCCAGAAGCCTCCAGTATGGAGAAACCAGTCACTACACTATCTCCAAAAGCCTCCTTTATGGAGAAACCAGTCACTACACTATCTCCAGAAGCCTCCTGTATGGAGAAACCAGTCACTACTCTATCTCCAGAACCCTCCTGTATGGAGAAACCAGTCACTACACCATCTCCAGAAGCCTCCTGTGTGGAGAAACCAGTCACTACACTATCTCAAGAAGACTCATGTATAGAGAAATCAGTCACTACACTATCTCCAGAAGCCTCCTGTATGGAGAAACCAGTCACTACACTATCTCCAGAAGCCTCCTGTATGGAGAAACCAGTCACTACACTATCTCCAGAAGCCTCCTGTATGGAGAAACCAGTCATTACACTATCTCCAGACACCTCCTGTATGGAGAAACCAGTGACTACACTATCTCCAGAAGCCTCCTATATGGAGAAACCAGACACCACACTATCTCCAGAAGCCTCCTGTATGGAGAAACCAGTCACTACACTATCTCCACACACCTCCTGTATGGAGAAACCAGTCACTACATTATCTCCAGAAGCCTCCTGTATGGAGAAACCAGACACTACACTATCTCCAGAAGCCTCCTTTATGGAGAAACCAGTCACTACACTATCTCCAGAAGCCTCCTGTATGGAGAAATTAGTCACTACACTATCTCCAGAAGCCTCCTGTATGGAGAAACCAGTCACTACACTATCTCCAGAAGCCTCCTGTATGGAGAAACCAGTCACTACACTATCTCCAGAAGCCTCCTGCATGGAGAAACCAGTCACTACACTATCTCCAGAAGCCTCCTGTTTGGAGAAACCAGTCACTACACTATCTCCAGAAGCCTCCTGTATGGAGAAACCAGTGACTACACTATCTCCAGAAGCCTCCTGTATAGAGAAACCAGTCACTACACTATCTCCAGATGCCTCCTATATGGAGAAACCAGTCACTACACTATCTCCAGAAGCCTCCTGTATGGAGAAACCAGTCACTACACTATCTCCAGAAGCCTCATGTATGGAGAAACCAGTCACTACACTATCTCCAGACAACTCCTGTATGGAGAAACCAGTCACTACACTATCTCCAGAAGCCTCCTGTATGGAGAAACCAGTCACTACACTATCTCCAGAAGCCTCCTGTATGGAGAAACCAGTCACTACACTATCTCCAGAAGCCTCCTATATGGAGAAACCAGTCACTACACTATCTCCAGAAGCCTCATGTATGTAGAAACCAGTCACTACACTATCTCCAGAAGCCTCATGTATGGAGAAACCAGTCACTACACTATCTCCAGACACCTCCTGTATGGAGAAACCAGTCACTACACTATCTCCAGAAGCCTCCTTTATGAAGAAACCAGTCACTACACTATCTCCAGAAGCCTCCTGTATGGAGAAACCAGTCACTACTCTATCTCCAGAACCCTCCTGTATGGAGAAACCAGTCACTACACCATCTCCAGAAGCCTCCTGTATGGAGAAACCAGTCACTACACTATCTCCAGAAGCCTCCTGTGTGGAGAAACCAGTCACTACACTATCTCCAGAAGCCTCCTGTATGGAGAAACCAGACACTACACTATCTCCAGAAGCCTCCTTTATGGAGAAACCAGTCACTACACTATCTCCAGAAGCCTCCTGTATGGAGAAACCAGTCACTACACTATCTCCAGAAGCCTCCTATATAGAGAAACCAGTCACTACTCTATCTCCAGAACCCTCCTGTGTGGAGAAACCAGTCACTACACTATATCCAGAAGCCTCATGTATGGAGAAACCAGTCACTACACTATCTCCAGACACCTCCTGTATGGAGACACCAATCATCACACTATCTCCAGAAGCCTCCTTTATGGAGAAACCAGTCACTACACTATCCCCAGAAGCCTCCTGTATGGAGAAACCAGTCACTACTCTATCTCCAGAACCCTCCTGTATGGAGAAACCAGTCACTACACCATCTCCAGAAGCCTCCTGTGTGGAGAAACCAGTCACTACACTATCTCCAGAAGCCTCATGTATGGAGAAACCAGTCACTACACTATCTCCAGAAGCCTCCTGTATGGAGAAACCAGTCACTACACTATCTCCAGAAGCCTCCTGTATGGAGAAACCAGTCACTACACTATCTCCAGAAGCCTCCTGTATGGAGAAACCAGTCACTACACTATCTCCAGACACCTTCTGTATGGAGAAACCAGTCACTACACTATGTCCAGAAACCTCCTGTATGGAGAAACCAGACACTACACTATCTCCAGAAGCCTCCTTTATGGAGAAACCAGTCACTACACTATCTCCAGAAGCCTCCTGTATGGAGAAACCAGTCACTACACTATCTCCAGAAGCCTCCTGTATGGAGAAACCAGTCACTACACTATCTCCAGAAGCCTCATGTATGGAGAAACCAGTCACTACACTATCTCCAGGAGCCTCCTGTATGGAGAAACCAGTCACTACACTATCTCCAGAAGCCTCCTGTATGGAGAAACCAGTCACTACACTATCTCCAGAAGCCTCCTGTATGGAGAAACCAGTCACTACACTATCTCCAGAAGCCTCCTATATGGAGGAACCAGTCACTACACTATCTCCAGAAGCCTCATGTATGTAGAAACCAGTCACTACACTATCTCCAGAAGCCTCATGTATGGAGAAACCAGTCACTACACTATCTCCAGACACCTCCTGTATGGAGAAACCAGTCACTACACTATCTCCAGAAGCCTCCTTTATGAAGAAACCAGTCACTACACTATCTCCAGAAGCCTCCTGTATGGAGAAACCAGTCACTACACTATCTCCAGAAGCCTCTTTTATGAAGAAACCAGTCAATACACTATCTCCAGAAGCCTCCTGTATGGAGAAACCAGTCACTACTCTATCTCCAGAACCCTCCTGTATGGAGAAACCAGTCACTACACCATCTCCAGAAGCCTCCTGTATGGAGAAACCAGTCACTACACTATCTCCAGAAGCCTCCTGTATGGAGAAACCAGTCACTACACTATCTCCAGAAGCCTCCTTTATGGAGAAACCAGTCACTACACTATCTCCAGAAGCCTCCTGTATGGAGAAACCAGTCACTACTCTATCTCCAGAACCCTCCTGTATGGAGAAACCAGTCACTACACCATCTCCAGAAGCCTCCTGTGTGGAGAAACCAGTCACTACACTATCTCCAGAAGACTCATGTGTAGAGAAACCAGTCACTACACTATCTCCAGAAGCCTCCTGTATGGAGAAACCAGTCACTACACTATCTCCAGAAGCCTCCTGTATGGAGAAACCAGTCACTACACTATCTCCAGAAGCCTCCTGTATGGAGAAACCAGTCATTACACTATCTCCAGACACCTCCTGTATGGAGAAACCAGTGACTACACTATCTCCAGAAGCCTCCTATATGGAGAAACCAGACACCACACTATCTCCAGAAGCCTCCTGTATGGAGAAACCAGTCACTACACTATCTCCACACACCTCCTGTATGGAGAAACCAGTCACTACATTATCTCCAGAAGCCTCCTGTATGGAGAAACCAGACACTACACTATCTCCAGAAGCCTCCTTTATGGAGAAACCAGTCACTACACTATCTCCAGAAGCCTCCTGTACGGAGAAATTAGTCACTACACTATCTCCAGAAGCCTCCTGTATGGAGAAACCAGTCACTACACTATCTCCAGAAGCCTCCTGTATGGAGAAACCAGTCACTACACTATCTCCAGAAGCCTCCTGCATGGAGAAACCAGTCACTACACTATCTCCAGAAGCCTCCTGTTTGGAGAAACCAGTCACTACACTATCTCCAGAAGCCTCCTGTATGGAGAAACCAGTCACTACACTATCTCCAGAAGCCTCCTGTATAGAGAAACCAGTCACTACACTATCTCCAGATGCCTCCTATATGGAGAAACCAGTCACTACACTATCTCCAGAAGCCTCCTGTATGGAGAAACCAGTCACTACACTATCTCCAGAAGCCTCATGTATGGAGAAACCAGTCACTACACTATCTCCAGACAACTCCTGTATGGAGAAACCAGTCACTACACTATCTCCAGAAGCCTCCTGTATGGAGAAACCAGTCACTACACTATCTCCAGAAGCCTCCTGTATGGAGAAACCAGTCACTACACTATCTCCAGAAGCCTCCTATATGGAGAAACCAGTCACTACACTATCTCCAGAAGCCTCATGTATGTAGAAACCAGTCACTACACTATCTCCAGAAGCCTCATGTATGGAGAAACCAGTCACTACACTATCTCCAGACACCTCCTGTATGGAGAAACCAGTCACTACACTATCTCCAGAAGCCTCCTTTATGAAGAAACCAGTCACTACACTATCTCCAGAAGCCTCCTGTATGGAGAAACCAGTCACTACTCTATCTCCAGAACCCTCCTGTATGGAGAAACCAGTCACTACTCCATCTCCAGAAGCCTCCTGTATGGAGAAACCAGTCACTACACTATCTCCAGAAGCCTCCTGTATGGAGAAACCAGTCACTACACTATCTCCAGAAGCCTCCTGTATGGAGAAACCAGACACTACACTATCTCCAGAAGCCTCCTTTATGGAGAAACCAGTCACTACACTATCTCCAGAAGCCTCCTGTATGGAGAAACCAGTCACTACACTATCTCCAGAAGCCTCCTATATAGAGAAACCAGTCACTACTCTATCTCCAGAACCCTCCTGTGTGGAGAAACCAGTCACTACACTATATCCAGAAGCCTCATGTATGGAGAAACCAGTCACTACACTATCTCCAGACACCTCCTGTATGGAGACACCAATCATCACACTATCTCCAGAAGCCTCCTTTATGGAGAAACCAGTCACTACACTATCTCCAGAAGCCTCCTGTATGGAGAAACCAGTCACTACTCTATCTCCAGAACCCTCCTGTATGGAGAAACCAGTCACTACACCATCTCCAGAAGCCTCCTGTGTGGAGAAACCAGTCACTACACTATCTCCAGAAGCCTCATGTATGGAGAAACCAGTCACTACACTATCTCCAGAAGCCTCCTGTATGGAGAAACCAGTCACTACACTATCTCCAGAAGCCTCCTGTATGGAGAAACCAGTCACTTCACTATCTCCAGAAGCCTCCTGTATGGAGAAACCAGTCACTACACTATCTCCAGACACCTCCTGTATGGAGAAATCAGTCACTACACTATGTCCAGAAACCTCCTGTATGGAGAAACCAGACACTACACTATCTCCAGAAGCCTCCTTTATGGAGAAACCAGTCACTACACTATCTCCAGAAGCCTCCTGTATGGAGAAACCAGTCACTACACTATCTCCAGAAGCCTCCTGTATGGAGAAACCAGTCACTACACTATCTCCAGAAGCCTCATGTATGGAGAAACCAGTCACTACACTATCTCCAGGAGCCTCCTGTATGGAGAAACCAGTCACTACACTATCTCCAGAAGCCTCCTTTATGAAGAAACCAGTCACTACACTATCTCCAGAAGCCTCCTGTATGGAGAAACCAGTCACTACTCTATCTCCAGAACCCTCCTGTATGGAGAAACCAGTCACTACACCATCTCCAGAAGCCTCCTGTATGGAGAAACCAGTCACTACACTATCTCCAGAAGCCTCCTGTGTGGAGAAACCAGTCACTACACTATCTCCAGAAGCCTCCTGTATGGAGAAACCAGACACTACACTATCTCCAGAAGCCTCCTTTATGGAGAAACCAGTCACTACACTATCTCCAGAAGCCTCCTGTATGGAGAAACCAGTCACTACACTATCTCCAGAAGCCTCCTATATAGAGAAACCAGTCACTACTCTATCTCCAGAACCCTCCTGTGTGGAGAAACCAGTCACTACACTATATCCAGAAGCCTCATGTATGGAGAAACCAGTCACTACACTATCTCCAGACACCTCCTGTATGGAGACACCAATCATCACACTATCTCCAGAAGCCTCCTTTATGGAGAAACCAGTCACTACACTATCCCCAGAAGCCTCCTGTATGGAGAAACCAGTCACTACTCTATCTCCAGAACCCTCCTGTATGGAGAAACCAGTCACTACACCATCTCCAGAAGCCTCCTGTGTGGAGAAACCAGTCACTACACTATCTCCAGAAGCCTCATGTATGGAGAAACCAGTCACTACACTATCTCCAGAAGCCTCCTGTATGGAGAAACCAGTCACTACACTATCTCCAGAAGCCTCCTGTATGGAGAAACCAGTCACTACACTATCTCCAGAAGCCTCCTGTATGGAGAAACCAGTCACTACACTATCTCCAGACACCTTCTGTATGGAGAAACCAGTCACTACACTATGTCCAGAAGCCTCCTGTATGGAGAAACCAGACACTACACTATCTCCAGAAGCCTCCTTTATGGAGAAACCAGTCACTACACTATCTCCAGAAGCCTCCTGTATGGAGAAACCAGTCACTACACTATCTCCAGAAGCCTCCTGTATGGAGAAACCAGTCACTACACTATCTCCAGAAGCCTCATGTATGGAGAAACCAGTCACTACACTATCTCCAGGAGCCTCCTGTATGGAGAAACCAGTCACTACACTATCTCCAGAAGCCTCCTGTATGGAGAAACCAGTCACTACACTATCTCCAGAAGCCTCCTGTATGGAGAAACCAGTCACTACACTATCTCCAGAAGCCTCCTATATGGAGGAACCAGTCACTACACTATCTCCAGAAGCCTCATGTATGTAGAAACCAGTCACTACACTATCTCCAGAAGCCTCATGTATGGAGAAACCAGTCACTACACTATCTCCAGACACCTCCTGTATGGAGAAACCAGTCACTACACTATCTCCAGAAGCCTCCTTTATGAAGAAACCAGTCACTACACTATCTCCAGAAGCCTCCTGTATGGAGAAACCAGTCACTACACTATCTCCAGAAGCCTCTTTTATGAAGAAACCAGTCAATACACTATCTCCAGAAGCCTCCTGTATGGAGAAACCAGTCACTACACTATCTCCAGAAGCCTCCTGTATGGAGAAACCAGTCACTACACTATCTCCAGAAGCCTCCTGTATGGAGAAACCAGTCACTTCACTATCTCCAGAAGCCTCCTGTATGGAGAAACCAGTCACTACACTATCTCCAGACACCTCCTGTATGGAGAAACCAGTCACTACACTATGTCCAGAAACCTCCTGTATGGAGAAACCAGACACTACACTATCTCCAGAAGCCTCCTTTATGGAGAAACCAGTCACTACACTATCTCCAGAAGCCTCCTGTATGGAGAAACCAGTCACTACACTATCTCCAGAAGCCTCCTGTATGGAGAAACCAGTCACTACACTATCTCCAGAAGCCTCATGTATGGAGAAACCAGTCACTACACTATCTCCAGGAGCCTCCTGTATGGAGAAACCAGTCACTACACTATCTCCAGAAGCCTCCTTTATGAAGAAACCAGTCACTACACTATCTCCAGAAGCCTCCTGTATGGAGAAACCAGTCACTACTCTATCTCCAGAACCCTCCTGTATGGAGAAACCAGTCACTACACCATCTCCAGAAGCCTCCTGTATGGAGAAACCAGTCACTACACTATCTCCAGAAGCCTCCTGTGTGGAGAAACCAGTCACTACACTATCTCCAGAAGCCTCCTGTATGGAGAAACCAGACACTACACTATCTCCAGAAGCCTCCTTTATGGAGAAACCAGTCACTACACTATCTCCAGAAGCCTCCTGTATGGAGAAACCAGTCACTACACTATCTCCAGAAGCCTCCTATATAGAGAAACCAGTCACTACTCTATCTCCAGAACCCTCCTGTGTGGAGAAACCAGTCACTACACTATATCCAGAAGCCTCATGTATGGAGAAACCAGTCACTACACTATCTCCAGACACCTCCTGTATGGAGACACCAATCATCACACTATCTCCAGAAGCCTCCTTTATGGAGAAACCAGTCACTACACTATCCCCAGAAGCCTCCTGTATGGAGAAACCAGTCACTACTCTATCTCCAGAACCCTCCTGTATGGAGAAACCAGTCACTACACCATCTCCAGAAGCCTCCTGTGTGGAGAAACCAGTCACTACACTATCTCCAGAAGCCTCATGTATGGAGAAACCAGTCACTACACTATCTCCAGAAGCCTCCTGTATGGAGAAACCAGTCACTACACTATCTCCAGAAGCCTCCTGTATGGAGAAACCAGTCACTACACTATCTCCAGAAGCCTCCTGTATGGAGAAACCAGTCACTACACTATCTCCAGACACCTTCTGTATGGAGAAACCAGTCACTACACTATGTCCAGAAACCTCCTGTATGGAGAAACCAGACACTACACTATCTCCAGAAGCCTCCTTTATGGAGAAACCAGTCACTACACTATCTCCAGAAGCCTCCTGTATGGAGAAACCAGTCACTACACTATCTCCAGAAGCCTCCTGTATGGAGAAACCAGTCACTACACTATCTCCAGAAGCCTCATGTATGGAGAAACCAGTCACTACACTATCTCCAGGAGCCTCCTGTATGGAGAAACCAGTCACTACACTATCTCCAGAAGCCTCCTGTATGGAGAAACCAGTCACTACACTATCTCCAGAAGCCTCCTGTATGGAGAAACCAGTCACTACACTATCTCCAGAAGCCTCCTATATGTAGGAACCAGTCACTACACTATCTCCAGAAGCCTCATGTATGTAGAAACCAGTCACTACACTATCTCCAGAAGCCTCATGTATGGAGAAACCAGTCACTACACTATCTCCAGACACCTCCTGTATGGAGAAACCAGTCACTACACTATCTCCAGAAGCCTCCTTTATGAAGAAACCAGTCACTACACTATCTCCAGAAGCCTCCTGTATGGAGAAACCAGTCACTACACTATCTCCAGAAGCCTCTTTTATGAAGAAACCAGTCAATACACTATCTCCAGAAGCCTCCTGTATGGAGAAACCAGTCACTACTCTATCTCCAGAACCCTCCTGTATGGAGAAACCAGTCACTACACCATCTCCAGAAGCCTCCTGTATGGAGAAACCAGTCACTACACTATCTCCAGAAGCCTCCTGTATGGAGAAACCAGTCACTACACTATCTCCAGAAGCCTCCTTTATGGAGAAACCAGTCACTACACTATCTCCAGAAGCCTCCTGTATGGAGAAACCAGTCACTACTCTATCTCCAGAACCCTCCTGTATGGAGAAACCAGTCACTACACCATCTCCAGAAGCCTCCTGTGTGGAGAAACCAGTCACTACACTATCTCCAGAAGACTCATGTATAGAGAAACCAGTCACTACACTATCTCCAGAAGCCTCCTGTATGGAGAAACCAGTCACTACACTATCTCCAGAAGCCTCCTGTATGGAGAAACCAGTCACTACACTATCTCCAGAAGCCTCCTGTATGGAGAAACCAGTCATTACACTATCTCCAGACACCTCCTGTATGGAGAAACCAGTGACTACACTATCTCCAGAAGCCTTCTATATGGAGAAACCAGACACCACACTATCTCCAGAAGCCTCCTGTATGGAGAAACCAGTCACTACACTATCTCCACACACCTCCTGTATGGAGAAACCAGTCACTACATTATCTCCAGAAGCCTCCTGTATGGAGAAACCAGACACTACACTATCTCCAGAAGCCTCCTTTATGGAGAAACCAGTCACTACACTATCTCCAGAAGCCTCCTGTACGGAGAAATTAGTCACTACACTATCTCCAGAAGCCTCCTGTATGGAGAAACCAGTCACTACACTATCTCCAGAAGCCTCCTGTATGGAGAAACCAGTCACTACACTATCTCCAGAAGCCTCCTGCATGGAGAAACCAGTCACTACACTATCTCCAGAAGCCTCCTGTTTGGAGAAACCAGTCACTACACTATCTCCAGAAGCCTCCTGTATGGAGAAACCAGTCACTACACTATCTCCAGAAGCCTCCTGTATAGAGAAACCAGTCACTACACTATCTCCAGATGCCTCCTATATGGAGAAACCAGTCACTACACTATCTCCAGAAGCCTCCTGTATGGAGAAACCAGTCACTACACTATCTCCAGAAGCCTCATGTATGGAGAAACCAGTCACTACACTATCTCCAGACAACTCCTGTATGGAGAAACCAGTCACTACACTATCTCCAGAAGCCTCCTGTATGGAGAAACCAGTCACTACACTATCTCCAGAAGCCTCCTGTATGGAGAAACCAGTCACTACACTATCTCCAGAAGCCTCCTATATGGAGAAACCAGTCACTACACTATCTCCAGAAGCCTCATGTATGTAGAAACCAGTCACTACACTATCTCCAGAAGCCTCATGTATGGAGAAACCAGTCACTACACTATCTCCAGACACCTCCTGTATGGAGAAACCAGTCACTACACTATCTCCAGAAGCCTCCTTTATGAAGAAACCAGTCACTACACTATCTCCAGAAGCCTCCTGTATGGAGAAACCAGTCACTACTCTATCTCCAGAACCCTCCTGTATGGAGAAACCAGTCACTACTCCATCTCCAGAAGCCTCCTGTATGGAGAAACCAGTCACTACACTATCTCCAGAAGCCTCCTGTATGGAGAAACCAGTCACTACACTATCTCCAGAAGCCTCCTGTATGGAGAAACCAGACACTACACTATCTCCAGAAGCCTCCTTTATGGAGAAACCAGTCACTACACTATCTCCAGAAGCCTCCTGTATGGAGAAACCAGTCACTACACTATCTCCAGAAGCCTCCTATATAGAGAAACCAGTCACTACTCTATCTCGAGAACCCTCCTGTGTGGAGAAACCAGTCACTACACTATATCCAGAAGCCTCATGTATGGAGAAACCAGTCACTACACTATCTCCAGACACCTCCTGTATGGAGACACCAATCATCACACTATCTCCAGAAGCCTCCTTTATGGAGAAACCAGTCACTACACTATCTCCAGAAGCCTCCTGTATGGAGAAACCAGTCACTACTCTATCTCCAGAACCCTCCTGTATGGAGAAACCAGTCACTACACCATCTCCAGAAGCCTCCTGTGTGGAGAAACCAGTCACTACACTATCTCCAGAAGCCTCATGTATGGAGAAACCAGTCACTACACTATCTCCAGAAGCCTCCTGTATGGAGAAACCAGTCACTACACTATCTCCAGAAGGCTCCTGTATGGAGAAACCAGTCACTTCACTATCTCCAGAAGCCTCCTGTATGGAGAAACCAGTCACTACACTATCTCCAGACACCTCCTGTATGGAGAAACCAGTCACTACACTATGTCCAGAAACCTCCTGTATGGAGAAACCAGACACTACACTATCTCCAGAAGCCTCCTTTATGGAGAAACCAGTCACTACACTATCTCCAGAAGCCTCCTGTATGGAGAAACCAGTCACTACACTATCTCCAGAAGCCTCCTGTATGGAGAAACCAGTCACTACACTATCTCCAGAAGCCTCATGTATGGAGAAACCAGTCACTACACTATCTCCAGGAGCCTCCTGTATGGAGAAACCAGTCACTACACTATCTCCAGAAGCCTCCTGTATGGAGAAACCAGTCACTACACTATCTCCAGAAGCCTCCTGTATGGAGAAACCAGTCACTACACTATCTCCAGAAGCCTCCTATATGGAGGAACCAGTCACTACACTATCTCCAGAAGCCTCATGTATGTAGAAACCAGTCACTACACTATCTCCAGAAGCCTCATGTATGGAGAAACCAGTCACTACACTATCTCCAGACACCTCCTGTATGGAGAAACCAGTCACTACACTATCTCCAGAAGCCTCCTTTATGAAGAAACCAGTCACTACACTATCTCCAGAAGCCTCCTGTATGGAGAAACCAGTCACTACACTATCTCCAGAAGCCTCCTTTATGAAGAAACCAGTCAATACACTATCTCCAGAAGCCTCCTGTATGGAGAAACCAGTCACTACTCTATCTCCAGAACCCTCCTGTATGGAGAAACCAGTCACTACTCCATCTCCAGAAGCCTCCTGTATGGAGAAACCAGTCACTACACTATCTCCAGAAGCCTCCTGTATGGAGAAACCAGTCACTACACTATCTCCAGAAGCCTCCTGTATGGAGAAACCAGTCACTACACTATCTCCAGAAGCCTCCTGTATGGAGAAACCAGTCACTACACTATCTCCAGACACCTCCTGTATGGAGAAACCAGTCACTACACTATCTCCAGAAGCCTCCTGTATGGAGAAACCAGACACTACACTATCTCCAGAAGCCTCCTTTATGGAGAAACCAGTCACTACACTATCTCCAGAAGCCTCCTATATAGAGAAACCAGTCACTACTCTATCTGCAGAACCCTCCTGTGTGGAGAAACCAGTCACTACACTATATCCAGAAGCCTCATGTATGGAGAAACCAGTCACTACACTATCTCCAGACACCTCCTGTATGGAGAAACCAATCACTACACTATCTCCAGAAGCCTCCTTTATGGAGAAACCAGTCACTACACTATCTCCAGAAGCCTCCTGTATGGAGAAACCAGTCACTACTCTATCTCCAGAACCCTCCTGTATGGAGAAACCAGTCACTACACCATCTCCAGAAGCCTCCTGTGTGGAGAAACCAGTCACTACACTATCTCCAGAAGACTCATGTATAGAGAAACCAGTCACTACACTATCTCCAGAAGCCTCCTGTATGGAGAAACCAGTCACTACACTATCTCCAGAAGCCTCCTGTATGGAGAAACCAGTCACTACACTATCTCCAGAAGCCTCCTGTATGGAGAAACCAGTCATTACACTATCTCCAGACACCTCCTGTATGGAGAAACCAGTGACTACACTATCTCCAGAAGCCTCCTATATGGAGAAACCAGACACCACACTATCTCCAGAAGCCTCCTGTATGGAGAAACCAGTCACTACACTATCTCCACACACCTCCTGTATGGAGAAACCAGTCACTACACTATCTCCAGAAGCCTCATGTATGGAGAAACCAGTCACTACACTATCTCCAGACAACTCCTGTATGGAGAAACCAGTCACTACACTATCTCCAGAAGACTCATGTATGGAGAAACCAGTCACTACACTATCTCCAGAAGCCTCCTGTATGGAGAAACCAGTCACTACACTATCTCCAGAAGCCTCCTATATGGAGAAACCAGTCACTACACTATCTCCAGAAGCCTCATGTATGTAGAAACCAGTCACTACACTATCTCCAGAAGCCTCATGTATGGAGAAACCAGTCACTACACTATCTCCAGACACCTCCTGTATGGAGAAACCAGTCACTACACTATCTCCAGAAGCCTCCTTTATGAAGAAACCAGTCACTACACTATCTCCAGAAGCCTCCTGTATGGAGAAACCAGTCACTACTCTATCTCCAGAACCCTCCTGTATGGAGAAACCAGTCACTACACCATCTCCAGAAGCCTCCTGTATGGAGAAACCAGTCACTACACTATCTCCAGAAGCCTCCTGTGTGGAGAAACCAGTCACTACACTATCTCCAGAAGCCTCCTGTATGGAGAAACCAGACACTACACTATCTCCAGAAGCCTCCTTTATGGAGAAACCAGTCACTACACTATCTCCAGAAGCCTCCTGTATGGAGAAACCAGTCACTACACTATCTCCAGAAGCCTCCTATATAGAGAAACCAGTCACTACTCTATCTCCAGAACCCTCCTGTGTGGAGAAACCAGTCACTACACTATATCCAGAAGCCTCATGTATGGAGAAACCAGTCACTACACTATCTCCAGACACCTCCTGTATGGAGACACCAATCATCACACTATCTCCAGAAGCCTCCTTTATGGAGAAACCAGTCACTACACTATCCCCAGAAGCCTCCTGTATGGAGAAACCAGTCACTACTCTATCTCCAGAACCCTCCTGTATGGAGAAACCAGTCACTACACCATCTCCAGAAGCCTCCTGTGTGGAGAAACCAGTCACTACACTATCTCCAGAAGCCTCATGTATGGAGAAACCAGTCACTACACTATCTCCAGAAGCCTCCTGTATGGAGAAACCAGTCACTACACTATCTCCAGAAGCCTCCTGTATGGAGAAACCAGTCACTACACTATCTCCAGAAGCCTCCTGTATGGAGAAACCAGTCACTACACTATCTCCAGACACCTTCTGTATGGAGAAACCAGTCACTACACTATGTCCAGAAACCTCCTGTATGGAGAAACCAGACACTACACTATCTCCAGAAGCCTCCTTTATGGAGAAACCAGTCACTACACTATCTCCAGAAGCCTCCTGTATGGAGAAACCAGTCACTACACTATCTCCAGAAGCCTCCTGTATGGAGAAACCAGTCACTACACTATCTCCAGAAGCCTCATGTATGGAGAAACCAGTCACTACACTATCTCCAGGAGCCTCCTGTATGGAGAAACCAGTCACTACACTATCTCCAGAAGCCTCCTGTATGGAGAAACCAGTCACTACACTATCTCCAGAAGCCTCCTGTATGGAGAAACCAGTCACTACACTATCTCCAGAAGCCTCCTATATGGAGGAACCAGTCACTACACTATCTCCAGAAGCCTCATGTATGTAGAAACCAGTCACTACACTATCTCCAGAAGCCTCATGTATGGAGAAACCAGTCACTACACTATCTCCAGACACCTCCTGTATGGAGAAACCAGTCACTACACTATCTCCAGAAGCCTCCTTTATGAAGAAACCAGTCACTACACTATCTCCAGAAGCCTCCTGTATGGAGAAACCAGTCACTACACTATCTCCAGAAGCCTCTTTTATGAAGAAACCAGTCAATACACTATCTC
This sequence comes from Phyllobates terribilis, assembly GCF_046119375.1. NCBI lineage: Eukaryota > Metazoa > Chordata > Amphibia > Anura > Dendrobatidae > Phyllobates > Phyllobates terribilis. The sequence goes on along the minus strand of NW_027362761.1, from coordinate 1,238,843,897 downwards.
CAGAAGCCTCCTGTATGGAGAAACCAGTCACTACTCTATCTCCAGAACCCTCCTGTATGGAGAAACCAGTCACTACACCATCTCCAGAAGCCTCCTGTATGGAGAAACCAGTCACTACACTATCTCCAGAAGCCTCCTGTATGGAGAAACCAGTCACTACACTATCTCCAGAAGCCTCCTTTATGGAGAAACCAGTCACTACACTATCTCCAGAAGCCTCCTGTATGGAGAAACCAGTCACTACTCTATCTCCAGAACCCTCCTGTATGGAGAAACCAGTCACTACACCATCTCCAGAAGCCTCCTGTGTGGAGAAACCAGTCACTACACTATCTCCAGAAGACTCATGTATAGAGAAACCAGTCACTACACTATCTCCAGAAGCCTCCTGTATGGAGAAACCAGTCACTACACTATCTCCAGAAGCCTCCTGTATGGAGAAACCAGTCACTACACTATCTCCAGAAGCCTCCTGTATGGAGAAACCAGTCATTACACTATCTCCAGACACCTCCTGTATGGAGAAACCAGTGACTACACTATCTCCAGAAGCCTCCTATATGGAGAAACCAGACACCACACTATCTCCAGAAGCCTCCTGTATGGAGAAACCAGTCACTACACTATCTCCACACACCTCCTGTATGGAGAAACCAGTCACTACATTATCTCCAGAAGCCTCCTGTATGGAGAAACCAGACACTACACTATCTCCAGAAGCCTCCTTTATGGAGAAACCAGTCACTACACTATCTCCAGAAGCCTCCTGTACGGAGAAATTAGTCACTACACTATCTCCAGAAGCCTCCTGTATGGAGAAACCAGTCACTACACTATCTCCAGAAGCCTCCTGTATGGAGAAACCAGTCACTACACTATCTCCAGAAGCCTCCTGCATGGAGAAACCAGTCACTACACTATCTCCAGAAGCCTCCTGTTTGGAGAAACCAGTCACTACACTATCTCCAGAAGCCTCCTGTATGGAGAAACCAGTCACTACACTATCTCCAGAAGCCTCCTGTATAGAGAAACCAGTCACTACACTATCTCCAGATGCCTCCTATATGGAGAAACCAGTCACTACACTATCTCCAGAAGCCTCCTGTATGGAGAAACCAGTCACTACACTATCTCCAGAAGCCTCATGTATGGAGAAACCAGTCACTACACTATCTCCAGACAACTCCTGTATGGAGAAACCAGTCACTACACTATCTCCAGAAGCCTCCTGTATGGAGAAACCAGTCACTACACTATCTCCAGAAGCCTCCTGTATGGAGAAACCAGTCACTACACTATCTCCAGAAGCCTCCTATATGGAGAAACCAGTCACTACACTATCTCCAGAAGCCTCATGTATGTAGAAACCAGTCACTACACTATCTCCAGAAGCCTCATGTATGGAGAAACCAGTCACTACACTATCTCCAGACACCTCCTGTATGGAGAAACCAGTCACTACACTATCTCCAGAAGCCTCCTTTATGAAGAAACCAGTCACTACACTATCTCCAGAAGCCTCCTGTATGGAGAAACCAGTCACTACTCTATCTCCAGAACCCTCCTGTATGGAGAAACCAGTCACTACTCCATCTCCAGAAGCCTCCTGTATGGAGAAACCAGTCACTACACTATCTCCAGAAGCCTCCTGTATGGAGAAACCAGTCACTACACTATCTCCAGAAGCCTCCTGTATGGAGAAACCAGACACTACACTATCTCCAGAAGCCTCCTTTATGGAGAAACCAGTCACTACACTATCTCCAGAAGCCTCCTGTATGGAGAAACCAGTCACTACACTATCTCCAGAAGCCTCCTATATAGAGAAACCAGTCACTACTCTATCTCCAGAACCCTCCTGTGTGGAGAAACCAGTCACTACACTATATCCAGAAGCCTCATGTATGGAGAAACCAGTCACTACACTATCACCAGACACCTCCTGTATGGAGACACCAATCATCACACTATCTCCAGAAGCCTCCTTTATGGAGAAACCAGTCACTACACTATCTCCAGAAGCCTCCTGTATGGAGAAACCAGTCACTACTCTATCTCCAGAACCCTCCTGTATGGAGAAACCAGTCACTACACCATCTCCAGAAGCCTCCTGTGTGGAGAAACCAGTCACTACACTATCTCCAGAAGCCTCATGTATGGAGAAACCAGTCACTACACTATCTCCAGAAGCCTCCTGTATGGAGAAACCAGTCACTACACTATCTCCAGAAGCCTCCTGTATGGAGAAACCAGTCACTTCACTATCTCCAGAAGCCTCCTGTATGGAGAAACCAGTCACTACACTATCTCCAGACACCTCCTGTATGGAGAAACCAGTCACTACACTATGTCCAGAAACCTCCTGTATGGAGAAACCAGACACTACACTATCTCCAGAAGCCTCCTTTATGGAGAAACCAGTCACTACACTATCTCCAGAAGCCTCCTGTATGGAGAAACCAGTCACTACACTATCTCCAGAAGCCTCCTGTATGGAGAAACCAGTCACTACACTATCTCCAGAAGCCTCATGTATGGAGAAACCAGTCACTACACTATCTCCAGGAGCCTCCTGTATGGAGAAACCAGTCACTACACTATCTCCAGAAGCCTCCTGTATGGAGAAACCAGTCACTACACTATCTCCAGAAGCCTCCTGTATGGAGAAACCAGTCACTACACTATCTCCAGAAGCCTCCTATATGGAGGAACCAGTCACTACACTATCTCCAGAAGCCTCATGTATGTAGAAACCAGTCACTACACTATCTCCAGAAGCCTCATGTATGGAGAAACCAGTCACTACACTATCTCCAGACACCTCCTGTATGGAGAAACCAGTCACTACACTATCTCCAGAAGCCTCCTTTATGAAGAAACCAGTCACTACACTATCTCCAGAAGCCTCCTGTATGGAGAAACCAGTCACTACACTATCTCCAGAAGCCTCTTTTATGAAGAAACCAGTCAATACACTATCTCCAGAAGCCTCCTGTATGGAGAAACCAGTCACTACTCTATCTCCAGAACCCTCCTGTATGGAGAAACCAGTCACTACACCATCTCCAGAAGCCTCCTGTATGGAGAAACCAGTCACTACACTATCTCCAGAAGCCTCCTGTATGGAGAAACCAGTCACTACACTATCTCCAGAAGCCTCCTTTATGGAGAAACCAGTCACTACACTATCTCCAGAAGCCTCCTGTATGGAGAAACCAGTCACTACTCTATCTCCAGAACCCTCCTGTATGGAGAAACCAGTCACTACACCATCTCCAGAAGCCTCCTGTGTGGAGAAACCAGTCACTACACTATCTCCAGAAGACTCATGTATAGAGAAACCAGTCACTACACTATCTCCAGAAGCCTCCTGTATGGAGAAACCAGTCACTACACTATCTCCAGAAGCCTCCTGTATGGAGAAACCAGTCACTACACTATCTCCAGAAGCCTCCTGTATGGAGAAACCAGTCATTACACTATCTCCAGACACCTCCTGTATGGAGAAACCAGTGACTACACTATCTCCAGAAGCCTCCTATATGGAGAAACCAGACACCACACTATCTCCAGAAGCCTCCTGTATGGAGAAACCAGTCACTACACTATCTCCACACACCTCCTGTATGGAGAAACCAGTCACTACATTATCTCCAGAAGCCTCCTGTATGGAGAAACCAGACACTACACTATCTCCAGAAGCCTCCTTTATGGAGAAACCAGTCACTACACTATCTCCAGAAGCCTCCTGTACGGAGAAATTAGTCACTACACTATCTCCAGAAGCCTCCTGTATGGAGAAACCAGTCACTACACTATCTCCAGAAGCCTCCTGTATGGAGAAACCAGTCACTACACTATCTCCAGAAGCCTCCTGCATGGAGAAACCAGTCACTACACTATCTCCAGAAGCCTCCTGTTTGGAGAAACCAGTCACTACACTATCTCCAGAAGCCTCCTGTATGGAGAAACCAGTCACTACACTATCTCCAGAAGCCTCCTGTATAGAGAAACCAGTCACTACACTATCTCCAGATGCCTCCTATATGGAGAAACCAGTCACTACACTATCTCCAGAAGCCTCCTGTATGGAGAAACCAGTCACTACACTATCTCCAGAAGCCTCATGTATGGAGAAACCAGTCACTACACTATCTCCAGACAACTCCTGTATGGAGAAACCAGTCACTACACTATCTCCAGAAGCCTCCTGTATGGAGAAACCAGTCACTACACTATCTCCAGAAGCCTCCTGTATGGAGAAACCAGTCACTACACTATCTCCAGAAGCCTCCTATATGGAGAAACCAGTCACTACACTATCTCCAGAAGCCTCATGTATGTAGAAACCAGTCACTACACTATCTCCAGAAGCCTCATGTATGGAGAAACCAGTCACTACACTATCTCCAGACACCTCCTGTATGGAGAAACCAGTCACTACACTATCTCCAGAAGCCTCCTTTATGAAGAAACCAGTCACTACACTATCTCCAGAAGCCTCCTGTATGGAGAAACCAGTCACTACTCTATCTCCAGAACCCTCCTGTATGGAGAAACCAGTCACTACTCCATCTCCAGAAGCCTCCTGTATGGAGAAACCAGTCACTACACTATCTCCAGAAGCCTCCTGTATGGAGAAACCAGTCACTACACTATCTCCAGAAGCCTCCTGTATGGAGAAACCAGACACTACACTATCTCCAGAAGCCTCCTTTATGGAGAAACCAGTCACTACACTATCTCCAGAAGCCTCCTGTATGGAGAAACCAGTCACTACACTATCTCCAGAAGCCTCCTATATAGAGAAACCAGTCACTACTCTATCTCCAGAACCCTCCTGTGTATAGAAACCAGTCACTACACTATATCCAGAAGCCTCATGTATGGAGAAACCAGTCACTACACTATCACCAGACACCTCCTGTATGGAGACACCAATCATCACACTATCTCCAGAAGCCTCCTTTATGGAGAAACCAGTCACTACACTATCTCCAGAAGCCTCCTGTATGGAGAAACCAGTCACTACTCTATCTCCAGAACCCTCCTGTATGGAGAAACCAGTCACTACACCATCTCCAGAAGCCTCCTGTGTGGAGAAACCAGTCACTACACTATCTCCAGAAGCCTCATGTATGGAGAAACCAGTCACTACACTATCTCCAGAAGCCTCCTGTATGGAGAAACCAGTCACTACACTATCTCCAGAAGCCTCCTGTATGGAGAAACCAGTCACTTCACTATCTCCAGAAGCCTCCTGTATGGAGAAACCAGTCACTACACTATCTCCAGACACCTCCTGTATGGAGAAACCAGTCACTACACTATGTCCAGAAACCTCCTGTATGGAGAAACCAGACACTACACTATCTCCAGAAGCCTCCTTTATGGAGAAACCAGTCACTACACTATCTCCAGAAGCCTCCTGTATGGAGAAACCAGTCACTACACTATCTCCAGAAGCCTCCTGTATGGAGAAACCAGTCACTACACTATCTCCAGAAGCCTCATGTATGGAGAAACCAGTCACTACACTATCTCCAGGAGCCTCCTGTATGGAGAAACCAGTCACTACACTATCTCCAGAAGCCTCCTGTATGGAGAAACCAGTCACTACACTATCTCCAGAAGCCTCCTGTATGGAGAAACCAGTCACTACACTATCTCCAGAAGCCTCCTATATGGAGGAACCAGTCACTACACTATCTCCAGAAGCCTCATGTATGTAGAAACCAGTCACTACACTATCTCCAGAAGCCTCATGTATGGAGAAACCAGTCACTACACTATCTCCAGACACCTCCTGTATGGAGAAACCAGTCACTACACTATCTCCAGAAGCCTCCTTTATGAAGAAACCAGTCACTACACTATCTCCAGAAGCCTCCTGTATGGAGAAACCAGTCACTACACTATCTCCAGAAGCCTCCTTTATGAAGAAACCAGTCAATACACTATCTCCAGAAGCCTCCTGTATGGAGAAACCAGTCACTACTCTATCTCCAGAACCCTCCTGTATGGAGAAACCAGTCACTACTCCATCTCCAGAAGCCTCCTGTATGGAGAAACCAGTCACTACACTATCTCCAGAAGCCTCCTGTATGGAGAAACCAGTCACTACACTATCTCCAGAAGCCTCCTGTATGGAGAAACCAGTCACTACACTATCTCCAGAAGCCTCCTGTATGGAGAAACCAGTCACTACACTATCTCCAGACACCTCCTGTATGGAGAAACCAGTCACTACACTATCTCCAGAAGCCTCCTGTATGGAGAAACCAGACACTACACTATCTCCAGAAGCCTCCTTTATGGAGAAACCAGTCACTACACTATCTCCAGAAGCCTCCTATATAGAGAAACCAGTCACTACTCTATCTGCAGAACCCTCCTGTGTGGAGAAACCAGTCACTACACTATATCCAGAAGCCTCATGTATGGAGAAACCAGTCACTACACTATCTCCAGACACCTCCTGTATGGAGAAACCAATCACTACACTATCTCCAGAAGCCTCCTTTATGGAGAAACCAGTCACTACACTATCTCCAGAAGCCTCCTGTATGGAGAAACCAGTCACTACTCTATCTCCAGAACCCTCCTGTATGGAGAAACCAGTCACTACACCATCTCCAGAAGCCTCCTGTGTGGAGAAACCAGTCACTACACTATCTCCAGAAGACTCATGTATAGAGAAACCAGTCACTACACTATCCCCAGAAGCCTCCTGTATGGAGAAACCAGTCACTACACTATCTCCAGAAGCCTCCTGTATGGAGAAACCAGTCACTACACTATCTCCAGAAGCCTCCTGTATGGAGAAACCAGTCATTACACTATCTCCAGACACCTCCTGTATGGAGAAACCAATGACTACACTATCTCCAGAAGCCTCCTATATGGAGAAACCAGACACCACACTATCTCCAGAAGCCTCCTGTATGGAGAAACCAGTCACTACACTATCTCCACACACCTCCTGTATGGAGAAACCAGTCACTACACTATCTCCAGAAGCCTCCTGTATGGAGAAACCAGACACTACACTATCTCCAGAAGCCTCCTTTATGGAGAAACCAGTCACTACACTATCTCCAGAAGCCTCCTGTATGGAGAAATTATTCACTACACTATCTCCAGAAGCCTCCTGTATGGAGAAACCAGTCACTACACTATCTCCAGAAGCCTCCTGTATGGAGAAACCAGTCACTACACTATCTCCAGAAGCCTCCTGCATGGAGAAACCAGTCACTACACTATCTCCAGAAGCCTCCTGTATGGAGAAACCAGTCACTACACTATCTCCAGAAGCCTCCTGTATGGAGAAACCAGTCACTACACTATCTCCAGAAGCCTCCTGTATAGAGAAACCAGTCACTACACTATCTCCAGATGCCTCCTATATGGAGAAACCAGTCACTACACTATCTCCAGAAGCCTCCTGTATGGAGAAACCAGTCACTACACTATCTCCAGAAGCCTCATGTATGGAGAAACCAGTCACTACACTATCTCCAGACAACTCCTGTATGGAGAAACCAGTCACTACACTATCTCCAGAAGCCTCCTGTATGGAGAAACCAGTCACTACACTATCTCCAGAAGCCTCCTGTATGGAGAAACCAGTCACTACACTATCTCCAGAAGCCTCCTATATGGAGAAACCAGTCACTACACTATCTCCAGAAGCCTCCTGTATGGAGAAACCAGTCACTACACTATCTCCAGAAGCCTCCTGTATGGAGAAACCAGTCACTACACTATCTCCAGAAGCCTCCTGTATGGAGAAACCAGTCACTACACTATCTCCAGAAGCCTCCTGTATGGAGAAACCAGTCACTACACTATCTCCAGACACCTCCTGTATGGAGAAACCAGTCACTACACTATCTCCAGAAGCCTCCTGTATGGAGAAACCAGACACTACACTATCTCCAGAAGCCTCCTTTATGGAGAAACCAGTCACTACACTATCTCCAGAAGCCTCCTATATAGAGAAACCAGTCACTACTCTATCTGCAGAACCCTCCTGTGTGGAGAAACCAGTCACTACACTATATCCAGAAGCCTCATGTATGGAGAAACCAGTCACTACACTATCTCCAGACACCTCCTGTATGGAGAAACCAATCACTACACTATCTCCAGAAGCCTCCTTTATGGAGAAACCAGTCACTACACTATCTCCAGAAGCCTCCTGTATGGAGAAACCAGTCACTACTCTATCTCCAGAACCCTCCTGTATGGAGAAACCAGTCACTACACCATCTCCAGAAGCCTCCTGTGTGGAGAAACCAGTCACTACACTATCTCCAGAAGACTTATGTATAGAGAAACCAGTCACTACACTATCTCCAGAAGCCTCCTGTATGGAGAAACCAGTCACTACACTATCTCCAGAAGCCTCCTGTATGGAGAAACCAGTCACTACACTATCTCCAGAAGCCTCCTGTATGGAGAAACCAGTCATTACACTATCTCCAGACACCTCCTGTATGGAGAAACCAATGACTACACTATCTCCAGAAGCCTCCTATATGGAGAAACCAGACACCACACTATCTCCAGAAGCCTCCTGTATGGAGAAACCAGTCACTACACTATCTCCACACACCTCCTGTATGGAGAAACCAGTCACTACACTATCTCCAGAAGCCTCCTGTATGGAGAAACCAGACACTACACTATCTCCAGAAGCCTCCTTTATGGAGAAACCAGTCACTACACTATCTCCAGAAGCCTCCTGTATGGAGAAATTAGTCACTACACTATCTCCAGAAGCCTCCTGTATGGAGAAACCAGTCACTACACTATCTCCAGAAGCCTCCTGTATGGAGAAACCAGTCACTACACTATCTCCAGAAGCCTCCTGCATGGAGAAACCAGTCACTACACTATCTCCAGAAGCCTCCTGTATGGAGAAACCAGTCACTACACTATCTCCAGAAGCCTCCTGTATGGAGAAACCAGTCACTACACTATCTCCAGAAGCCTCCTGTATAGAGAAACCAGTCACTACACTATCTCCAGATGCCTCCTATATGGAGAAACCAGTCACTACACTATCTCCAGAAGCCTCCTGTATGGAGAAACCAGTCACTACACTATCTCCAGAAGCCTCATGTATGGAGAAACCAGTCACTACACTATCTCCAGACAACTCCTGTATGGAGAAACCAGTCACTACACTATCTCCAGAAGCCTCCTGTATGGAGAAACCAGTCACTACACTATCTCCAGAAGCCTCCTGTATGGAGAAACCAGTCACTACACTATCTCCAGAAGCCTCCTATATGGAGAAACCAGTCACTACACTATCTCCAGAAGCCTCATGTATGTAGAAACCAGTCACTACACTATCTCCAGAAGCCTCATGTATGGAGAAACCAGTCACTACACTGTCTCCAGACACCTCCTGTATGGAGAAACCAGTCACTACACTATCTCCAGAAGCCTCCTTTATGAAGAAACCAGTCACTACACTATCTCCAGAAGCCTCCTGTATGGAGAAACCAGTCACTACTCTATCTCCAGAACCCTCCTGTATGGAGAAACCAGTCACTACACCATCTCCAGAAGCCTCCTGTATGGAGAAACCAGTCACTACACTATCTCCAGAAGCCTCCTGTATGGAGAAACCAGTCACTACACTATCTCCAGAAGCCTCCTGTATGGAGAAACCAGTCACTACACTATCTCCAGAAGCCTCCTGTATGGAGAAACCAGTCACTACACTATCTCCAGACACCTCCTGTATGGAGAAACCAGTCACTACACTATCTCCAGAAGCCTCCTGTATGGAGAAACCAGACACTACACTATCTCCAGAAGCCTCCTTTATGGAGAAACTAGTCACTACACTATCTCCAGAAGCCTCCTGTATGGAGAAACCAGTCACTACACTATCTCCAGAAGCCTCCTATATAGAGAAACCAGTCACTACTCTATCTCCAGAACCCTCCTGTGTGGAGAAACCAGTCACTACACTATATCCAGAAGCCTCATGTATGGAGAAACCAGTCACTACACTATCTCCAGACACCTCCTGTATGGAGACACCAATCACTACACTATCTCCAGAAGCCTCCTTTATGGAGAAACCAGTCACTACACTATCTCCAGAAGCCTCCTGTATGGAGAAACCAGTCACTACTCTATCTCCAGAACCCTCCTGTATGGAGAAACCAGTCACTACACCATCTCCAGAAGCCTCCTGTGTGGAGAAACCAGTCACTACACTATCTCCAGAAGCCTCATGTATGGAGAAACCAGTCACTACACTATCTCCAGAAGCCTCCTGTATGGAGAAACCAGTCACTACACTATCTCCAGAAGCCTCCTGTATGGAGAAACCAGTCACTACACTATCTCCAGAAGCCTCCTGTATGGAGAAACCAGTCACTACACTATCTCCAGACACCTCCTGTATGGAGAAACCAGTCACTACACTATCTCCAGAACCCTCCTGTATGGAGAAACCAGACACTACACTATCTCCAGAAGCCTCCTTTATGGAGAAACCAGTCACTACACTATCTCCAGAAGCCTCCTGTATGGAGAAACCAGTCACTACACTATCTCCAGAAGCCTCCTGTATGGAGAAACCAGTCACTAAACTATCTCCAGAAGCCTCATGTATGGAGAAACCAGTCACTACACTATCTCCAGGAGCCTCCTGTATGGAGAAACCAGTCACTACACTATCTCCAGAAGCCTCCTGTATGGAGAAACCAGTCACTACACTATCTCCAGAAGCCTCCTGTATGGAGAAACCAGTCACTACACTATCTCCAGAAGCCTCCTGTATGGAGAAACCAGTCACTACACTATCTCCAGAAGCCTCCTGTATGGAGAAACCAGACACGACACTATCTCCAGAAGCCTCCTTTATGGAGAAACCAGTCACTACACTATCTCCAGAAGCCTCCTATATAGAGAAACCAGTCACTACTCTATCTGCAGAACCCTCCTGTGTGGAGAAACCAGTCACTACACTATATCCAGAAGCCTCATGTATGGAGAAACCAGTCACTACACTATCTCCAGACACCTCCTGTATGGAGAAACCAATCACTACACTATCTCCAGAAGCCTCCTTTATGGAGAAACCAGTCACTACACTATCTCCAGAAGCCTCCTGTATGGAGAAACCAGTCACTACTCTATCTCCAGAACCCTCCTGTATGGAGAAACCAGTCACTACACCATCTCCAGAAGCCTCCTGTGTGGAGAAACCAGTCACTACACTATCTCCAGAAGACTCATGTATAGAGAAACCAGTCACTACACTATCTCCAGAAGCCTCCTGTATGGAGAAACCAGTCACTACTCTATCTCCAGAACCCTCCTGTATGGAGAAACCAGTCACTACGCTATCTCCAGAAGCCTCCTGTATGGAGAAACCAGTCATTACACTATCTCCAGACACCTCCTGTATGGAGAAACCAATGACTACACTATCTCCAGAAGCCTCCTATATGGAGAAACCAGACACCACACTATCTCCAGAAGCCTCCTGTATGGAGAAACCAGTCACTACACTATCTCCACACACCTCCTGTATGGAGAAACCAGTCACTACACTATCTCCAGAAGCCTCCTGTATGGAGAAACCAGACACTACACTATCTCCAGAAGCCTCCTTTATGGAGAAACCAGTCACTACACTATCTCCAGAAGCCTCCTGTATGGAGAAATTAGTCACTACACTATCTCCAGAAGCCTCATGTATGGAGAAACCAGTCACTACACTATCTCCAGACAACTCCTGTATGGAGAAACCAGTCACTACACTATCTCCAGAAGCCTCCTGTATGGAGAAACCAGTCACTACACTATCTCCAGAAGCCTCCTGTATGGAGAAACCAGTCACTACACTATCTCCAGAAGCCTCCTATATGGAGAAACCAGTCACTACACTATCTCCAGAAGCCTCATGTATGTAGAAACCAGTCACTACACTATCTCCAGAAGCCTCATGTATGGAGAAACCAGTCACTACACTATCTCCAGACACCTCCTGTATGGAGAAACCAGTCACTACACTATCTCCAGAAGCCTCCTTTATGAAGAAACCAGTCACTACACTATCTCCAGAAGCCTCCTGTATGGAGAAACCAGTCACTACTCTATCTCCAGAACCCTCCTGTATGGAGAAACCAGTCACTACACCATCTCCAGAAGCCTCCTGTATGGAGAAACCAGTCACTACACTATCTCCAGAAGCCTCCTGTGTGGAGAAACCAGTCACTACACTATCTCCAGAAGCCTCCTGTATGGAGAAACCAGACACTACACTATCTCCAGAAGCCTCCTTTATGGAGAAACCAGTCACTACACTATCTCCAGAAGCCTCCTGTATGGAGAAACCAGTCACTACACTATCTCCAGAAGCCTCCTATATAGAGAAACCAGTCACTACTCTATCTCCAGAACCCTCCTGTGTGGAGAAACCAGTCACTACACTATATCCAGAAGCCTCATGTATGGAGAAACCAGTCACTACACTATCTCCAGACACCTCCTGTATGGAGACACCAATCATCACACTATCTCCAGAAGCCTCCTTTATGGAGAAACCAGTCACTACACTATCCCCAGAAGCCTCCTGTATGGAGAAACCAGTCACTACTCTATCTCCAGAACCCTCCTGTATGGAGAAACCAGTCACTACACCATCTCCAGAAGCCTCCTGTGTGGAGAAACCAGTCACTACACTATCTCCAGAAGCCTCATGTATGGAGAAACCAGTCACTACACTATCTCCAGAAGCCTCCTGTATGGAGAAACCAGTCACTACACTATCTCCAGAAGCCTCCTGTATGGAGAAACCAGTCACTACACTATCTCCAGAAGCCTCCTGTATGGAGAAACCAGTCACTACACTATCTCCAGACACCTTCTGTATGGAGAAACCAGTCACTACACTATGTCCAGAAACCTCCTGTATGGAGAAACCAGACACTACACTATCTCCAGAAGCCTCCTTTATGGAGAAACCAGTCACTACACTATCTCCAGAAGCCTCCTGTATGGAGAAACCAGTCACTACACTATCTCCAGAAGCCTCCTGTATGGAGAAACCAGTCACTACACTATCTCCAGAAGCCTCATGTATGGAGAAACCAGTCACTACACTATCTCCAGGAGCCTCCTGTATGGAGAAACCAGTCACTACACTATCTCCAGAAGCCTCCTGTATGGAGAAACCAGTCACTACACTATCTCCAGAAGCCTCCTGTATGGAGAAACCAGTCACTACACTATCTCCAGACACCTCCTGTATGGAGAAACCAGTCACTACACTATCTCCAGAAGCCTCCTTTATGAAGAAACCAGTCACTACACTATCTCCAGAAGCCTCCTGTATGGAGAAACCAGTCACTACACTATCTCCAGAAGCCTCTTTTATGAAGAAACCAGTCAATACACTATCTCCAGAAGCCTCCTGTATGGAGAAACCAGTCACTACTCTATCTCCAGAACCCTCCTGTATGGAGAAACCAGTCACTACACCATCTCCAGAAGCCTCCTGTATGGAGAAACCAGTCACTACACTATCTCCAGAAGCCTCCTGTATGGAGAAACCAGTCACTACACTATCTCCAGAAGCCTCCTTTATGGAGAAACCAGTCACTACACTATCTCCAGAAGCCTCCTGTATGGAGAAACCAGTCACTACTCTATCTCCAGAACCCTCCTGTATGGAGAAACCAGTCACTACACCATCTCCAGAAGCCTCCTGTGTGGAGAAACCAGTCACTACACTATCTCCAGAAGACTCATGTATAGAGAAACCAGTCACTACACTATCTCCAGAAGCCTCCTGTATGGAGAAACCAGTCACTACACTATCTCCAGAAGCCTCCTGTATGGAGAAACCAGTCACTACACTATCTCCAGAAGCCTCCTGTATGGAGAAACCAGTCATTACACTATCTCCAGACACCTCCTGTATGGAGAAACCAGTGACTACACTATCTCCAGAAGCCTCCTATATGGAGAAACCAGACACCACACTATCTCCAGAAGCCTCCTGTATGGAGAAACCAGTCACTACACTATCTCCACACACCTCCTGTATGGAGAAACCAGTCACTACATTATCTCCAGAAGCCTCCTGTATGGAGAAACCAGACACTACACTATCTCCAGAAGCCTCCTTTATGGAGAAACCAGTCACTACACTATCTCCAGAAGCCTCCTGTACGGAGAAATTAGTCACTACACTATCTCCAGAAGCCTCCTGTATGGAGAAACCAGTCACTACACTATCTCCAGAAGCCTCCTGTATGGAGAAACCAGTCACTACACTATCTCCAGAAGCCTCCTGCATGGAGAAACCAGTCACTACACTATCTCCAGAAGCCTCCTGTTTGGAGAAACCAGTCACTACACTATCTCCAGAAGCCTCCTGTATGGAGAAACCAGTCACTACACTATCTCCAGAAGCCTCCTGTATAGAGAAACCAGTCACTACACTATCTCCAGATGCCTCCTATATGGAGAAACCAGTCACTACACTATCTCCAGAAGCCTCCTGTATGGAGAAACCAGTCACTACACTATCTCCAGAAGCCTCATGTATGGAGAAACCAGTCACTACACTATCTCCAGACAACTCCTGTATGGAGAAACCAGTCACTACACTATCTCCAGAAGCCTCCTGTATGGAGAAACCAGTCACTACACTATCTCCAGAAGCCTCCTGTATGGAGAAACCAGTCACTACACTATCTCCAGAAGCCTCCTATATGGAGAAACCAGTCACTACACTATCTCCAGAAGCCTCATGTATGTAGAAACCAGTCACTACACTATCTCCAGAAGCCTCATGTATGGAGAAACCAGTCACTACACTATCTCCAGACACCTCCTGTATGGAGAAACCAGTCACTACACTATCTCCAGAAGCCTCCTTTATGAAGAAACCAGTCACTACACTATCTCCAGAAGCCTCCTGTATGGAGAAACCAGTCACTACTCTATCTCCAGAACCCTCCTGTATGGAGAAACCAGTCACTACTCCATCTCCAGAAGCCTCCTGTATGGAGAAACCAGTCACTACACTATCTCCAGAAGCCTCCTGTATGGAGAAACCAGTCACTACACTATCTCCAGAAGCCTCCTGTATGGAGAAACCAGACACTACACTATCTCCAGAAGCCTCCTTTATGGAGAAACCAGTCACTACACTATCTCCAGAAGCCTCCTGTATGGAGAAACCAGTCACTACACTATCTCCAGAAGCCTCCTATATAGAGAAACCAGTCACTACTCTATCTCCAGAACCCTCCTGTGTGGAGAAACCAGTCACTACACTATATCCAGAAGCCTCATGTATGGAGAAACCAGTCACTACACTATCTCCAGACACCTCCTGTATGGAGACACCAATCATCACACTATCTCCAGAAGCCTCCTTTATGGAGAAACCAGTCACTACACTATCTCCAGAAGCCTCCTGTATGGAGAAACCAGTCACTACTCTATCTCCAGAACCCTCCTGTATGGAGAAACCAGTCACTACACCATCTCCAGAAGCCTCCTGTGTGGAGAAACCAGTCACTACACTATCTCCAGAAGCCTCATGTATGGAGAAACCAGTCACTACACTATCTCCAGAAGCCTCCTGTATGGAGAAACCAGTCACTACACTATCTCCAGAAGCCTCCTGTATGGAGAAACCAGTCACTTCACTATCTCCAGAAGCCTCCTGTATGGAGAAACCAGTCACTACACTATCTCCAGACACCTCCTGTATGGAGAAACCAGTCACTACACTATGTCCAGAAACCTCCTGTATGGAGAAACCAGACACTACACTATCTCCAGAAGCCTCCTTTATGGAGAAACCAGTCACTACACTATCTCCAGAAGCCTCCTGTATGGAGAAACCAGTCACTACACTATCTCCAGAAGCCTCCTGTATGGAGAAACCAGTCACTACACTATCTCCAGAAGCCTCATGTATGGAGAAACCAGTCACTACACTATCTCCAGGAGCCTCCTGTATGGAGAAACCAGTCACTACACTATCTCCAGAAGCCTCCTGTATGGAGAAACCAGTCACTACACTATCTCCAGAAGCCTCCTGTATGGAGAAACCAGTCACTACACTATCTCCAGAAGCCTCCTATATGGAGGAACCAGTCACTACACTATCTCCAGAAGCCTCATGTATGTAGAAACCAGTCACTACACTATCTCCAGAAGCCTCATGTATGGAGAAACCAGTCACTACACTATCTCCAGACACCTCCTGTATGGAGAAACCAGTCACTACACTATCTCCAGAAGCCTCCTTTATGAAGAAACCAGTCACTACACTATCTCCAGAAGCCTCCTGTATGGAGAAACCAGTCACTACACTATCTCCAGAAGCCTCCTTTATGAAGAAACCAGTCAATACACTATCTCCAGAAGCCTCCTGTATGGAGAAACCAGTCACTACTCTATCTCCAGAACCCTCCTGTATGGAGAAACCAGTCACTACTCCATCTCCAGAAGCCTCCTGTATGGAGAAACCAGTCACTACACTATCTCCAGAAGCCTCCTGTATGGAGAAACCAGTCACTACACTATCTCCAGAAGCCTCCTGTATGGAGAAACCAGTCACTACACTATCTCCAGAAGCCTCCTGTATGGAGAAACCAGTCACTACACTATCTCCAGACACCTCCTGTATGGAGAAACCAGTCACTACACTATCTCCAGAAGCCTCCTGTATGGAGAAACCAGACACTACACTATCTCCAGAAGCCTCCTTTATGGAGAAACCAGTCACTACACTATCTCCAGAAGCCTCCTATATAGAGAAACCAGTCACTACTCTATCTGCAGAACCCTCCTGTGTGGAGAAACCAGTCACTACACTATATCCAGAAGCCTCCTGTATGGAGAAACCAGTCACTACACTATCTCCAGACACCTCCTGTATGGAGAAACCAATCACTACACTATCTCCAGAAGCCTCCTTTATGGAGAAACCAGTCACTACACTATCTCCAGAAGCCTCCTGTATGGAGAAACCAGTCACTACTCTATCTCCAGAACCCTCCTGTATGGAGAAACCAGTCACTACACCATCTCCAGAAGCCTCCTGTGTGGAGAAACCAGTCACTACACTATCTCCAGAAGACTCATGTATAGAGAAACCAGTCACTACACTATCTCCAGAAGCCTCCTGTATGGAGAAACCAGTCACTACACTATCTCCAGAAGCCTCCTGTATGGAGAAACCAGTCACTACACTATCTCCAGAAGCCTCCTGTATGGAGAAACCAGTCATTACACTATCTCCAGACACCTCCTGTATGGAGAAACCAGTGACTACACTATCTCCAGAAGCCTCCTATATGGAGAAACCAGACACCACACTATCTCCAGAAGCCTCCTGTATGGAGAAACCAGTCACTACACTATCTCCACACACCTCCTGTATGGAGAAACCAGTCACTACACTATCTCCAGAAGCCTCCTGTATGGAGAAACCAGACACTACACTATCTCCAGAAGCCTCCTTTATGGAGAAACCAGTCACTACACTATCTCCAGAAGCCTCCTGTATGGAGAAATTAGTCACTACACTATCTCCAGAAGCCTCCTGTATGGAGAAACCAGTCACTACACTATCTCCAGAAGCCTCCTGTATGGAGAAACCAGTCACTACACTATCTCCAGAAGCCTCCTGCATGGAGAAACCAGTCACTACACTATCTCCAGAAGCCTCCTGTATGGAGAAACCAGTCACTACACTATCTCCAGAAGCCTCCTGTATGGAGAAACCAGTCACTACACTATCTCCAGAAGCCTCCTGTATAGAGAAACCAGTCACTACACTATCTCCAGATGCCTCCTATATGGAGAAACCAGTCACTACACTATCTCCAAAAGCCTCCTGTATGGAGAAACCAGTCACTACACTATCTCCAGAAGCCTCATGTATGGAGAAACCAGTCACTACACTATCTCCAGACAACTCCTGTATGGAGAAACCAGTCACTACACTATCTCCAGAAGCCTCCTGTATGGAGAAACCAGTCACTACACTATCTCCAGAAGCCTCCTGTATGGAGAAACCAGTCACTACACTATCTCCAGAAGCCTCCTATATGGAGAAACCAGTCACTACACTATCTCCAGAAGCCTCATGTATGTAGAAACCAGTCACTACACTATCTCCAGAAGCCTCATGTATGGAGAAACCAGTCACTACACTGTCTCCAGACACCTCCTGTATGGAGAAACCAGTCACTACACTATCTCCAGAAGCCTCCTTTATGAAGAAACCAGTCACTACACTATCTCCAGAAGCCTCCTGTATGGAGAAACCAGTCATTACACTATCTCCAGAAACCTCCTGTATGGAGAAACCAATGACTACACTATCTCCAGAAGCCTCCTATATGGAGAAACCAGACACCACACTATCTCCAGAAGCCTCCTGTATGGAGAAACCAGTCACTACACTATCTCCACACACCTCCTGTATGGAGAAACCAGTCACTACACTATCTCCAGAAGCCTCCTGTATGGAGAAACCAGACACTACACTATCTCCAGAAGCCTCCTTTATGGAGAAACCAGTCACTACACTATCTCCAGAAGCCTCCTGTAT
Source organism: Phyllobates terribilis (assembly GCF_046119375.1). Taxonomy (NCBI): domain Eukaryota; kingdom Metazoa; phylum Chordata; class Amphibia; order Anura; family Dendrobatidae; genus Phyllobates; species Phyllobates terribilis. Next base: position 1,238,825,275 of record NW_027362761.1, on the reverse strand, counting down.
GGAGAAATTAGTCACTACACTATCTCCAGAAGCCTCCTGTATGGAGAAACCAGTCACTACACTATCTACAGAAGCCTCCTGTATGGAGAAACCAGTCACTACACTATCTCCAGAAGCCTCCTGTATGGAGAAACCAGTCACTACAATATCTCCAGAAGCCTCATGTATGGAGAAACCAGTCACTACACTATCTCCAGACAACTCCTGTATGGAGAAACCAGTCACTACACTATCTCCAGAAGCCTACTGTATGGAGAAACCAGTCACTACACTATCTCCAGAAGCCTCCTGTATGGAGAAACCAGTCACTACACTATCTCCAGAAGCCTCCTATATGGAGAAACCAGTCACTACACTATCTCCAGAAGCCTCATGTATGTAGAAACCAGTCACTACACTATCTCCAGAAGCCTCATGTATGGAGAAACCAGTCACTACACTATCTCCAGACACCTCCTGTATGGAGAAACAAGACACTACACTATCTCCAGAAGCCTCCTTTATGAAGAAACCAGTCACTACACTATCTCCAGAAGCCTCCTGTATGGAGAAACCAGTCACTACTCTATCTCCAGAACCCTCCTGTATGGAGAAACCAGTCACTACACCATCTCCAGAAGCCTCCTGTATGGAGAAACCAGTCACTACACTATCTCCAGAAGCCTCCTGTATGGAGAAACCAGTCACTACACTATCTCCAGAAGCCTCCTGTATGGAGAAACCAGTCACTACACTATCTCCAGAAGCCTCCTGTATTTAGAAACCAGTCACTACACTATCTCCAGACACCTCCTGTATGGAGAAACCAGTCACTACACTATCTCCAGAAGCCTCCTGTATGGAGAAACCAGACACTACACTATCTCCAGAAGCCTCCTTTATGGAGAAACCAGTCACTACACTATCTCCAGAAGCCTCCTGTATGGAGAAACCAGTCACTACACTATCTCCAGAAGCCTCCTATATAGAGAAACCAGTCACTACTCTATCTCCAGAACCCTCCTGTGTGGAGAAACCAGTCACTACACTATCTCCAGAAGCCTCCTGTATGGAGAAACCAGTCACTACACTATCTCCAGAAGCCTCCTGCATATAGAAACCAGTCACTACACTATCTCCAGAAGCCTCCTGTATGGAGAAACCAGTCACTACACTATCTCCAGAAGCCTCCTGTATGGAGAAACCAGTCACTACACTATCTCCAGAAGCCTCCTGTATAGAGAAACCAGTCACTACACTATCTCCAGATGCCTCCTATATGGAGAAACCAGTCACTACACTATCTCCAGAAGTCTCATGTATGGAGAAACCAGTCACTACACTATCTCCAGAAGCCTCATGTATGGAGAAACCAGTCACTACACTATCTCCAGACAACTCCTGTATGGAGAAACCAGTCACTACACTATCTCCAGAAGCCTCCTGTATGGAGAAACCAGTCACTACACTATCTCCAGAAGCCTCCTGTATGGAGAAACCAGTCACTACACTATCTCCAGAAGCCTGCTATATGGAGAAATCAGTCACTACACTATCTCCAGAAGCCTCTTGTATGTAGAAACCAGTCACTACACTATCTCCAGAAGCCTCATGTATGGAGAAACCAGTCACTACACTATCTCCAGACACCTCCTGTATGGAGAAATCAGTCACTACACTATCTCCAGAAGCCTCCTTTATGAAGAAACCAGTCACTACACTATCTCCAGAAGCCTCCTGTATGGAGAAACCAGTCACTACTCTATCTCCAGAACCCTCCTGTATGGAGAAACCAGTCACTACACCATCTTCAGAAGCCTCCTGTATGGAGAAACCAGTCACTACACTATCTCCAGAAGTCTCATGTATGGAGAAACCAGCCACTACACTATCTCCAGAAGCCTCATGTATGGAGAAACCAGTCACTACACTATCTCCAGACAACTCCTGTATGGAGAAACCAGTCACTACACTATCTCCAGAAGCCTCCTGTATGGAGAAACCAGTCACTACACTATCTCCAGAAGCCTCCTGTATGGAGAAACCAGTCACTACACTATCTCCAGAAGCCTGCTATATGGAGAAATCAGTCACTACACTATCTCCAGAAGCCTCATGTATGTAGAAACCAGTCACTACACTATCTCCAGAAGCCTCATGTGTGGAGAAACCAGTCACTACACTATCTCCAGACACCTCCTGTATGGAGAAATCAGTCACTACACTATCTCCAGAAGCCTCCTTTATGAAGAAACCAGTCACTACACTATCTCCAGAAGCCTCCTGTATGGAGAAACCAGTCACTACTCTATCTCCAGAACCCTCCTGTATGGAGAAACCAGTCACTACACCATCTTCAGAAGCCTCCTGTATGGAGAAACCAGTCACTACACTATCTCCAGAAGCCTCCTGTATGGAGAAACCAGTCACTACACTATCTCCAGAAGCCTCCTGTATGGAGAAACCAGTCACTACACTATCTCCAGAAGCCTCCTGTATGGAGAAACCAGTCACTACACTATCTCCAGAAGCCTCCTGTATGGAGAAACCAGTCACTACACTATCTCCAGACACCTCCTGTATGGAGAAACCAGTCACTACACTATCTCCAGAAGCCTCCTGTATGGAGAAACCAGACACTACACTATCTCCAGAAGCCTCCTTTATGGAGAAACCAGTCACTACACTATCTCCAGGAGCCTCCTGTATGGAGAAACCATTCACTACTCTATCTCCAGAACCCTCCTGTATGGAGAAACCAGTCACTACACCATCTCCAGAAGCCTCCTGTGTGGAGAAACCAGTCACTACACTATCTCCAGAAGCCTCCTGTATAGAGAAACCAGTCACTACACTATCTCCAGATGCCTCCTGTATGGAGAAACCAGTCACTACACTATCTCCAGAAGCCTCCTCTATGGAGAAACCCGTCACTACACTATCTCCAGAAGCCTCCTGTATGGAGAAATTAGTCACTACACTATCTCCAGAAGCCTCCTGTATGGAGAAACCAGTCACTACACTATCTCCAGAAGCCTCCTGTATGGAGAAACCAGTCACTACACTATCTCCAGAAGCCTCCTGCATGGAGAAACCAGTCACTACACTATCTCCAGAAGCCAACTGTATGGAGAAACCAGTCACTACACTATCTCCAGAAGCCTCCTGTATGGAGAAACCAGTCACTACACTATCTCCAGAAGCCTCCTGTATAGAGAAACCAGTCACTACACTATCTCCAGATGCCTCCTATATGGAGAAACCAGTCGCTACACTATCTCCAGAAGCCTCCTGTATGGAGAAACCAGTCACTACACTATCTCTAGAAGCCTCATGTATGGAGAAACCAGTCACTACACTATCTCCAGACAACTCCTGTATGGAGAAACCAGTCACTACACTATCTCCAGAAGCCTCCTGTATGGAGAAACCAGTCACTACACTTTCTCCAGAAGCCTCCTGTATGGAGAAACCAGTCACTACACTATCTCCAGAAGCCTCCTATATGGAGAAACCAGTCACTACACTATCTCCAGAAGCCTCATGTATGTAGAAACCAGTCACTACACTATCTCCAGAAGCCTCATGTATGGAGAAACCAGTCACTACACTATCTCCAGACACCTCCTGTATGGAGAAACCAGTCACTACACTATCTCCAGAAGCCTCCTTTATGAAGAAACCAGTCACTACACTATCTCCAGAAGCCTCCTGTATGGAGAAACCAGTCACTACTCTATCTCCAGAACCCTCCTGTATGGAGAAACCAGTCACTACACCATCTCCAGAAGCCTCCTGTATGGAGAAACCAGTCACTACACTATCTCCAGAAGCCTCCTGTATGGAGAAACCAGTCACTACACTATCTCCAGAAGCCTCCTGTATGGAGAAACCAGTCACTACACTATCTCCAGAAGCCTCCTGTATGGAGAAACCAGTCACTACACTATCTCCAGACACCTCCTGTATGGAGAAACCAGTCACTACACTATCTCCAGAAGCCTCCTGTATGGAGAAACCAGTCACTACTCTATCTCCAGAACCCTCCTGTATGGAGAAACCAGTCACTACACCATCTTCAGAAGCCTCCTGTATGGAGAAACCAGTCACTACACTATCTCCAGAAGTCTCATGTATGGAGAAACCAGTCACTACACTATCTCCAGAAGCCTCATGTATGGAGAAACCAGTCACTACACTATCTCCAGACAACTCCTGTATGGAGAAACCAGTCACTACACTATCTCCAGAAGCCTCCTGTATGGAGAAACCAGTCACTACACTATCTCCAGAAGCCTCCTGTATGGAGAAACCAGTCACTACACTATCTCCAGAAGCCTGCTATATGGAGAAATCAGTCACTACACTATCTCCAGAAGCCTCATGTATGTAGAAACCAGTCACTACACTATCTCCAGAAGCCTCATGTATGGAGAAACCCGTCACTACACTATCTCCAGACACCTCCTGTATGGAGAAATCAGTCACTACACTATCTCCAGAAGCCTCCTTTATGAAGAAACCAGTCACTACACTATCTCCAGAAGCCTCCTGTATGGAGAAACCAGTCACTACTCTATCTCCAGAACCCTCCTGTATGGAGAAACCAGTCACTACACCATCTTCAGAAGCCTCCTGTATGGAGAAACCAGTCACTACACTATCTCCAGAAGCCTCCTGTATGGAGAAACCAGTCACTACACTATCTCCAGAAGCCTCCTGTATGGAGAAACCAGTCACTACACTATCTCCAGAAGCCTCCTGTATGGAGAAACCAGTCACTACACTATCTCCAGAAGCCTCCTGTATGGAGAAACCAGTCACTACACTATCTCCAGACACCTCCTGTATGGAGAAACCAGTCACTACACTATCTCCAGAAGCCTCCTGTATGGAGAAACCAGACACTACACTATCTCCAGAAGCCTCCTTTATGGAGAAACCAGTCACTACACTATCTCCAGGAGCCTCCTGTATGGAGAAACCATTCACTACTCTATCTCCAGAACCCTCCTGTATGGAGAAACCAGTCACTACACCATCTCCAGAAGCCTCCTGTGTGGAGAAACCAGTCACTACACTATCTCCAGAAGCCTCCTGTATAGAGAAACCAGTCACTACACTATCTCCAGATGCCTCCTGTATGGAGAAACCAGTCACTACACTATCTCCAGAAGCCTCCTCTATGGAGAAACCCGTCACTACACTATCTCCAGAAGCCTCCTGTATGGAGAAATTAGTCACTACACTATCTCCAGAAGCCTCCTGTATGGAGAAACCAGTCACTACACTATCTCCAGAAGCCTCCTGTATGGAGAAACCAGTCACTACACTATCTCCAGAAGCCTCCTGCATGGAGAAACCAGTCACTACACTATCTCCAGAAGCCTCCTGTATGGAGAAACCAGTCACTACACTATCTCCAGAAGCCTCCTGTATGGAGAAACCAGTCACTACACTATCTCCAGAAGCCTCCTGTATAGAGAAACCAGTCACTACACTATCTCCAGATGCCTCCTATATGGAGAAACCAGTCACTACACTATCTCCAGAAGCCTCCTGTATGGAGAAACCAGTCACTACACTATCTCCAGAAGCCTCATGTATGGAGAAACCAGTCACTACACTATCTCCAGACAACTCCTGTATGGAGAAACCAGTCACTACACTATCTCCAGAAGCCTCCTGTATGGAGAAACCAGTCACTACACTTTCTCCAGAAGCCTCCTGTATGGAGAAACCAGTCACTACACTATCTCCAGAAGCCTCCTATATGGAGAAACCAGTCACTACACTATCTCCAGAAGCCTCATGTATGTAGAAACCAGTCACTACACTATCTCCAGAAGCCTCATGTATGGAGAAACCAGTCACTACACTATCTCCAGACACCTCCTGTATGGAGAAACCAGTCACTACACTATCTCCAGAAGCCTCCTTTATGAAGAAACCAGTCACTACACTATCTCCAGAAGCCTCCTGTATGGAGAAACCAGTCACTACTCTATCTCCAGAACCCTCCTGTATGGAGAAACCAGTCACTACACCATCTCCAGAAGCCTCCTGTATGGAGAAACCAGTCACTACACTATCTCCAGAAGCCTCCTGTATGGAGAAACCAGTCACTACACTATCTCCAGAAGCCTCCTGTATGGAGAAACCAGTCACTACACTATCTCCAGAAGCCTCCTGTATGGAGAAACCAGTCACTACACTATCTCCAGAAGCCTCCTGTATGGAGAAACCAGTCACTACTCTATCTCCAGAACCCTCCTGTATGGAGAAACCAGTCACTACACCATCTTCAGAAGCCTCCTGTATGGAGAAACCAGTCACTACACTATCTCCAGAAGTCTCATGTATGGAGAAACCAGTCACTACACTATCTCCAGAAGCCTCATGTATGGAGAAACCAGTCACTACACTATCTCCAGACAACTCCTGTATGGAGAAACCAGTCACTACACTATCTCCAGAAGCCTCCTGTATGGAGAAACCAGTCACTACACTATCTCCAGAAGCCTCCTGTATGGAGAAACCAGTCACTACACTATCTCCAGAAGCCTGCTATATGGAGAAATCAGTCACTACACTATCTCCAGAAGCCTCATGTATGTAGAAACCAGTCACTACACTATCTCCAGAAGCCTCATGTATGGAGAAACCAGTCACTACACTATCTCCAGACACCTCCTGTATGGAGAAATCAGTCACTACACTATCTCCAGAAGCCTCCTTTATGAAGAAACCAGTCACTACACTATCTCCAGAAGCCTCCTGTATGGAGAAACCAGTCACTACTCTATCTCCAGAACCCTCCTGTATGGAGAAACCAGTCACTACACCATCTTCAGAAGCCTCCTGTATGGAGAAACCAGTCACTACACTATCTCCAGAAGCCTCCTGTATGGAGAAACCAGTCACTACACTATCTCCAGAAGCCTCCTGTATGGAGAAACCAGTCACTACACTATCTCCAGAAGCCTCCTGTATGGAGAAACCAGTCACTACACTATCTCCAGAAGCCTCCTGTATGGAGAAACCAGTCACTACACTATCTCCAGACACCTCCTGTATGGAGAAACCAGTCACTACACTATCTCCAGAAGCCTCCTGTATGGAGAAACCAGACACTACACTATCTCCAGAAGCCTCCTTTATGGAGAAACCAGTCACTACACTATCTCCAGGAGCCTCCTGTATGGAGAAACCATTCACTACTCTATCTCCAGAACCCTCCTGTATGGAGAAACCAGTCCCTACACCATCTCCAGAAGCCTCCTGTGTGGAGAAACCAGTCACTACACTATCTCCGGAAGCCTCCTGTATAGAGAAACCAGTCACTACACTATCTCCAGATGCCTCCTGTATGGAGAAACCAGTCACTACACTATCTCCAGAAGCCTCCTCTATGGAGAAACCCGTCACTACACTATCTCCAGAAGCCTCCTGTATGGAGAAATTAGTCACTACACTATCTCCAGAAGCCTCCTGTATGGAGAAACCAGTCACTACACTATCTCCAGAAGCCTCCTGTATGGAGAAACCAGTCACTACACTATCTCCAGAAGCCTCCTGCATGGAGAAACCAGTCACTACACTATCTCCAGAAGCCTCCTGTATGGAGAAACCAGTCACTACACTATCTCCAGAAGCCTCCTGTATGGAGAAACCAGTCACTACACTATCTCCAGAAGCCTCCTGTATAGAGAAACCAGTCACTACACTATCTCCAGATGCCTCCTATATGGAGAAACCAGTCACTACACTATCTCCAGAAGCCTCCTGTATGGAGAAACCTGTCACTACACTATCTCCAGAAGCCTCATGTATGGAGAAACCAGTCACTACACTATCTCCAGACAACTCCTGTATGGAGAAACCAGTCACTACACTATCTCCAGAAGCCTCCTGTATGGAGAAACCAGTCACTACACTATCTCCAGAAGCCTCCTATATAGAGAAACCAGTCACTACTCTATCTCCAGAACCCTCCTGTGTGGAGAAACCAGTCACTACACTATCTCCAGAAGCCTCCTGTATGGAGAAACCAGTCACTACACTATCTCCAGAAGCCTCCTGCATATAGAAACCAGTCACTACACTATCTCCAGAAGCCTCCTGTATGGAGAAACCAGTCACTACACTATCTCCAGAAGCCTCCTGTATGGAGAAACCAGTCACTACACTATCTCCAGAAGCCTCCTGTATAGAGAAACCAGTCACTACACTATCTCCAGATGCCTCCTATATGGAGAAACCAGTCACTACACTATCTCCAGAAGTCTCATGTATGGAGAAACCAGTCACTACACTATCTCCAGAAGCCTCATGTATGGAGAAACCAGTCACTACACTATCTCCAGACAACTCCTGTATGGAGAAACCAGTCACTACACTATCTCCAGAAGCCTCCTGTATGGAGAAACCAGTCACTACACTATCTCCAGAAGCCTCCTGTATGGAGAAACCAGTCACTACACTATCTCCAGAAGCCTGCTATATGGAGAAATCAGTCACTACACTATCTCCAGAAGCCTCTTGTATGTAGAAACCAGTCACTACACTATCTCCAGAAGCCTCATGTATGGAGAAACCAGTCACTACACTATCTCCAGACACCTCCTGTATGGAGAAATCAGTCACTACACTATCTCCAGAAGCCTCCTTTATGAAGAAACCAGTCACTACACTATCTCCAGAAGCCTCCTGTATGGAGAAACCAGTCACTACTCTATCTCCAGAACCCTCCTGTATGGAGAAACCAGTCACTACACCATCTTCAGAAGCCTCCTGTATGGAGAAACCAGTCACTACACTATCTCCAGAAGTCTCATGTATGGAGAAACCAGTCACTACACTATCTCCAGAAGCCTCATGTATGGAGAAACCCGTCACTACACTATCTCCAGACACCTCCTGTATGGAGAAATCAGTCACTACACTATCTCCAGAAGCCTCCTTTATGAAGAAACCAGTCACTACACTATCTCCAGAAGCCTCCTGTATGGAGAAACCAGTCACTACTCTATCTCCAGAACCCTCCTGTATGGAGAAACCAGTCACTACACCATCTTCAGAAGCCTCCTGTATGGAGAAACCAGTCACTACACTATCTCCAGAAGCCTCCTGTATGGAGAAACCAGTCACTACACTATCTCCAGAAGCCTCCTGTATGGAGAAACCAGTCACTACACTATCTCCAGAAGCCTCCTGTATGGAGAAACCAGTCACTACACTATCTCCAGAAGCCTCCTGTATGGAGAAACCAGTCACTACACTATCTCCAGACACCTCCTGTATGGAGAAACCAGTCACTACACTATCTCCAGAAGCCTCCTGTATGGAGAAACCAGACACTACACTATCTCCAGAAGCCTCCTTTATGGAGAAACCAGTCACTACACTATCTCCAGGAGCCTCCTGTATGGAGAAACCATTCACTACTCTATCTCCAGAACCCTCCTGTATGGAGAAACCAGTCACTACACCATCTCCAGAAGCCTCCTGTGTGGAGAAACCAGTCACTACACTATCTCCAGAAGCCTCCTGTATAGAGAAACCAGTCACTACACTATCTCCAGATGCCTCCTGTATGGAGAAACCAGTCACTACACTATCTCCAGAAGCCTCCTCTATGGAGAAACCCGTCACTACACTATCTCCAGAAGCCTCCTGTATGGAGAAATTAGTCACTACACTATCTCCAGAAGCCTCCTGTATGGAGAAACCAGTCACTACACTATCTCCAGAAGCCTCCTGTATGGAGAAACCAGTCACTACACTATCTCCAGAAGCCTCCTGCATGGAGAAACCAGTCACTACACTATCTCCAGAAGCCTCCTGTATGGAGAAACCAGTCACTACACTATCTCCAGAAGCCTCCTGTATGGAGAAACCAGTCACTACACTATCTCCAGAAGCCTCCTGTATAGAGAAACCAGTCACTACACTATCTCCAGATGCCTCCTATATGGAGAAACCAGTCACTACACTATCTCCAGAAGCCTCCTGTATGGAGAAACCAGTCACTACACTATCTCCAGAAGCCTCATGTATGGAGAAACCAGTCACTACACTATCTCCAGACAACTCCTGTATGGAGAAACCAGTCACTACACTATCTCCAGAAGCCTCCTGTATGGAGAAACCAGTCACTACACTTTCTCCAGAAGCCTCCTGTATGGAGAAACCAGTCACTACACTATCTCCAGAAGCCTCCTATATGGAGAAACCAGTCACTACACTATCTCCAGAAGCCTCATGTATGTAGAAACCAGTCACTACACTATCTCCAGAAGCCTCATGTATGGAGAAACCAGTCACTACACTATCTCCAGACACCTCCTGTATGGAGAAACCAGTCACTACACTATCTCCAGAAGCCTCCTTTATGAAGAAACCAGTCACTACACTATCTCCAGAAGCCTCCTGTATGGAGAAACCAGTCACTACTCTATCTCCAGAACCCTCCTGTATGGAGAAACCAGTCACTACACCATCTCCAGAAGCCTCCTGTATGGAGAAACCAGTCACTACACTATCTCCAGAAGCCTCCTGTATGGAGAAACCAGTCACTACACTATCTCCAGAAGCCTCCTGTATGGAGAAACCAGTCACTACACTATCTCCAGAAGCCTCCTGTATGGAGAAACCAGTCACTACACTATCTCCAGAAGCCTCCTGTATGGAGAAACCAGTCACTACTCTATCTCCAGAACCCTCCTGTATGGAGAAACCAGTCACTACACCATCTTCAGAAGCCTCCTGTATGGAGAAACCAGTCACTACACTATCTCCAGAAGTCTCATGTATGGAGAAACCAGTCACTACACTATCTCCAGAAGCCTCATGTATGGAGAAACCAGTCACTACACTATCTCCAGACAACTCCTGTATGGAGAAACCAGTCACTACACTATCTCCAGAAGCCTCCTGTATGGAGAAACCAGTCACTACACTATCTCCAGAAGCCTCCTGTATGGAGAAACCAGTCACTACACTATCTCCAGAAGCCTGCTATATGGAGAAATCAGTCACTACACTATCTCCAGAAGCCTCATGTATGTAGAAACCAGTCACTACACTATCTCCAGAAGCCTCATGTATGGAGAAACCAGTCACTACACTATCTCCAGACACCTCCTGTATGGAGAAATCAGTCACTACACTATCTCCAGAAGCCTCCTTTATGAAGAAACCAGTCACTACACTATCTCCAGAAGCCTCCTGTATGGAGAAACCAGTCACTACTCTATCTCCAGAACCCTCCTGTATGGAGAAACCAGTCACTACACCATCTTCAGAAGCCTCCTGTATGGAGAAACCAGTCACTACACTATCTCCAGAAGCCTCCTGTATGGAGAAACCAGTCACTACACTATCTCCAGAAGCCTCCTGTATGGAGAAACCAGTCACTACACTATCTCCAGAAACCTCCTGTATGGAGAAACCAGTCACTACACTATCTCCAGAAGCCTCCTGTATGGAGAAACCAGTCACTACACTATCTCCAGACACCTCCTGTATGGAGAAACCAGTCACTACACTATCTCCAGAAGCCTCCTGTATGGAGAAACCAGACACTACACTATCTCCAGAAGCCTCCTTTATGGAGAAACCAGTCACTACACTATCTCCAGGAGCCTCCTGTATGGAGAAACCATTCACTACTCTATCTCCAGAACCCTCCTGTATGGAGAAACCAGTCCCTACACCATCTCCAGAAGCCTCCTGTGTGGAGAAACCAGTCACTACACTATCTCCAGAAGCCTCCTGTATAGAGAAACCAGTCACTACACTATCTCCAGATGCCTCCTGTATGGAGAAACCAGTCACTACACTATCTCCAGAAGCCTCCTCTATGGAGAAACCCGTCACTACACTATCTCCAGAAGCCTCCTGTATGGAGAAATTAGTCACTACACTATCTCCAGAAGCCTCCTGTATGGAGAAACCAGTCACTACACTATCTCCAGAAGCCTCCTGTATGGAGAAACCAGTCACTACACTATCTCCAGAAGCCTCCTGCATGGAGAAACCAGTCACTACACTATCTCCAGAAGCCTCCTGTATGGAGAAACCAGTCACTACACTATCTCCAGAAGCCTCCTGTATGGAGAAACCAGTCACTACACTATCTCCAGAAGCCTCCTGTATAGAGAAACCAGTCACTACACTATCTCCAGATGCCTCCTATATGGAGAAACCAGTCACTACACTATCTCCAGAAGCCTCCTGTATGGAGAAACCAGTCACTACACTATCTCCAGAAGCCTCATGTATGGAGAAACCAGTCACTACACTATCTCCAGACAACTCCTGTATGGAGAAACCAGTCACTACACTATCTCCAGAAGCCTCCTGTATGGAGAAACCAGTCACTACACTATCTCCAGAAGCCTCCTGTATGGAGAAACCAGTCACTACACTATCTCCAGAAGCCTCCTATATGGAGAAACCAGTCACTACACTATCTCCAGAAGCCTCATGTATGTAGAAACCAGTCACTACACTATCTCCAGAAGCCTCATGTATGGAGAAACCAGTCACTACACTATCTCCAGACACCTCCTGTATGGAGAAACCAGTCACTACACTATCTCCAGAAGCCTCCTTTATGAAGAAACCAGTCACTACACTATCTCCAGAAGCCTCCTGTATGGAGAAACCAGTCACTACTCTATCTCCAGAACCCTCCTGTATGGAGAAACCAGTCACTACACCATCTCCAGAAGCCTCCTGTATGGAGAAACCAGTCACTACACTATCTCCAGAAGCCTCCTGTATGGAGAAACCAGTCACTACACTATCTCCAGAAGCCTCCTGTATGGAGAAACCAGTCACTACACTATCTCCAGAAGCCTCCTGTATGGAGAAACCAGTCACTACACTATCTCCAGACACCTCCTGTATGGAGAAACCAGTCACTACACTATCTCCAGAAGCCTCCTGTATGGAGAAACCAGTCACTACTCTATCTCCAGAACCCTCCTGTATGGAGAAACCAGTCACTACACTATCTCCAGAAGCCTCCTGTATGGAGAAACCAGACACTACACTATCTCCAGAAGCCTCCTTTATGGAGAAACCAGTCACTACACTATCTCCAGAAGCCTCCTGTATGGAGAAACCAGTCACTACACTATCTCCAGAAGCCTCCTATATAGAGAAACCAGTCACTACTCTATCTCCAGAACCCTCCTGTGTGGAGAAACCAGTCACTACACTATATCCAGAAGCCTCATGTATGGAGAAACCAGTCACTACACTATCTCCAGACACCTCCTGTATGGAGACACCAATCACTACACTATCTCCAGAAGCCTCCTTTATGGAGAAACCAGTCACTACACTATCTCCAGAAGCCTCCTGTATGGAGAAACCAGTCACTACTCTATCTCCAGAACCCTCCTGTATGGAGAAACCAGTCACTACACCATCTCCAGAAGCCTCCTGTGTGGAGAAACCAATCACTACACTATCTCCAGAAGCCTCATGTATGGAGAAACCAATCACTACACTATCTCCAGAAGCCTCATGTATGGAGAAACCAGTCACTACACTATCTCCAGAAGCCTCCTGTATGGAGAAACCAGTCACTACACTATCTCCAGAAGCCTCCTGTATGGAGAAACCAGTCACTACACTATCTCCAGACACCTCCTGTATGGAGAAACCAGTCACTACACTATCTCCAGAAACCTCCTGTATGGAGAAACCAGACACTACACTATCTCCAGAAGCCTCCTTTATGGAGAAACCAGTCACTACACTATCTCCAGAAGCCTCCTGTATGGAGAAACCAGTCACTACACTATCTCCAGAAGCCTCCTGTATGGAGAAACCAGTCACTACACTATCTCCAGAAGCCTCATGTATGGAGAAACCAGTCACTACACTATCTCCAGGAGCCTCCTGTATGGAGAAACCAGTCACTACACTATCTCCAGAAGCCTCCTGTATGGAGAAACCAGTCACTACACTATCTCCAGAAGCCTCCTGTATGGAGAAACCAGTCACTACACTATCTCCAGAAGCCTCATGTATGGAGAAACCAGTCACTACACTATCTCCAGACACCTCCTGTATGGAGAAACCAGTCAGTACACTATCTCCAGAAGCCTCCTTTATGAAGAAACCAGTCACTACACTATCTCCAGAAGCCTCCTGTATGGAGAAACCAGTCACTACACTATCTCCAGAAGCCTCCTTTATGAAGAAACCAGTCAATACACTATCTCCAGAACCCTCCTGTATGGAGAAACCAGTCACTACACCATCTCCAGAAGCCTCCTGTATGGAGAAACCAGTCACTACACTATCTCCAGAAGCCTCCTGTATGGAGAAACCAGTCACTACACTATCTCCAGAAGCCTCCTGTATGGAGAAACCAGTCACTACACTATCTCCAGAAGCCTCCTGTATGGAGAAAACAGTCACTACACTATCTCCAGACACCTCCTGTATGGAGAAACCAGTCACTACACTATCTCCAGAAGCCTCCTGTATGGAGAAACCAGACACTACACTATCTCCAGAAGCCTCCTTTATGGAGAAACTAGTCACTACACTATCTCCAGAAGCCTCCTGTATGGAGAAACCAGTCACTACACTATCTCCAGAAGCCTCCTATATAGAGAAACCAGTCACTACTCTATCTCCAGAACCCTCCTGTGTGGAGAAACCAGTCACTACACTATATCCAGAAGCCTCATGTATGGAGAAACCAGTCACTACACTATCTCCAGACACCTCCTGTATGGAGACACCAATCACTACACTATCTCCAGAAGCCTCCTTTATGGAGAAACCAGTCACTACACTATCTCCAGAAGCCTCCTGTATGGAGAAACCAGTCACTACTCTATCTCCAGAACCCTCCTGTATGGAGATACCAGTCACTACACCATCTCCAGAAGCCTCCTGTGTGGAGAAACCAGTCACTACACTATCTCCAGAAGCCTCATGTATGGAGAAACCAGTCACTACACTATCTCCAGAAGCCTCCTGTATGGAGAAACCAGTCACTACACTATCTCCAGAAGCCTCCTGTATGGAGAAACCAGTCACTACACTATCTCCAGAAGCCTCCTGTATGGAGAAACCAGTCACTACACTATCTCCAGACACCTCCTGTATGGAGAAACCAGTCACTACACTATCTCCAGAAACCTCCTGTATGGAGAAACCAGACACTACACTATCTCCAGAAGCCTCCTTTATGGAGAAACCAGTCACTACACTATCTCCAGAAGCCTCCTGTATGGAGAAACCAGTCACTACACTATCTCCAGAAGCCTCCTGTATGGAGAAACCAGTCACTAAACTATCTCCAGAAGCCTCATGTATGGAGAAACCAGTCACTACACTATCTCCAGGAGCCTCCTGTATGGAGAAACCAGTCACTACACTATCTCCAGAAGCCTCCTGTATGGAGAAACCAGTCACTACACTATCTCCAGAAGCCTCCTGTATGGAGAAACCAGTCACTACACTATCTCCAGAAGCCTCCTGTATGGAGAAACCAGTCACTACACTATCTCCAGAAGCCTCCTGTATGGAGAAACCAGACACTACACTATCTCCAGAAGCCTCCTTTATGGAGAAACCAGTCACTACACTATCTCCAGAAGCCTCCTATATAGAGAAACCAGTCACTACTCTATCTGCAGAACCCTCCTGTGTGGAGAAACCAGTCACTACACTATATCCAGAAGCCTCATGTATGGAGAAACCAGTCACTACACTATCTCCAGACATCTCCTGTATGGAGAAACAAGACACTACACTATCTCCAGAAGCCACCTTTATGAAGAAACCAGTCACTACACTATCTCCAGAAGCCTCCTGTATGGAGAAACCAGTCACTACTCTATCTCCAGAACCCTCCTGTATGGAGAAACCAGTCACTACACCATCTCCAGAAGCCTCCTGTATGGAGAAACCAGTCACTACACTATCTCCAGAAGCCTCCTGTATGGAGAAACCAGTCACTACACTATCTCCAGAAGCCTCCTGTATGGAGAAACCAGTCACTACACTATCTCCAGAAGCCTCCTGTATGGAGAAACCAGTCACTACACTATCTCCAGACACCTCCTGTATGGAGAAACCAGTCACTACACTATCTCCAGAAGCCTCCTGTATGGAGAAACCAGACACTACACTATCTCCAGAAGCCTCCTTTATGGAGAAACCAGTCACTACACTATCTCCAGAAGCCTCCTGTATGGAGAAACCAGTCACTACACTATCTCCAGAAGCCTCCTATATAGAGAAACCAGTCACTACTCTATCTCCAGAACCCTCCTGTGTGGAGAAACCAGTCACTACACTATCTCCAGAAGCCTCCTGTATGGAGAAACCAGTCACTACACTATCTCCAGAAGCCTCCTGCATATAGAAACCAGTCACTACACTATCTCCAGAAGCCTCCTGTATGGAGAAACCAGTCACTACACTATCTCCAGAAGCCTCCTGTATGGAGAAACCAGTCACTACACTATCTCCAGAAGCCTCCTGTATAGAGAAACCAGTCACTACACTATCTCCAGATGCCTCCTATATGGAGAAACCAGTCACTACACTATCTCCAGAAGTCTCATGTATGGAGAAACCAGTCACTACACTATCTCCAGAAGCCTCATGTATGGAGAAACCAGTCACTACACTATCTCCAGACAACTCCTGTATGGAGAAACCAGTCACTACACTATCTCCAGAAGCCTCCTGTATGGAGAAACCAGTCACTACACTATCTCCAGAAGCCTCCTGTATGGAGAAACCAGTCACTACACTATCTCCAGAAGCCTGCTATATGGAGAAATCAGTCACTACACTATCTCCAGAAGCCTCTTGTATGTAGAAACCAGTCACTACACTATCTCCAGAAACCTCATGTATGGAGAAACCAGTCACTACACTATCTCCAGACACCTCCTGTATGGAGAAATCAGTCACTACACTATCTCCAGAAGCCTCCTTTATGAAGAAACCAGTCACTACACTATCTCCAGAAGCCTCCTGTATGGAGAAACCAGTCACTACTCTATCTCCAGAACCCTCCTGTATGGAGAAACCAGTCACTACACCATCTTCAGAAGCCTCCTGTATGGAGAAACCAGTCACTACACTATCTCCAGAAGTCTCATGTATGGAGAAACCAGTCACTACACTATCTCCAGAAGCCTCATGTATGGAGAAACCAGTCACTACACTATCTCCAGACAACTCCTGTATGGAGAAACCAGTCACTACACTATCTCCAGAAGCCTCCTGTATGGAGAAACCAGTCACTACACTATCTCCAGAAGCCTCCTGTATGGAGAAACCAGTCACTACACTATCTCCAGAAGCCTGCTATATGGAGAAATCAGTCACTACACTATCTCCAGAAGCCTCATGTATGTAGAAACCAGTCACTACACTATCTCCAGAAGCCTCATGTATGGAGAAACCAGTCACTACACTATCTCCAGACACCTCCTGTATGGAGAAATCAGTCACTACACTATCTCCAGAAGCCTCCTTTATGAAGAAACCAGTCACTACACTATCTCCAGAAGCCTCCTGTATGGAGAAACCAGTCACTACTCTATCTCCAGAACCCTCCTGTATGGAGAAACCAGTCACTACACCATCTTCAGAAGCCTCCTGTATGGAGAAACCAGTCACTACACTATCTCCAGAAGCCTCCTGTATGGAGAAACCAGTCACTACACTATCTCCAGAAGCCTCCTGTATGGAGAAACCAGTCACTACACTATCTCCAGAAGCCTCCTGTATGGAGAAACCAGTCACTACACTATCTCCAGAAGCCTCCTGTATGGAGAAACCAGTCACTACACTATCTCCAGACACCTCCTGTATGGAGAAACCAGTCACTACACTATCTCCAGAAGCCTCCTGTATGGAGAAACCAGACACTACACTATCTCCAGAAGCCTCCTTTATGGAGAAACCAGTCACTACACTATCTCCAGGAGCCTCCTGTATGGAGAAACCATTCACTACTCTATCTCCAGAACCCTCCTGTATGGAGAAACCAGTCACTACACCATCTCCAGAAGCCTCCTGTGTGGAGAAACCAGTCACTACACTATCTCCAGAAGCCTCATGTATGGAGAAACCAGTCACTACACTATCTCCAGAAGCCTCCTGTATGGAGAAACCAGTCACTACACTATCTCCAGAAGCCTCCTCTATGGAGAAACCTGTCACTACACTATCTCCAGAAGCCTCCTGTATGGAGAAATTAGTCACTACACTATCTCCAGAAGCCTCCTGTATGGAGAAACCAGTCACTACACTATCTCCAGAAGCCTCCTGTATGGAGAAACCAGTCACTACACTATCTCCAGAAGCCTCCTGCATGGGGAAACCAGTCACTACACTATCTCCAGAAGCCTCCTGTATGGAGAAACCAGTCACTACACTATCTCCAGAAGCCTCCTGTATGGAGAAACCAGTCACTACACTATCTCCAGAAGCCTCCTGTATAGAGAAACCAGTCACTACACTATCTCCAGATGCCTCTTATATGGAGAAACCAGTCACTACACTATCTCCAGAAGCCTCCTGTATGGAGAAACCAGTCACTACACTATCTCCAGAAGCCTCATGTATGGAGAAACCAGTCACTACACTATCTCCAGACAACTCCTGTATGGAGAAACCAGTCACTACACTATCTCCAGAAGCCTCCTGCATGGAGAAACCAGTCACTACACTATCTCCAGAAGCCTCCTGTATGGAGAAACCAGTCACTACACTATCTCCAGAAGCCTCCTATATGGAGAAACCAGTCACTACACTATCTCCAGAAGCCTCATGTATGTAGAAACCAGTCACTACACTATCTCCAGAAGCCTCATGTATGGAGAAACCAGTCACTACACTATCTCCAGACACCTCCTGTATGGAGAAACCAGTCACTACACTATCTCCAAAAGCCTCCTTTATGAAGAAACCAGTCACTACACTATCTCCAGAAGCCTCCTGTATGGAGAAACCAGTCACTACTCTATCTCCAGAACCCTCCTGTATGGAGAAACCAGTCACTACACCATCTCCAGAAGCCTCCTGTATGGAGAAACCAGTCACTACACTATCTCCAGAAGCCTCCTGTATGGAGAAACCAGTCACTACACTATCTCCAGAAGCCTCCTGTATGGAGAAACCAGTCACTACACTATCTCCAGAAGCCTCCTGTATGGAGAAACCAGTCACTACACTATCTCCAGACACCTCCTGTATGGAGAAACCAGTCACTACACTATCTCCAGAAGCCTCCTGTATGGAGAAACCAGACACTACACTATCTCCAGAAGTCTCCTTTATGGAGAAACCAGTCACTACACTATCTCCAGAAGCCTCCTGTATGGAGAAACCAGTCACTACACTATCTCCAGAAGCCTCCTATATAGAGAAACCAGTCACTACTCTATCTCCAGAACCCTCCTGTGTGGAGAAACCAGTCACTACACTATATCCAGAAGCCTCATGTATGGAGAAACCAGTCACTACACTATCTCCAGACACCTCCTGTATGGAGACACCAATCACTACACTATCTCCAGAAGCCTCCTTTATGGAGAAACCAGTCACTACACTATCTCCAGAAGCCTCCTGTATGGAGAAACCAGTCACTACTCTATCTCCAGAACCCTCCTGTATGGAAAAACCAGTCACTACACCATCTCCAGAAGCCTCCTGTGTGGAGAAACCAATCACTACACTATCTCCAGAAGCCTCATGTATGGAGAAACCAATCACTACACTATCTCCAGAAGCCTCATGTATGGAGAAACCAGTCACTACACTATCTCCAGAAGCCTCCTGTATGGAGAAACCAGTCACTACACTATCTCCAGAAGCCTCCTGTATGGAGAAACCAGTCACTACACTATCTCCAGACACCTCCTGTATGGAGAAACCAGTCACTACACTATCTCCAGAAACCTCCTGTATGGAGAAACCAGACACTACACTATCTCCAGAAGCCTCCTTTATGGAGAAACCAGTCACTACACTATCTCCAGAAGCCTCCTGTATGGAGAAACCAGTCACTACACTATCTCCAGAAGCCTCCTGTATGGAGAAACCAGTCACTACACTATCTCCAGAAGCCTCATGTATGGAGAAACCAGTCACTACACTATCTCCAGGAGCCTCCTGTATGGAGAAACCAGTCACTACACTATCTCCAGAAGCCTCCTGTATGGAGAAACCAGTCACTACACTATCTCCAGAAGCCTCCTGTATGGAGAAACCAGTCACTACACTTTCTCCAGAAGCCTCATGTATGGAGAAACCAGTCACTACACTATCTCCAGACACCTCCTGTATGGAGAAACCAGTCAGTACACTATCTCCAGAAGCCTCCTTTATGAAGAAACCAGTCACTACACTATCTCCAGAAGCCTCCTGTATGGAGAAACCAGTCACTACACTATCTCCAGAAGCCTCCTTTATGAAGAAACCAGTCAATACACTATCTCCAGAACCCTCCTGTATGGAGAAACCAGTCACTACACCATCTCCAGAAGCCTCCTGTATGGAGAAACCAGTCACTACACTATCTTCAGAAGCCTCCTGTATGGAGAAACCAGTCACTACACTATCTCCAGAAGCCTCTTGTATGGAGAAACCAGTCACTACACTATCTCCAGAAGCCTCCTGTATGGAGAAACCAGTCACTACACTATCTCCAGACACCTCCTGTATGGAGAAACCAGTCACTACACTATCTCCAGAAGCCTCCTGTATGGAGAAACCAGACACTACACTATCTCCAGAAGCCTCCTTTATGGAGAAACCAGTCACTACACTATCTCCAGAAGCCTCCTATATAGAGAAACCAGTCACTACTCTATCTGCAGAACTCTCCTGTGTGGAGAAACCAGTCACTACACTATATCCAGAAGCCTCATGTATGGAGAAACCAGTCAATACACTATCTCCAGACACCTCCTGTATGGAGAAACCAATCACTACACTATCTCCAGAAGCCTCCTTTATGGAGAAACCAGTCACTACACTATCTCCAGAAGCCTCCTGTATGGAGAAACCAGTCACTACTCTATCTCCAGAACCCTCCTGTATGGAGAAACCAGTCACTACACCATCTCCAGAAGCCTCCTGTGTGGAGAAACCAGTCACTACACTATCTCCAGAAGCCTCCTGTATGGAGAAACCAGTCACTACACTATGTCCACACACCTCCTGTATGGAGAAACCAGTCACTACACTATCTCCAGAAGCCTCCTGTATGGAGAAACCAGACACTACACTATCTCCAGAAGCCTCCTTTATGGAGAAACCAGTCACTACACTATCTCCAGAAGCCTCCTGTATGGAGAAATTAGTCACTACACTATCTCCAGAAGCCTCCTGTATGGAGAAACCAGTCACTACACTATCTACAGAAGCCTCCTGTATGGAGAAACCAGTCACTACACTATCTCCAGAAGCCTCCTGTATGGAGAAACCAGTCACTACAATATCTCCAGAAGCCTCATGTATGGAGAAACCAGTCACTACACTATCTCCAGACAACTCCTGTATGGAGAAACCAGTCACTACACTATCTCCAGAAGCCTACTGTATGGAGAAACCAGTCACTACACTATCTCCAGAAGCCTCCTGTATGGAGAAACCAGTCACTACACTATCTCCAGAAGCCTCCTATATGGAGAAACCAGTCACTACACTATCTCCAGAAGCCTCATGTATGTAGAAACCAGTCACTACACTATCTCCAGAAGCCTCATGTATGGAGAAACCAGTCACTACACTATCTCCAGACACCTCCTGTATGGAGAAACAAGTCACTACACTATCTCCAGAAGCCTCCTTTATGAAGAAACCAGTCACTACACTATCTCCAGAAGCCTCCTGTATGGAGAAACCAGTCACTACTCTATCTCCAGAACCCTCCTGTATGGAGAAACCAGTCACTACACCATCTCCAGAAGCCTCCTGTATGGAGAAACCAGTCACTACACTATCTCCAGAAGCCTCCTGTATGGAGAAACCAGTCACTACACTATCTCCAGAAGCCTCCTGTATGGAGAAACCAGTCACTACACTATCTCCAGAAGCCTCCTGTATGGAGAAACCAGTCACTACACTATCTCCAGACACCTCCTGTATGGAGAAACCAGTCACTACACTATCTCCAGAAGCCTCCTGTATGGAGAAACCAGACACTACACTATCTCCAGAAGCCTCCTTTATGGAGAAACCAGTCACTACACTATCTCCAGAAGCCTCCTGTATAGAGAAACCAGTCACTACACTATCTCCAGAAGCCTCCTGTATGGAGAAACCAGTCACTACACTATCTCCAGACACCTCCTGTATGGAGAAACCAGTCACTACACTATCTCCAGAAACCTCCTGTATGGAGAAACCAGACACTACACTATCTCCAGAAGCCTCCTTTATGGAGAAACCAGTCACTACACTATCTCCAGAAGCCTCCTGTATGGAGAAACCAGTCACTACACTATCTCCAGAAGCCTCCTGTATGGAGAAACCAGTCACTACACTATCTCCAGAAGCCTCATGTATGGAGAAACCAGTCACTACACTATCTCCAGGAGCCTCCTGTATGGAGAAACCAGTCACTACACTATCTCCAGAAGCCTCCTGTATGGAGAAACCAGTCACTACACTATCTCCAGAAGCCTCCTGTATGGAGAAACCAGTCACTACACTTTCTCCAGAAGCCTCATGTATGGAGAAACCAGTCACTACACTATCTCCAGACACCTCCTGTATGGAGAAACCAGTCAGTACACTATCTCCAGAAGCCTCCTTTATGAAGAAACCAGTCACTACACTATCTCCAGAAGCCTCCTGTATGGAGAAACCAGTCACTACACTATCTCCAGAAGCCTCCTTTATGAAGAAACCAGTCAATACACTATCTCCAGAACCCTCCTGTATGGAGAAACCAGTCACTACACCATCTCCAGAAGCCTCCTGTATGGAGAAACCAGTCACTACACTATCTTCAGAAGCCTCCTGTATGGAGAAACCAGTCACTACACTATCTCCAGAAGCCTCTTGTATGGAGAAACCAGTCACTACACTATCTCCAGAAGCCTCCTGTATGGAGAAACCAGTCACTACACTATCTCCAGACACCTCCTGTATGGAGAAACCAGTCACTACACTATCTCCAGAAGCCTCCTGTATGGAGAAACCAGACACTACACTATCTCCAGAAGCCTCCTTTATGGAGAAACCAGTCACTACACTATCTCCAGAAGCCTCCTATATAGAGAAACCAGTCACTACTCTATCTGCAGAACCCTCCTGTGTGGAGAAACCAGTCACTACACTATATCCAGAAGCCTCATGTATGGAGAAACCAGTCAATACACTATCTCCAGACACCTCCTGTATGGAGAAACCAATCACTACACTATCTCCAGAAGCCTCCTTTATGGAGAAACCAGTCACTACACTATCTCCAGAAGCCTCCTGTATGGAGAAACCAGTCACTACTCTATCTCCAGAACCCTCCTGTATGGAGAAACCAGTCACTACACCATCTCCAGAAGCCTCCTGTGTGGAGAAACCAGTCACTACACTATCTCCAGAAGCCTCCTGTATGGAGAAACCAGTCACTACACTATGTCCACACACCTCCTGTATGGAGAAACCAGTCACTACACTATCTCCAGAAGCCTCCTGTATGGAGAAACCAGACACTACACTATCTCCAGAAGCCTCCTTTATGGAGAAACCAGTCACTACACTATCTCCAGAAGCCTCCTGTATGGAGAAATTAGTCACTACACTATCTCCAGAAGCCTCCTGTATGGAGAAACCAGTCACTACACTATCTACAGAAGCCTCCTGTATGGAGAAACCAGTCACTACACTATCTCCAGAAGCCTCCTGTATGGAGAAACCAGTCACTACAATATCTCCAGAAGCCTCATGTATGGAGAAACCAGTCACTACACTATCTCCAGACAACTCCTGTATGGAGAAACCAGTCACTACACTATCTCCAGAAGCCTACTGTATGGAGAAACCAGTCACTACACTATCTCCAGAAGCCTCCT
This sequence comes from Phyllobates terribilis, assembly GCF_046119375.1. Classification (NCBI taxonomy): domain Eukaryota; kingdom Metazoa; phylum Chordata; class Amphibia; order Anura; family Dendrobatidae; genus Phyllobates; species Phyllobates terribilis. Next base: position 1,238,801,213 of record NW_027362761.1, on the reverse strand, counting down.
GTATGGAGAAACCAGTCACTACACTATCTCCAGAAGCCTCCTATATGGAGAAACCAGTCACTACACTATCTCCAGAAGCCTCATGTATGTAGAAACCAGTCACTACACTATCTCCAGAAGCCTCATGTATGGAGAAACCAGTCACTACACTATCTCCAGACACCTCCTGTATGGAGAAACAAGTCACTACACTATCTCCAGAAGCCTCCTTTATGAAGAAACCAGTCACTACACTATCTCCAGAAGCCTCCTGTATGGAGAAACCAGTCACTACTCTATCTCCAGAACCCTCCTGTATGGAGAAACCAGTCACTACACCATCTCCAGAAGCCTCCTGTATGGAGAAACCAGTCACTACACTATCTCCAGAAGCCTCCTGTATGGAGAAACCAGTCACTACACTATCTCCAGAAGCCTCCTGTATGGAGAAACCAGTCACTACACTATCTCCAGAAGCCTCCTGTATGGAGAAACCAGTCACTACACTATCTCCAGACACCTCCTGTATGGAGAAACCAGTCACTACACTATCTCCAGAAGCCTCCTGTATGGAGAAACCAGACACTACACTATCTCCAGAAGCCTCCTTTATGGAGAAACCAGTCACTACACTATCTCCAGAAGCCTCCTGTATAGAGAAACCAGTCACTACACTATCTCCAGAAGCCTCCTATATAGAGAAACCAGTCACTACTCTATCTCCAGAACCCTCCTGTGTGGAGAAACCAGTCACTACACTATATCCAGAAGCCTCATGTATGGAGAAACCAGTCACTACTCTATCTCCAGACACCTCCTGTATGGAGACACCAATCACTACACTATCTCCAGAAGCCTCCTTTTTGGAGAAACCAGTCACTACACTATCTCCAGAAGCCTCCTGTATGGAGAAACCAGTCACTACTCTATCTCCAGAACCCTCCTGTATGGAGAAACCAGTCACTACACCATCTCCAGAAGCCTCCTGTGTGGAGAAACCAGTCACTACACTATCTCCAGAAGCCTCATGTATGGAGAAACCAGTCACTACACTATCTCCAGAAGCCTCCTGTATGGAGAAACCAGTCACTACACTATCTCCAGAAGCCTCCTGTATGGAGAAACCAGTCACTACACTATCTCCAGAAGCCTCCTGTATGGAGAAACCAGTCACTACACTATCTCCAGACACCTCCTGTATGGAGAAACCAGTCACTACACTATCTCCAGAAACCTCCTGTATGGAGAAACCAGACACTACACTATCTCCAGAAGCCTCCTTTATGGAGAAACCAGTCACTACACTATCTCCAGAAGCCTCCTGTATGGAGAAACCAGTCACTACACTATCTCCAGAAGCCTCCTGCATATAGAAACCAGTCACTACACTATCTCCAGAAGCCTCCTGTATGGAGAAACCAGTCACTACACTATCTCCAGAAGCCTCCTGTATAGAGAAACCAGTCACTACACTATCTCCAGATGCCTCCTATATGGAGAAACCAGTCACTACACTATCTCCAGAAGTCTCATGTATGGAGAAACCAGTCACTACACTATCTCCAGAAGCCTCATGTATGGAGAAACCAGTCACTACACTATCTCCAGACAACTCCTGTATGGAGAAACCAGTCACTACACTATCTCCAGAAGCCTCCTGTATGGAGAAACCAGTCATTACACTATCTCCAGAAGCCTCCTGTATGGAGAAACCAGTCACTACACTATCTCCAGAAGCCTGCTATATGGAGAAACCAGTCACTACACTATCTCCAGAAGCCTCATGTATGTAGAAACCAGTCACTACACTATCTCCAGAAGCCTCATGTATGGAGAAACCAGTCACTACACTATCTCCAGACACCTCCTGTATGGAGAAACCAGTCACTACACTATCTCCAGAAGCCTCCTTTATGAAGAAACCAGTCACTACACTATCTCCAGAAGCCTCCTGTATGGAGAAACCAGTCACTACTCTATCTGCAGAACCCTCCTGTATGGAGAAACCAGTCACTACACCATCTTCAGAAGCCTCCTGTATGGAGAAACCAGTCACTACACTATCTCCAGAAGCCTCCTGTATGGAGAAACCAGTCACTACACTATCTCCAGAAGCCTCCTGTATGGAGAAACCAGTCACTACACTATCTCCAGAAGCCTCCTGTATGGAGAAACCAGTCACTACACTATCTCCAGAAGCCTCCTGTATGGAGAAACCAGTCACTACACTATCTCCAGACACCTCCTGTATGGAGAAACCAGTCACTACACTATCTCCAGAAGCCTCCTGTATGGAGAAACCAGACACTACACTATCTCCAGAAGCCTCCTTTATGGAGAAACCAGTCACTACACTATCTCCAGAAGCCTCCTGTATGGAGAAACCAGTCACTACACTATCTCCAGAAGCCTCCTATATAGAGAAACCAGTCACTACTCTATCTGCAGAACCCTCCTGTGTGGAGAAACCAGTCACTACACTATATCCAGAAGCCTCATGTATGGAGAAACCAGTCACTACACTATCTCCAGACACCTCCTGTATGGAGAAACCAATCACTACACTATCTCCAGAAGCCTCCTTTATGGAGAAACCAGTCACTACACTATCTCCAGGAGCCTCCTGTATGGAGAAACTAGTCACTACTCTATCTCCAGAACCCTCCTGTATGGAGAAACCAGTCACTACACCATCTCCAGAAGCCTCCTGTGTGGAGAAACCAGTCACTACACTATCTCCAGAAGCCTCATGTATGGAGAAACCAGTCACTACACTATCTCCAGAAGCCTCCTGTATGGAGAAACCAGTCACTACACTATCTCCAGAAGCCTCCTCTATGGAGAAACCAGTCACTACACTATCTCCAGAAGCCTCCTGTATGGAGAAACCAGTCACTACACTATCTCCAGACACCTCCTGTATGGAGAAACCAGTCACTACACTATCTCCAGAAGCCTCCTGTATGGAGAAACCAGACACTACACTATCTCCAGAAGCCTCCTGTATGGAGAAACCAGTCACTTCACTATCTCCACACACCTCCTGTATGGAGAAACCAGTCACTACACTATCTCCAGAAGCCTCCTGTATGGAGAAACCAGTCACTACTCTATCTCCAGAACCCTCCTGTATGGAGAAACCAGTCACTACACCATCTCCAGAAGCCTCCTGTGTGGAGAAACCAGTCACTACACTATCTCCAGAAGACTCATGTATAGAGAAACCAGTCACTACACTATCTCCAGAAGCCTCCTGTATGGAGAAACCAGTCACTACACTATCTCCAGAAGCCTCCTGTATGGAGAAACCAGTCACTACACTATCTCCAGAAGCCTCCTGTATGGAGAAACCAGTCATTACACTATCTCCAGACACCTCCTGTATGGAGAAACCAATGACTACACTATCTCCAGAAGCCTCCTATATGGAGAAACCAGACACCACACTATCTCCAGAAGCCTCCTGTATGGAGAAACCAGTCACTACACTATCTCCACACACCTCCTGTATGGAGAAACCAGTCACTACACTATCTCCAGAAGCCTCCTGTATGGAGAAACCAGACACTACACTATCTCCAGAAGTCTCCTTTATGGAGAAACCAGTCACTACACTATCTCCAGAAGCCTCCTGTATGGAGAAACCAGTCACTACACTATCTCCAGAAGCCTCCTGTATAGAGAAACCAGTCACTACACTATCTCCAGATGCCTCCTATATGGAGAAACCAGTCACTACACTATCTCCAGAAGCCTCTTGTATGGAGAAACCAGTCACTACACTATCTCCAGAAGCCTCATGTATGGAGAAACCAGTCACTACACTATCTCCAGACAACTCCTGTATGGAGAAACCAGTCACTACACTATCTCCAGAAGCCTCCTGTATGGAGAAACCAGTCACTACACTATCTCCAGAAGCCTCCTGTATGGAGAAACCAGTCACTACACTATCTCCAGAAGCCTCCTATATGGAGAAACCAGTCACTACACTATCTCCAGAAGCCTCATGTATGTAGAAACCAGTCACTACACTATCTCCAGAAGCCTCATGTATGGAGAAACCAGTCACTACACTATCTCCAGACACCTCCTGTATGGAGAAACCATTCACTACACTATCTCCAGAAGCCTCCTTTATGAAGAAACCAGTCACTACACTATCTCCAGAAGCCTCCTGTATGGAGAAACCAGTCACTACTCTATCTCCAGAACCCTCCTGTATGGAGAAACCAGTCACTACACCATCTCCAGAAGCCTCCTGTATGGAGAAACCAGTCACTACACTATCTCCAGAAGCCTCCTGTATGGAGAAACCAGTCACTACACTATCTCCAGAAGCCTCCTGTATGGAGAAACCAGTCACTACACTATCTCCAGAAGCCTCCTGTATGGAGAAACCAGTCACTACACTATCTCCAGACACCTCCTGTATGGAGAAACCAGTCACTACACTATCTCCAGAAGCCTCCTGTATGGAGAAACCAGACACTACACTATCTCCAGAAGCCTCCTTTATGGAGAAACCAGTCACTACACTATCTCCAGAAGAATCCTGTATGGAGAAACCAGTCACTACACTATCTCCAGAAGCCTCCTATATAGAGAAACCAGTCACTACTCTATCTCCAGAACCCTCCTGTGTGGAGAAACCAGTCACTACACTATCTCCAGAAGCCTCCTGTATGGAGAAACCAGTCACTACACTATCTCCAGACACCTCCTGTATGGAGAAACCAGTCACTACACTATCTCCAGAAACCTCCTGTATGGAGAAACCAGACACTACACTATCTCCAGAAGCCTCCTTTATGGAGAAACCAGTCACTACACTATCTCCAGAAGCCTCCTGTATGGAGAAACCAGTCACTACACTATCTCCAGAAGCCTCCTGCATATAGAAACCAGTCACTACACTATCTCCAGAAGCCTCCTGTATGGAGAAACCAGTCACTACACTATCTCCAGAAGCCTCCTGTATAGAGAAACCAGTCACTACACTATCTCCAGATGCCTCCTATATGGAGAAACCAGTCACTACACTATCTCCAGAAGTCTCATGTATGGAGAAACCAGTCACTACACTATCTCCAGAAGCCTCATGTATGGAGAAACCAGTCACTACACTATCTCCAGACAACTCCTGTATGGAGAAACCAGTCACTACACTATCTCCAGAAGCCTCCTGTATGGAGAAACCAGTCATTACACTATCTCCAGAAGCCTCCTGTATGGAGAAACCAGTCACTACACTATCTCCAGAAGCCTGCTATATGGAGAAACCAGTCACTACACTATCTCCAGAAGCCTCATGTATGTAGAAACCAGTCACTACACTATCTCCAGAAGCCTCATGTATGGAGAAACCAGTCACTACACTATCTCCAGACACCTCCTGTATGGAGAAACCAGTCACTACACTATCTCCAGAAGCCTCCTTTATGAAGAAACCAGTCACTACACTATCTCCAGAAGCCTCCTGTATGGAGAAACCAGTCACTACTCTATCTCCAGAACCCTCCTGTATGGAGAAACCAGTCACTACACCATCTTCAGAAGCCTCCTGTATGGAGAAACCAGTCACTACACTATCTCCAGAAGCCTCCTGTATGGAGAAACCAGTCACTACACTATCTCCAGAAGCCTCCTGTATGGAGAAACCAGTCACTACACTATCTCCAGAAGCCTCCTGTATGGAGAAACCAGTCACTACACTATCTCCAGAAGCCTCCTGTATGGAGAAACCAGTCACTACACTATCTCCAGACACCTCCTGTATGGAGAAACCAGTCACTACACTATCTCCAGAAGCCTCCTGTATGGAGAAACCAGACACTACACTATCTCCAGAAGCCTCCTTTATGGAGAAACCAGTCACTACACTATCTCCAGAAGCCTCCTGTATGGAGAAACCAGTCACTACACTATCTCCAGAAGCCTCCTATATAGAGAAACCAGTCACTACTCTATCTGCAGAACCCTCCTGTGTGGAGAAACCAGTCACTACACTATATCCAGAAGCCTCATGTATGGAGAAACCAGTCACTACACTATCTCCAGACACCTCCTGTATGGAGAAACCAATCACTACACTATCTCCAGAAGCCTCCTTTATGGAGAAACCAGTCACTACACTATCTCCAGGAGCCTCCTGTATGGAGAAACTAGTCACTACTCTATCTCCAGAACCCTCCTGTATGGAGAAACCAGTCACTACACCATCTCCAGAAGCCTCCTGTGTGGAGAAACCAGTCACTACACTATCTCCAGAAGCCTCATGTATGGAGAAACCAGTCACTACACTATCTCCAGAAGCCTCCTGTATGGAGAAACCAGTCACTACACTATCTCCAGAAGCCTCCTCTATGGAGAAACCAGTCACTACACTATCTCCAGAAGCCTCCTGTATGGAGAAACCAGTCACTACACTATCTCCAGACACCTCCTGTATGGAGAAACCAGTCACTACACTATCTCCAGAAGCCTCCTGTATGGAGAAACCAGACACTACACTATCTCCAGAAGCCTCCTGTATGGAGAAACCAGTCACTTCACTATCTCCACACACCTCCTGTATGGAGAAACCAGTCACTACACTATCTCCAGAAGCCTCCTGTATGGAGAAACCAGTCACTACACTATCTCCAGAAGCCTCCTGTATGGAGAAACCAGTCACTACACTATCTCCAGAAGCCTCCTGTATGGAGAAACCAGTCACTACTCTATCTCCAGAACCCTCCTGTATGGAGAAACCAGTCACTACACCATCTCCAGAAGCCTCCTGTGTGGAGAAACCAGTCACTACACTATCTCCAGAAGACTCATGTATAGAGAAACCAGTCACTACACTATCTCCAGAAGCCTCCTGTATGGAGAAACCAGTCACTACACTATCTCCAGAAGCCTCCTGTATGGAGAAACCAGTCACTACACTATCTCCAGAAGCCTCCTGTATGGAGAAACCAGTCATTACACTATCTCCAGACACCTCCTGTATGGAGAAACCAATGACTACACTATCTCCAGAAGCCTCCTATATGGAGAAACCAGACACCACACTATCTCCAGAAGCCTCCTGTATGGAGAAACCAGTCACTACACTATCTCCACACACCTCCTGTATGGAGAACCCAGTCACTACACTATCTCCAGAAGCCTCCTGTATGGAGAAACCAGACACTACACTATCTCCAGAAGCCTCCTTTATGGAGAAACCAGTCACTACACTATCTCCAGAAGCCTCCTGTATGGAGAAACCAGTCACTACACTATCTCCAGAAGCCTCCTGTATAGAGAAACCAGTCACTACACTATCTCCAGATGCCTCCTATATGGAGAAACCAGTCACTACACTATCTCCAGAAGCCTCTTGTATGGAGAAACCAGTCACTACACTATCTCCAGAAGCCTCATGTATGGAGAAACCAGTCACTACACTATCTCCAGACAACTCCTGTATGGAGAAACCAGTCACTACACTATCTCCAGAAGCCTCCTGTATGGAGAAACCAGTCACTACACTATCTCCAGAAGCCTCCTGTATGGAGAAACCAGTCACTACACTATCTCCAGAAGCCTCCTATATGGAGAAACCAGTCACTACACTATCTCCAGAAGCCTCATGTATGTAGAAACCAGTCACTACACTATCTCCAGAAGCCTCATGTATGGAGAAACCAGTCACTACACTATCTCCAGACACCTCCTGTATGGAGAAACCATTCACTACACTATCTCCAGAAGCCTCCTTTATGAAGAAACCAGTCACTACACTATCTCCAGAAGCCTCCTGTATGGAGAAACCAGTCACTACTCTATCTCCAGAACCCTCCTGTATGGAGAAACCAGTCACTACACCATCTCCAGAAGCCTCCTGTATGGAGAAACCAGTCACTACACTATCTCCAGAAGCCTCCTGTATGGAGAAACCAGTCACTACACTATCTCCAGAAGCCTCCTGTATGGAGAAACCAGTCACTACACTATCTCCAGAAGCCTCCTGTATGGAGAAACCAGTCACTACACTATCTCCAGACACCTCCTGTATGGAGAAACCAGTCACTACACTATCTCCAGAAGCCTCCTGTATGGAGAAACCAGACACTACACTATCTCCAGAAGCCTCCTTTATGGAGAAACCAGTCACTACACTATCTCCAGAAGAATCCTGTATGGAGAAACCAGTCACTACACTATCTCCAGAAGCCTCCTATATAGAGAAACCAGTCACTACTCTATCTCCAGAACCCTCCTGTGTGGAGAAACCAGTCACTACACTATATCCAGAAGCCTCATGTATGGAGAAACCAGTCACTACACTATCTCCAGACACCTCCTGTATGGAGACACCAATCACTACACTATCTCCAGAAGCCTCCTTTATGGAGAAACCAGTCACTACACTATCTCCAGAAGCCTCCTGTATGGAGAAACCAGTCACTACTCTATCTCCAGAACCCTCCTGTATGGAGAAACCAGTCACTACACCATCTCCAGAAGCCTCCTGTGTGGAGAAACCAGTCACTACACTATCTCCAGAAGCCTCATGTATGGAGAAACCAGTCACTACACTATCTCCAGAAGCCTCCTGTATGGAGAAACCAGTCACTACACTATCTCCAGAAGCCTCCTGTATGGAGAAACCAGTCACTACACTATCTCCAGAAGCCTCCTGTATGGAGAAACCAGTCACTACACTATCTCCAGACACCTCCTGTATGGAGAAACCAGTCACTACACTATCTCCAGAAGCCTCCTGTATGGAGAAACCAGACACTACACTATCTCCAGAAGCCTCCTTTATGGAGAAACCAGTCACTACACTATCTCCAGAAGCCTCCTGTATGGAGAAACCCGTCACTACACTATCTCCAGAAGCCTCCTGTATGGAGAAACCAGTCACTACACTATCTCCAGAAGCCTCCTGTATGGAGAAACCAGTCACTACACTATCTCCAGAAGCCTCCTGTATGGAGAAACCAGTCACTACACTATCTCCAGAAGCCTCCTGTATGGAGAAACCAGTCACTACACTATCTCCAGAAGCCTCCTGTATAGAGAAACCAGTCACTACACTATCTCCAGATGCCTCCTATATGGAGAAACCAGTCACTGCACTATCTCCAGAAGTCTCATGTATGGAGAAACCAGTCACTACACTATCTCCAGAAGCCTCATGTATGGAGAAACCAGTCACTAAACTATCTCCAGACAACTCATGTATGGAGAAACCAGTCACTACACTATCTCCAGAAGCCTCCTGTATGGAGAAACCAGTCACTACACTATCTCCAGACACCTCCTGTATGGAGAAACCAGTCACTACACTATCTCCAGAAGCCTCCTGTATGGAGAAACCAGTCACTACACTATCTCCAGAAACCTCCTGTATGGAGAAACCAGTCACTACACTATCTCCAGAAGCCTGCTATATGGAGAAACCAGTCACTACACTATCTCCAGAAGCCTCATGTATGTAGAAACCAGTCACTACACTATCTCCAGAAGCCTCATGTATGGAGAAACCAGTCACTACACTATCTCCAGACACCTCCTGTATGGAGAAACCAGTCACTACACTATCTCCAGAAGCCTCCTTTATGAAGAAACCAGTCACTACACTATCTCCAGAAGCCTCCTGTATGGAGAAACCAGTCACTACTCTATCTCCAGAACCCTCCTGTATGGAGAAACCAGTCACTACACCATCTTCAGAAGCCTCCTGTATGTAGAAACCAGTCACTACACTATCTCCAGAAGCCTCCTGTATGGAGAAACCAGTCACTACACTATCTCCAGAAGCCTCCTGTATGGAGAAACCAGTCACTACACTATCTCCAGAAGCCTCCTGTATGGAGAAACCAGTCACTACACTATCTCCAGAAGCCTCCTGTATGGAGAAACCAGTCACTACACTATCTCCAGACACCTCCTGTATGGAGAAACCAGTCACTACACTATCTCCAGAAGCCTCCTGTATGGAGAAACCAGACACTACACTATCTCCAGAAGCCTCCTTTATGGAGAAACCAGTCACTACACTATCTCCAGAAGCCTCCTGTATGGAGAAACCAGTCACTACACTATCTCCAGAAGCCTCCTATATAGAGACACCAGTCACTACACTATCTCCAGAAGCCTCCTGTATGGAGAAACCAGTCACTACACTATCTCCAGAAGCCTCCTGTATGGAGAAACCAGTCACTACACTATCTCCAGAAGCCTGCTATATGGAGAAACCAGTCACTACACTATCTCCAGAAGCCTCATGTATGTAGAAACCAGTCACTACACTATCTCCAGAAGCCTCATGTATGGAGAAACCAGTCACTACAATATCTCCAGACACCTCCTGTATGGAGAAACCAATCACTACACTATCTCCAGAAGCCTCCTTTATGGAGAAACCAGTCACTACACTATCTCCAGAAGCCTACTGTATGGAGAAACCAGTCACTACTCTATCTCCAGACCCCTCCTGTATGGAGAAACCAGTCACTACACCATCTCCAGAAGCCTCCTGTGTGGAGAAACCAGTCACTACACTATCTCCAGAAGCCTCATGTATGGAGAAACCAGTCACTACACTATCTCCAGAAGCCTCCTGTATGGAGAAACCAGTCACTACACTATCTCCAGAAGCCTCCTCTATGGCGAAACCAGTCACTACACTATCTCCAGAAGCCTCCTGTATGGAGAAACCAGTCACTACACTATCTCCAGACACCTCCTGTATGGAGAAACCAGTCACTACACTATCTCCAGAAGCCTCCTGTACGGAGAAACCAGACACTACACTATCTCCAGAAGCCTCCTGTATGGAGAAACCAGTCACTTCACTTTCTCCACACACCTCCTGTATGGAGAAACCAGTCACTACACTATATCCAGAAGCCTCCTGTATGGAGAAACCAGACACTACACTATCTCCAGAAGCCTCCTTTATGGAGAAACCAGTCACTACACTATCTCCAGAAGCCTCCTGTATGGAGAAACCAGTCACTACACTATCTCCAGAAGCCTCCTGTATGGAGAAACCAGTCACTACACTATCTCCAGAAGCCTCCTGTATGGAGAAACCAGTCACTACACTATCTCCAGAAGCCTCCTGCATGGAGAAACCAGTCACTACACTATCTCCAGAAGCCTCCTGTATGGAGAAACCAGTCACTACACTATCTCCAGAAGCCTCCTGTATGGAGAAACCAGTCACTACACTATCTCCAGAAGCCTCCTTTATAGAGAAACCAGTCACTACACTATCTCCAGATGCCTCCTATATGGAGAAACCAGTCACTACACTATCTCCAGAAGCCTCATGTATGGAGAAACCAGTCACTACACTATCTCCAGAAGCCTCATGTATGGAGAAACCAGTCACTACACTATCTCCAGACACCTCCTGTATGGAGAAACCAGTCACTACACTATCTCCAGAAGCCTCCTGTATGGAGAAACCAGTCACTACACTATCTCCAGAAGCCTCCTGTATGGAGAAACCAGTCACTACACTATCTCCAGAAGCCTCCTATATGGAGGAACCAGTCACTACACTATCTCCAGAAGCCTCATGTATGTAGAAACCAGTCACTACACTATCTCCAGAAGCCTCATGTATGGAGAAACCAGTCACTACACTATCTCCAGACACCTCCTGTATGGAGAAACCAGTCACTACACTATCTCCAGAAGCCTCCTTTATGAAGAAACCAGTCACTACACTATCTCCAGAAGCCTCCTGTATGGAGAAACCAGACACTACACTATCTCCAGAAGCCTTCTTTATGGAGAAACCAGTCACTACACTATCTCCAGAAGCCTCCTGTATGGAGAAACCAGTCACTACACTATCTCCAGAAGCCTCCTATATAGAGAAACCAGTCACTACTCTATCTGCAGAACCCTCCTGTGTGGAGAAACCAGTCACTACACTATATCCAGAAGCCTCATGTATGGAGAAACCAGTCACTACACTATCTCCAGACACCTCCTGTATGGAGAAACCAGTCACTACACTATCTCCAGAAGCCTCCTATATGGAGGAACCAGTCACTACACTATCTCCAGAAGCCTCATGTATGTAGAAACCAGTCACTACACTATCTCCAGAAGCCTCATGTATGGAGAAACCAGTCACTACACTATCTCCAGACACCTCCTGTATGGAGAAACCAGTCACTACCCTATCTCCAGAAGCCTCCTTTATGGAGAAACCAGTCACTACACTATCTCCAGAAGCCTCCTTTATGAAGAAACCAGTCAATACACTATCTCCAGAAGCCTCCTGTATGGAGAAACCAGTCACTACTCTATCTCCAGAACCCTCCTGTATGGAGAAACCAGTCACTACACCATCTCCAGAAGCCTCCTGTATGGAGAAACCAGTCACTACACTATCTCCAGAAGCCTCCTCTATGGAGAAACCAGTCACTACACTATCTCCAGAAGCCTCCTGTATGGAGAAACCAGTCACTACACTATCTCCAGAAGCCTCCTGTATGGAGAAACCAGTCACTACACTATCTCCAGACACCTCCTGTATGGAGAAACCAGTCACTACACTATCTCCAGAAGCCTCCTGTATGGAGAAACCAGACACTACACTATCTCCAGAAGCCTCCTTTATGGAGAAACCAGTCACTACACTATCTCCAGAAGCCTCCTATATAGAGAAAACAGTCACTACTCTATCTGCAGAACCCTCCTGTGTGGAGAAACCAGTCACTACACTATATCCAGAAGCCTCATGTATGGAGAAACCAGTCACTACACTATCTCCAGACACCTCCTGTATGGAGAAACCAATCACTACACTATCTCCAGAAGCCTCCTTTATGGAGAAACCAGTCACTACACTATCTCCAGGAGCCTCCTGTATGGAGAAACCAGTCACTACTCTATCTCCAGAACCCTCCTGTATGGAGAAACCAGTCACTACACCATCTCCAGAAGCCTCCTGTGTGGAGAAACCAGTCACTACACTATCTCCAGAAGCCTCATGTTTGGAGAAACCAGTCACTACACTATCTCCAGAAGCCTCCTGTATGGAGAAACCAGTCACTACACTATCTCCAGAAGCCTCCTCTATGGAGAAACCAGTCACTACACTATCTCCAGAAGCCTCCTGTATGGAGAAACCAGTCACTACACTATCTCCAGACACCTCCTGTATGGAGAAACCAGTCACTACACTATCTCCAGAAGCCTCCTGTATGGAGAAACCAGACACTACACTATCTCCAGAAGCCTCCTGTATGGAGAAACCAGTCACTTCACTATCTCCACACACCTCCTGTATGGAGAAACCAGTCACTACACTATCTCCAGAAGCCTCCTGTATGGAGAAACCAGTCACTACTCTATCTCCAGAACCCTCCTGTATGGAGAAACCAGTCACTACACCATCTCCAGAAGCCTCCTGTGTGGAGAAACCAGTCACTACACTATCTCCAGAAGACTCATGTATAGAGAAACCAGTCACTACACTATCTCCAGAAGCCTCCTGTATGGAGAAACCAGTCACTACACTATCTCCAGAAGCCTCCTGTATGGAGAAACCAGTCACTACACTATCTCCAGAAGCCTCCTGTATGGAGAAACCAGTCATTACACTATCTCCAGACACCTCCTGTATGGAGAAACCAATGACTACACTATCTCCAGAAGCCTCCTATATGGAGAAACCAGACACCACACTATCTCCAGAAGCCTCCTGTATGGAGAAACCAGTCACTACACTATCTCCACACACCTCCTGTATGGAGAAACCAGTCACTACACTATCTCCAGAAGCCTCCTGTATAGAGAAACCAGTCACTACACTATCTCCAGATGCCTCCTATATGGAGAAACCAGTCACTACACTATCTCCAGAAGTCTCATGTATGGAGAAACCAGTCACTACACTATCTCCAGAAGCCTCATGTATGGAGAAACCAGTCACTAAACTATCTCCAGACAACTCATGTATGGAGAAACCAGTCACTACACTATCTCCAGAAGCCTCCTGTATGGAGAAACCAGTCACTACACTATCTCCAGAAACCTCCTGTATGGAGAAACCAGTCACTACACTATCTCCAGAAGCCTGCTATATGGAGAAACCAGTCACTACACTATCTCCAGAAGCCTCATGTATGTAGAAACCAGTCACTACACTATCTCCAGAAGCCTCATGTATGGAGAAACCAGTCACTACACTATCTCCAGACACCTCCTGTATGGAGAAACCAGTCACTACACTATCTCCAGAAGCCTCCTTTATGAAGAAACCAGTCACTACACTATCTCCAGAAGCCTCCTGTATGGAGAAACCAGTCACTACTCTATCTCCAGAACCCTCCTGTATGGAGAAACCAGTCACTACACCATCTTCAGAAGCCTCCTGTATGGAGAAACCAGTCACTACACTATCTCCAGAAGCCTCCTGTATGGAGAAACCAGTCACTACACTATCTCCAGAAGCCTCCTGTATGGAGAAACCAGTCACTACACTATCTCCAGAAGCCTCCTGTATGGAGAAACCAGTCACTACACTATCTCCAGAAGCCTCCTGTATGGAGAAACCAGTCACTACACTATCTCCAGACACCTCCTGTATGGAGAAACCAGTCACTACACTATCTCCAGAAGCCTCCTGTATGGAGAAACCAGACACTACACTATCTCCAGAAGCCTCCTTTATGGAGAAACCAGTCACTACACTATCTCCAGAAGCCTCCTGTATGGAGAAACCAGTCACTACACTATCTCCAGAAGCCTCCTATATAGAGACACCAGTCACTACACTATCTCCAGAAGCCTCCTGTATGGAGAAACCAGTCACTACACTATCTCCAGAAGCCTCCTGTATGGAGAAACCAGTCACTACACTATCTCCAGAAGCCTGCTATATGGAGAAACCAGTCACTACACTATCTCCAGAAGCCTCATGTATGTAGAAACCAGTCACTACACTATCTCCAGAAGCCTAATGTATGGAGAAACCAGTCACTACAATATCTCCAGACACCTCCTGTATGGAGAAACCAATCACTACACTATCTCCAGAAGCCTCCTTTATGGAGAAACCAGTCACTACACTATCTCCAGAAGCCTACTGTATGGAGAAACCAGTCACTACTCTATCTCCAGACCCCTCCTGTATGGAGAAACCAGTCACTACACCATCTCCAGAAGCCTCCTGTGTGGAGAAACCAGTCACTACACTATCTCCAGAAGCCTCATGTATGGAGAAACCAGTCACTACACTATCTCCAGAAGCCTCCTGTATGGAGAAACCAGTCACTACACTATCTCCAGAAGCCTCCTCTATGGAGAAACCAGTCACTACACTATCTCCAGAAGCCTCCTGTATGGAGAAACCAGTCACTACACTATCTCCAGACACCTCCTGTATGGAGAAACCAGTCACTACACTATCTCCAGAAGCCTCCTGTACGGAGAAACCAGACACTACACTATCTACAGAAGCCTCCTGTATGGAGAAACCAGTCACTTCACTATCTCCACACACCTCCTGTATGGAGAAACCAGTCACTACACTATATCCAGAAGCCTCCTGTATGGAGAAACCAGACACTACACTATCTCCAGAAGCCTCCTTTATGGAGAAACCAGTCACTACACTATCTCCAGAAGCCTCCTGTATGGAGAAACCAGTCACTACACTATCTCCAGAAGCCTCCTGTATGGAGAAACCAGTCACTACACTATCTCCAGAAGCCTCCTGTATGGAGAAACCAGTCACTACACTATCTCCAGAAGCCTCCTGCATGGAGAAACCAGTCACTACACTATCTCCAGAAGCCTCCTGTATGGAGAAACCAGTCACTACACTATCTCCAGAAGCCTCCTGTATGGAGAAACCAGTCACTACACTATCTCCAGAAGCCTCCTGTATAGAGAAACCAGTCACTACACTATCTCCAGATGCCTCCTATATGGAGAAACCAGTCACTACACTATCTCCAGAAGCCTCATGTATGGAGAAACCAGTCACTACACTATCTCCAGAAGCCTCATGTATGGAGAAACCAGTCACTACACTATCTCCAGACACCTCCTGTATGGAGAAACCAGTCACTACACTATCTCCAGAAGCCTCCTGTATGGAGAAACCAGTCACTACACTATCTCCAGAAGCCTCCTGTATGGAGAAACCAGTCACTACACTATCTCCAGAAGCCTCCTATATGGAGGAACCAGTCACTACACTATCTCCAGAAGCCTCATGTATGTAGAAACCAGTCACTACACTATCTCCAGAAGCCTCATGTATGGAGAAACCAGTCACTACACTATCTCCAGACACCTCCTGTATGGAGAAACCAGTCACTACACTATCTCCAGAAGCCTCCTTTATGAAGAAACCAGTCACTACACTATCTCCAGAAGCCTCCTGTATGGAGAAACCAGACACTACACTATCTCCAGAAGCCTTCTTTATGGAGAAACCAGTCACTACACTATCTCCAGAAGCCTCCTGTATGGAGAAACCAGTCACTACACTATCTCCAGAAGCCTCCTATATAGAGAAACCAGTCACTACTCTATCTGCAGAACCCTCCTGTGTGGAGAAACCAGTCACTACACTATATCCAGAAGCCTCATGTATGGAGAAACCAGTCACTACACTATCTCCAGACACCTCCTGTATGGAGAAACCAGTCACTACACTATCTCCAGAAGCCTCCTATATGGAGGAACCAGTCACTACACTATCTCCAGAAGCCTCATGTATGTAGAAACCAGTCACTACACTATCTCCAGAAGCCTCATGTATGGAGAAACCAGTCACTACACTATCTCCAGACACCTCCTGTATGGAGAAACCAGTCACTACCCTATCTCCAGAAGCCTCCTTTATGGAGAAACCAGTCACTACACTATCTCCAGAAGCCTCCTTTATGAAGAAACCAGTCAATACACTATCTCCAGAAGCCTCCTGTATGGAGAAACCAGTCACTACTCTATCTCCAGAACCCTCCTGTATGGAGAAACCAGTCACTACACCATCTCCAGAAGCCTCCTGTATGGAGAAACCAGTCACTACACTATCTCCAGAAGCCTCCTCTATGGAGAAACCAGTCACTACACTATCTCCAGAAGCCTCCTGTATGGAGAAACCAGTCACTACACTATCTCCAGAAGCCTCCTGTATGGAGAAACCAGTCACTACACTATCTCCAGACACCTCCTGTATGGAGAAACCAGTCACTACACTATCTCCAGAAGCCTCCTGTATGGAGAAACCAGACACTACACTATCTCCAGAAGCCTCCTTTATGGAGAAACCAGTCACTACACTATCTCCAGAAGCCTCCTATATAGAGAAAACAGTCACTACTCTATCTGCAGAACCCTCCTGTGTGGAGAAACCAGTCACTACACTATATCCAGAAGCCTCATGTATGGAGAAACCAGTCACTACACTATCTCCAGACACCTCCTGTATGGAGAAACCAATCACTACACTATCTCCAGAAGCCTCCTTTATGGAGAAACCAGTCACTACACTATCTCCAGGAGCCTCCTGTATGGAGAAACCAGTCACTACTCTATCTCCAGAACCCTCCTGTATGGAGAAACCAGTCACTACACCATCTCCAGAAGCCTCCTGTGTGGAGAAACCAGTCACTACACTATCTCCAGAAGCCTCATGTATGGAGAAACCAGTCACTACACTATCTCCAGAAGCCTCCTGTATGGAGAAACCAGTCACTACACTATCTCCAGAAGCCTCCTCTATGGAGAAACCAGTCACTACACTATCTCCAGAAGCCTCCTGTATGGAGAAACCAGTCACTACACTATCTCCAGACACCTCCTGTATGGAGAAACCAGTCACTACACTATCTCCAGAAGCCTCCTGTATGGAGAAACCAGACACTACACTATCTCCAGAAGCCTCCTGTATGGAGAAACCAGTCACTTCACTATCTCCACACACCTCCTGTATGGAGAAACCAGTCACTACACTATCTCCAGAAGCCTCCTGTATGGAGAAACCAGTCACTACTCTATCTCCAGAACCCTCCTGTATGGAGAAACCAGTCACTACACCATCTCCAGAAGCCTCCTGTGTGGAGAAACCAGTCACTACACTATCTCCAGAAGACTCATGTATAGAGAAACCAGTCACTACACTATCTCCAGAAGCCTCCTGTATGGAGAAACCAGTCACTACACTATCTCCAGAAGCCTCCTGTATGGAGAAACCAGTCACTACACTATCTCCAGAAGCCTCCTGTATGGAGAAACCAGTCATTACACTATCTCCAGACACCTCCTGTATGGAGAAACCAATGACTACACTATCTCCAGAAGCCTCCTATATGGAGAAACCAGACACCACACTATCTCCAGAAGCCTCCTGTATGGAGAAACCAGTCACTACACTATCTCCACACACCTCCTGTATGGAGAAACCAGTCACTACACTATCTCTAGAAGCCTCCTGTATGGAGAAACCAGACACTACACTATCTCCAGAAGCCTCCTTTATGGAGAAACCAGTCACTACACTATCTCCAGAAGCCTCCTGTATGGAGAAACCAGTCACTACACTATCTCCAGAAGCCTCCTGTATAGAGAAACCAGTCACTACACTATCTCCAGATGCCTCCTATATGGAGAAACCAGTCACTACACTATCTCCAGAAGCCTCTTGTATGGAGAAACCAGTCACTACACTATCTCCAGAAGCCTCATGTATGGAGAAACCAGTCACTACACTATCTCCAGACAACTCCTGTATGGAGAAACCAGTCACTACACTATCTCCAGAAGCCTCCTGTATGGAGAAACCAGTCACTACACTATCTCCAGAAGCCTCCTGTATGGAGAAACCAGTCACTACACTATCTCCAGAAGCCTCCTATATGGAGAAACCAGTCACTACACTATCTCCAGAAGCCTCATGTATGTAGAAACCAGTCACTACACTATCTCCAGAAGCCTCATGTATGGAGAAACCAGTCACTACACTATCTCCAGACACCTCCTGTATGGAGAAACCATTCACTACACTATCTCCAGAAGCCTCCTTTATGAAGAAACCAGTCACTACACTATCTCCAGAAGCCTCCTGTATGGAGAAACCAGTCACTACTCTATCTCCAGAACCCTCCTGTATGGAGAAACCAGTCACTACACCATCTCCAGAAGCCTCCTGTATGGAGAAACCAGTCACTACACTATCTCCAGAAGCCTCCTGTATGGAGAAACCAGTCACTACACTATCTCCAGAAGCCTCCTATATGGAGGAACCAGTCACTACACTATCTCCAGAAGCCTCATGTATGTAGAAACCAGTCACTACACTATCTCCAGAAGCCTCATGTATGGAGAAACCAGTCACTACACTATCTCCAGACACCTCCTGTATGGAGAAACCAGTCACTACCCTATCTCCAGAAGCCTCCTTTATGGAGAAACCAGTCACTACACTATCTCCAGAAGCCTCCTTTATGAAGAAACCAGTCAATACACTATCTCCAGAAGCCTCCTGTATGGAGAAACCAGTCACTACTCTATCTCCAGAACCCTCCTGTATGGAGAAACCAGTCACTACACCATCTCCAGAAGCCTCCTGTATGGAGAAACCAGTCACTACACTATCTCCAGAAGCCTCCTCTATGGAGAAACCAGTCACTACACTATCTCCAGAAGCCTCCTGTATGGAGAAACCAGTCACTACACTATCTCCAGAAGCCTCCTGTATGGAGAAACCAGTCACTACACTATCTCCAGACACCTCCTGTATGGAGAAACCAGTCACTACACTATCTCCAGAAGCCTCCTGTATGGAGAAACCAGACACTACACTATCTCCAGAAGCCTCCTTTATGGAGAAACCAGTCACTACACTATCTCCAGAAGCCTCCTATATAGAGAAAACAGTCACTACTCTATCTGCAGAACCCTCCTGTGTGGAGAAACCAGTCACTACACTATATCCAGAAGCCTCATGTATGGAGAAACCAGTCACTACACTATCTCCAGACACCTCCTGTATGGAGAAACCAATCACTACACTATCTCCAGAAGCCTCCTTTATGGAGAAACCAGTCACTACACTATCTCCAGGAGCCTCCTGTATGGAGAAACCAGTCACTACTCTATCTCCAGAACCCTCCTGTATGGAGAAACCAGTCACTACACCATCTCCAGAAGCCTCCTGTGTGGAGAAACCAGTCACTACACTATCTCCAGAAGCCTCATGTATGGAGAAACCAGTCACTACACTATCTCCAGAAGCCTCCTGTATGGAGAAACCAGTCACTACACTATCTCCAGAAGCCTCCTCTATGGAGAAACCAGTCACTACACTATCTCCAGAAGCCTCCTGTATGGAGAAACCAGTCACTACACTATCTCCAGACACCTCCTGTATGGAGAAACCAGTCACTACACTATCTCCAGAAGCCTCCTGTATGGAGAAACCAGACACTACACTATCTCCAGAAGCCTCCTGTATGGAGAAACCAGTCACTTCACTATCTCCACACACCTCCTGTATGGAGAAACCAGTCACTACACTATCTCCAGAAGCCTCCTGTATGGAGAAACCAGTCACTACTCTATCTCCAGAACCCTCCTGTATGGAGAAACCAGTCACTACACCATCTCCAGAAGCCTCCTGTGTGGAGAAACCAGTCACTACACTATCTCCAGAAGACTCATGTATAGAGAAACCAGTCACTACACTATCTCCAGAAGCCTCCTGTATGGAGAAACCAGTCACTACACTATCTCCAGAAGCCTCCTGTATGGAGAAACCAGTCACTACACTATCTCCAGAAGCCTCCTGTATGGAGAAACCAGTCATTACACTATCTCCAGACACCTCCTGTATGGAGAAACCAATGACTACACTATCTCCAGAAGCCTCCTATATGGAGAAACCAGACACCACACTATCTCCAGAAGCCTCCTGTATGGAGAAACCAGTCACTACACTATCTCCACACACCTCCTGTATGGAGAAACCAGTCACTACACTATCTCCAGAAGCCTCCTGTATGGAGAAACCAGACACTACACTATCTCCAGAAGCCTCCTTTATGGAGAAACCAGTCACTACACTATCTCCAGAAGCCTCCTGTATGGAGAAACCAGTCACTACACTATCTCCATAAGCCTCCTGTATAGAGAAACCAGTCACTACACTATCTCCAGATGCCTCCTATATGGAGAAACCAGTCACTACACTATCTCCAGAAGCCTCTTGTATGAGAAACCAGTCACTACACTATCTCCAGAAGCTTCATGTATGGAGAAACCAGTCACTACACTATCTCCAGACAACTCCTGTATGGAGAAACCAGTCACTACACTATCTCCAGAAGCCTCCTGTATGGAGAAACCAGTCACTACACTATCTCCAGAAGCCTCCTGTATGGAGAAACCAGTCACTACACTATCTCCAGAAGCCTCCTATATGGAGAAACCAGTCACTACACTATCTCCAGAAGCCTCATGTATGTAGAAACCAGTCACTACACTATCTCCAGAAGCCTCATGTATGGAGAAACCAGTCACTACACTATCTCCAGACACCTCCTGTATGGAGAAACCATTCACTACACTATCTCCAGAAGCCTCCTTTATGAAGAAACCAGTCACTACACTATCTCCAGAAGCCTCCTGTATGGAGAAACCAGTCACTACACCATCTCCAGAAGCCTCCTGTATGGAGAAACCAGTCACTACACTATCTCCAGAAGCCTCCTGTATGGAGAAACCAGTCACTACACTATCTCCAGAAGCCTCCTGTATGGAGAAACCAGTCACTACACTATCTCCAGAAGCCTCCTGTATGGAGAAACCAGTCACTACACTATCTCCAGACACCTCCTGTATGGAGAAACCAGTCACTACACTATCTCCAGAAGCCTCCTGTATGGAGAAACCAGACACTACACTATCTCCAGAAGCCTCCTTTATGGAGAAACCAGTCACTACACTATCTCCAGAAGAATCCTGTATGGAGAAACCAGTCACTACACTATCTCCAGAAGCCTCCTATATAGAGAAACCAGTCACTACTCTATCTCCAGAACCCTCCTGTGTGGAGAAACCAGTCACTACACTATATCCAGAAGCCTCATGTATGGAGAAACCAGTCACTACACTATCTCCAGACACCTCCTGTATGGAGACACCAATCACTACACTATCTCCAGAAGCCTCCTTTATGGAGAAACCAGTCACTACACTATCTCCAGAAGCCTCCTGTATGGAGAAACCAGTCACTACTCTATCTCCAGAACCCTCCTGTATGGAGAAACCAGTCACTACACCATCTCCAGAAGCCTCCTGTGTGGAGAAACCAGTCACTACACTATCTCCAGAAGCCTCCTGTATAGAGAAACCAGTCACTACACTATCTCCAGATGCCTCCTATATGGAGAAACCAGTCACTACACTATCTCCAGAAGCCTCTTGTATGGAGAAACCAGTCACTACACTATCTCCAGAAGCTTCATGTATGGAGAAACCAGTCACTACACTATCTCCAGACAACTCCTGTATGGAGAAACCAGTCACTACACTATCTCCAGAAGCCTCCTGTATGGAGAAACCAGTCACTACACTATCTCCAGAAGCCTCCTGTATGGAGAAACCAGTCACTACACTATCTCCAGAAGCCTCCTATATGGAGAAACCAGTCACTACACTATCTCCAGAAGCCTCATGTATGTAGAAACCAGTCACTACACTATCTCCAGAAGCCTCATGTATGGAGAAACCAGTCACTACACTATCTCCAGACACCTCCTGTATGGAGAAACCATTCACTACACTATCTCCAGAAGCCTCCTTTATGAAGAAACCAGTCACTACACTATCTCCAGAAGCCTCCTGTATGGAGAAACCAGTCACTACTCTATCTCCAGAACCCTCCTGTATGGAGAAACCAGTCACTACACCATCTCCAGAAGCCTCCTGTATGGAGAAACCAGTCACTACACTATCTCCAGAAGCCTCCTGTATGGAGAAACCAGTCACTACACTATCTCCAGAAGCCTCCTGTATGGAGAAACCAGTCACTACACTATCTCCAGAAGCCTCCTGTATGGAGAAACCAGTCACTACACTATCTCCAGACACCTCCTGTATGGAGAAACCAGTCACTACACTATCTCCAGAAGCCTCCTGTATGGAGAAACCAGACACTACACTATCTCCAGAAGCCTCCTTTATGGAGAAACCAGTCACTACACTATCTCCAGAAGAATCCTGTATGGAGAAACCAGTCACTACACTATCTCCAGAAGCCTCCTATATAGAGAAACCAGTCACTACTCTATCTCCAGAACCCTCCTGTGTGGAGAAACCAGTCACTACACTATCTCCAGAAGCCTCCTGTATGGAGAAACCAGTCACTACACTATCTCCAGAAGCCTCCTGTATGGAGAAACCAGTCACTACACTATCTCCAGAAGCCTCCTGTATGGAGAAACCAGTCACTACACTATCTCCAGACACCTCCTGTATGGAGAAACCAGTCACTACACTATCTCCAGAAGCCTCCTGTATGGAGAAACCAGACACTACACTATCTCCAGAAGCCTCCTTTATGGAGAAACCAGTCACTACACTTTCTCCAGAAGCCTCCTGTATGGAGAAACCCGTCACTACACTATCTCCAGAAGCCTCCTGTATGGAGAAACCAGTCACTACACTATCTCCAGAAGCCTCCTGTATGGAGAAACCAGTCACTACACTATCTCCAGAAGCCTCCTGTATGGAGAAACCAGTCACTACACTATCTCCAGAAGCCTCCTGTATGGAGAAACCAGTCACTACACTATCTCCAGAAGCCTCCTGTATAGAGAAACCAGTCACTACACTATCTCCAGATGCCTCCTATATGGAGAAACCAGTCACTACACTATCTCCAGAAGTCTCATGTATGGAGAAACCAGTCACTACACTATCTCCAGAAGCCTCATGTATGGAGAAACCAGTCACTAAACTATCTCCAGACAACTCATGTATGGAGAAACCAGTCACTACACTATCTCCAGAAGCCTCCTGTATGGAGAAACCAGTCACTACACTATCTCCAGAAACCTCCTGTATGGAGAAACCAGTCACTACACTATCTCCAGAAGCCTGCTATATGGAGAAACCAGTCACTACACTATCTCCAGAAGCCTCATGTATGTAGAAACCAGTCACTACACTATCTCCAGAAGCCTCATGTATGGAGAAACCAGTCACTACACTATCTCCAGACACCTCCTGTATGGAGAAACCATTCACTACACTATCTCCAGAAGCCTCCTTTATGAAGAAACCAGTCACTACACTATCTCCAGAAGCCTCCTGTATGGAGAAACCAGTCACTACTCTATCTCCAGAACCCTCCTGTATGGAGAAACCAGTCACTACACCATCTCCAGAAGCCTCCTGTATGGAGAAACCAGTCACTACACTATCTCCAGAAGCCTCCTGTATGGAGAAACCAGTCACTACACTATCTCCAGAAGCCTCCTGTATGGAGAAACCAGTCACTACACTATCTCCAGAAGCCTCCTGTATGGAGAAACCAGTCACTACACTATCTCCAGACACCTCCTGTATGGAGAAACCAGTCACTACACTATCTCCAGAAGCCTCCTGTATGGAGAAACCAGACACTACACTATCTCCAGAAGCCTCCTTTATGGAGAAACCAGTCACTACACTATCTCCAGAAGAATCCTGTATGGAGAAACCAGTCACTACACTATCTCCAGAAGCCTCCTATATAGAGAAACCAGTCACTACTCTATCTCCAGAACCCTCCTGTGTGGAGAAACCAGTCACTACACTATATCCAGAAGCCTCATGTATGGAGAAACCAGTCACTACACTATCTCCAGACACCTCCTGTATGGAGACACCAATCACTACACTATCTCCAGAAGCCTCCTTTATGGAGAAACCAGTCACTACACTATCTCCAGAAGCCTCCTGTATGGAGAAACCAGTCACTACTCTATCTCCAGAACCCTCCTGTATGGAGAAACCAGTCACTACACCATCTCCAGAAGCCTCCTGTGTGGAGAAACCAGTCACTACACTATCTCCAGAAGCCTCATGTATGGAGAAACCAGTCACTACACTATCTCCAGAAGCCTCCTGTATGGAGAAACCAGTCACTACACTATCTCCAGAAGCCTCCTGTATGGAGAAACCAGTCACTACACTATCTCCAGAAGCCTCCTGTATGGAGAAACCAGTCACTACACTATCTCCAGACACCTCCTGTATGGAGAAACCAGTCACTACACTATCTCCAGAAGCCTCCTGTATGGAGAAACCAGACACTACACTATCTCCAGAAGCCTCCTTTATGGAGAAACCAGTCACTACACTTTCTCCAGAAGCCTCCTGTATGGAGAAACCCGTCACTACACTATCTCCAGAAGCCTCCTGTATGGAGAAACCAGTCACTACACTATCTCCAGAAGCCTCCTGTATGGAGAAACCAGTCACTACACTATCTCCAGAAGCCTCCTGTATGGAGAAACCAGTCACTACACTATCTCCAGAAGCCTCCTGTATGGAGAAACCAGTCACTACACTATCTCCAGAAGCCTCCTGTATAGAGAAACCAGTCACTACACTATCTCCAGATGCCTCCTATATGGAGAAACCAGTCACTACACTATCTCCAGAAGTCTCATGTATGGAGAAACCAGTCACTACACTATCTCCAGAAGCCTCATGTATGGAGAAACCAGTCACTAAACTATCTCCAGACAACTCATGTATGGAGAAACCAGTCACTACACTATCTCCAGAAGCCTCCTGTATGGAGAAACCAGTCACTACACTATCTCCAGAAACCTCCTGTATGGAGAAACCAGTCACTACACTATCTCCAGAAGCCTGCTATATGGAGAAACCAGTCACTACACTATCTCCAGAAGCCTCATGTATGTAGAAACCAGTCACTACACTATCTCCAGAAGCCTCATGTATGGAGAAACCAGTCACTACACTATCTCCAGACACCTCCTGTATGGAGAAACCAGTCACGACACTATCTCCAGAAGCCTCCTTTATGAAGAAACCAGTCACTACACTATCTCCAGAAGCCTCCTGTATGGAGAAACCAGTCACTACTCTATCTCCAGAACCCTCCTGTATGGAGAAACCAGTCACTACACCATCTTCAGAAGCCTCCTGTATGGAGAAACCAGTCACTACACTATCTCCAGAAGCCTCCTGTATGGAGAAACCAGTCACTACACTATCTCCAGAAGCCTCCTGTATGGAGAAACCAGTCACTACACTATCTCCAGAAGCCTCCTGTATGGAGAAACCAGTCACTACACTATCTCCAGAAGCCTCCTGTATGGAGAAACCAGTCACTACACTATCTCCAGACACCTCCTGTATGGAGAAACCAGTCACTACACTATCTCCAGAAGCCTCCTGTATGGAGAAACCAGACACTACACTATCTCCAGAAGCCTCCTTTATGGAGAAACCAGTCACTACACTATCTCCAGAAGCCTCCTGTATGGAGAAACCAGTCACTACACTATCTCCAGAAGCCTCCTATATAGAGACACCAGTCACTACTCTATCTGCAGAACCCTCCTGTGTGGAGAAACCAGTCACTACACTATATCCAGAAGCCTCATGTATGGAGAAACCAGTCACTACAATATCTCCAGACACCTCCTGTATGGAGAAACCAATCACTACACTATCTCCAGAAGCCTCATTTATGGAGAAACCAGTCACTACACTATCTCCAGAAGCCTACTGTATGGAGAAACCAGTCACTACTCTATCTCCAGACCCCTCCTGTATGGAGAAACCAGTCACTACACCATCTCCAGAAGCCTCCTGTGTGGAGAAACCAGTCACTACACTATCTCCAGAAGCCTCATGTATGGAGAAACCAGTCACTACACTATCTCCAGAAGCCTCCTGTATGGAGAAACCAGTCACTACACTATCTCCAGAAGCCTCCTCTATGGAGAAACCAGTCACTACACTATCTCCAGAAGCCTCCTGTATGGAGAAACCAGTCACTACACTATCTCCAGACACCTCCTGTATGGAGAAACCAGTCACTACACTATCTCCAGAAGCCTCCTGTATGGAGAAACCAGACACTACACTATCTCCAGAAGCCTCCTGTATGGAGAAACCAGTCACTTCACTATCTCCACACACCTCCTGTATGGAGAAACCAGTCACTACACTATATCCAGAAGCCTCCTGTATGGAGAAACCAGACACTACACTATCTCCAGAAGCCTCCTTTATGGAGAAACCAGTCACTACACTATCTCCAGAAGCCTCCTGTATGGAGAAACCAGTCACTACACTATCTCCAGAAGCCTCCTGTATGGAGAAACCAGTCACTACACTATCTCCAGAAGCCTCCTGTATGGAGAAACCAGTCACTACACTATCTCCAGAAGCCTCCTGCATGGAGAAACCAGTCACTACACTATCTCCAGAAGCCTCCTGTATGGAGAAACCAGTCACTACACTATCTCCAGAAGCCTCCTGTATGGAGAAACCAGTCACTACACTATCTCCAGAAGCCTCCTGTATAGAGAAACCAGTCACTACACTATCTCCAGATGCCTCCTATATGGAGAAACCAGTCACTACACTATCTCCAGAAGCCTCATGTATGGAGAAACCAGTCACTACACTATCTCCAGAAGCCTCATGTATGGAGAAACCAGTCACTACACTATCTCCAGACACCTCCTGTATGGAGAAACCAGTCACTACACTATCTCCAGAAGCCTCCTGTATGGAGAAACCAGTCACTACACTATCTCCAGAAGCCTCCTGTATGGAGAAACCAGTCACTACACTATCTCCAGAAGCCTCCTATATGGAGGAACCAGTCACTACACTATCTCCAGAAGCCTCATGTATGTAGAAACCAGTCACTACACTATCTCCAGAAGCCTCATGTATGGAGAAACCAGTCACTACACTATCTCCAGACACCTCCTGTATGGAGAAACCAGTCACTACCCTATCTCCAGAAGCCTCCTTTATGGAGAAACCAGTCACTACACTATCTCCAGAAGCCTCCTTTATGAAGAAACCAGTCAATACACTATCTCCAGAAGCCTCCTGTATGGAGAAACCAGTCACTACTCTATCTCCAGAACCCTCCTGTATGGAGAAACCAGTCACTACACCATCTCCAGAAGCCTCCTGTATGGAGAAACCAGTCACTACACTATCTCCAGAAGCCTCCTCTATGGAGAAACCAGTCACTACACTATCTCCAGAAGCCTCCTGTATGGAGAAACCAGTCACTACACTCTCTCCAGAAGCCTCCTGTATGGAGAAACCAGTCACTACACTATCTCCAGACACCTCCTGTATGGAGAAACCAGTCACTACACTATCTCCAGAAGCCTCCTGTATGGAGAAACCAGTCACTACACTATCTCCAGACACCTCCTGTATGGAGAAACCAGTCACTACACTATCTCCAGAAGCCTCCTGTATGGAGAAACCAGACACTACACTATCTCCAGAAGCCTCCTTTATGGAGAAACCAGTCACTACACTTTCTCCAGAAGCCTCCTGTATGGAGAAACCCGTCACTACACTATCTCCAGAAGCCTCCTGTATGGAGAAACCAGTCACTACACTATCTCCAGAAGCCTCCTGTATGGAGAAACCAGTCACTACACTATCTCCAGAAGCCTCCTGTATGGAGAAACCAGTCACTACACTATCTCCAGAAGCCTCCTGTATAGAGAAACCAGTCACTACACTATCTCCAGATGCCTCCTATATGGAGAAACCAGTCACTACACTATCTCCAGAAGTCTCATGTATGGAGAAACCAGTCACTACACTATCTCCAGAAGCCTCATGTATGGAGAAACCAGTCACTAAACTATCTCCAGACAACTCATGTATGGAGAAACCAGTCACTACACTATCTCCAGAAGCCTCCTGTATGGAGAAACCAGTCACTACACTATCTCCAGAAACCTCCTGTATGGAGAAACCAGTCACTACACTATCTCCAGAAGCCTGCTATATGGAGAAACCAGTCACTACACTATCTCCAGAAGCCTCATGTATGTAGAAACCAGTCACTACACTATCTCCAGAAGCCTCATGTATGGAGAAACCAGTCACTACACTATCTCCAGACACCTCCTGTATGGAGAAACCAGTCACGACACTATCTCCAGAAGCCTCCTTTATGAAGAAACCAGTCACTACACTATCTCCAGAAGCCTCCTGTATGGAGAAACCAGTCACTACTCTATCTCCAGAACCCTCCTGTATGGAGAAACCAGTCACTACACCATCTTCAGAAGCCTCCTGTATGGAGAAACCAGTCACTACACTATCTCCAGAAGCCTCCTGTATGGAGAAACCAGTCACTACACTATCTCCAGAAGCCTCCTGTATGGAGAAACCAGTCACTACACTATCTCCAGAAGCCTCCTGTATGGAGAAACCAGTCACTACACTATCTCCAGAAGCCTCCTGTATGGAGAAACCAGTCACTACACTATCTCCAGACACCTCCTGTATGGAGAAACCAGTCACTACACTATCTCCAGAAGCCTCCTGTATGGAGAAACCAGACACTACACTATCTCCAGAAGCCTCCTTTATGGAGAAACCAGTCACTACACTATCTCCAGAAGCCTCCTGTATGGAGAAACCAGTCACTACACTATCTCCAGAAGCCTCCTATATAGAGACACCAGTCACTACTCTATCTGCAGAACCCTCCTGTGTGGAGAAACCAGTCACTACACTATATCCAGAAGCCTCATGTATGGAGAAACCAGTCACTACAATATCTCCAGACACCTCCTGTATGGAGAAACCAATCACTACACTATCTCCAGAAGCCTCATTTATGGAGAAACCAGTCACTACACTATCTCCAGAAGCCTACTGTATGGAGAAACCAGTCACTACTCTATCTCCAGACCCCTCCTGTATGGAGAAACCAGTCACTACACCATCTCCAGAAGCCTCCTGTGTGGAGAAACCAGTCACTACACTATCTCCAGAAGCCTCATGTATGGAGAAACCAGTCACTACACTATCTCCAGAAGCCTCCTGTATGGAGAAACCAGTCACTACACTATCTCCAGAAGCCTCCTCTATGGAGAAACCAGTCACTACACTATCTCCAGAAGCCTCCTGTATGGAGAAACCAGTCACTACACTATCTCCAGAAGCCTCCTGTATGGAGAAACCAGTCACTACACTATCTCCAGAAGCCTCCTGTATGGAGAAACCAGACACTACACTATCTCCAGAAGCCTCCTGTATGGAGAAACCAGTCACTTCACTATCTCCACACACCTCCTGTATGGAGAAACCAGTCACTACACTATATCCAGAAGCCTCCTGTATGGAGAAACCAGACACTACACTATCTCCAGAAGCCTCCTTTATGGAGAAACCAGTCACTACACTATCTCCAGAAGCCTCCTGTATGGAGAAACCAGTCACTACACTATCTCCAGAAGCCTCCTGTATGGAGAAACCAGTCACTACACTATCTCCAGAAGCCTCCTGTATGGAGAAACCAGTCACTACACTATCTCCAGAAGCCTCCTGCATGGAGAAACCAGTCACTACACTATCTCCAGAAGCCTCCTGTATGGAGAAACCAGTCACTACACTATCTCCAGAAGCCTCCTGTATGGAGAAACCAGTCACTACACTATCTCCAGAAGCCTCCTGTATAGAGAAACCAGTCACTACACTATCTCCAGATGCCTCCTATATGGAGAAACCAGTCACTACACTATCTCCAGAAGCCTCATGTATGGAGAAACCAGTCACTACACTATCTCCAGAAGCCTCATGTATGGAGAAACCAGTCACTACACTATCTCCAGACACCTCCTGTATGGAGAAACCAGTCACTACACTATCTCCAGAAGCCTCCTGTATGGAGAAACCAGTCACTACACTATCTCCAGAAGCCTCCTGTATGGAGAAACCAGTCACTACACTATCTCCAGAAGCCTCCTATATGGAGGAACCAGTCACTACACTATCTCCAGAAGCCTCATGTATGTAGAAACCAGTCACTACACTATCTCCAGAAGCCTCATGTATGGAGAAACCAGTCACTACACTATCTCCAGACACCTCCTGTATGGAGAAACCAGTCACTACCCTATCTCCAGAAGCCTCCTTTATGGAGAAACCAGTCACTACACTATCTCCAGAAGCCTCCTTTATGAAGAAACCAGTCAATACACTATCTCCAGAAGCCTCCTGTATGGAGAAACCAGTCACTACTCTATCTCCAGAACCCTCCTGTATGGAGAAACCAGTCACTACACCATCTCCAGAAGCCTCCTGTATGGAGAAACCAGTCACTACACTATCTCCAGAAGCCTCCTCTATGGAGAAACCAGTCACTACACTATCTCCAGAAGCCTCCTGTATGGAGAAACCAGTCACTACACTCTCTCCAGAAGCCTCCTGTATGGAGAAACCAGTCACTACACTATCTCCAGACACCTCCTGTATGGAGAAACCAGTCACTACACTATCTCCAGAAGCCTCCTGTATGGAGAAACCAGACACTACACTATCTCCAGAAGCCTCCTTTATGGAGAAACCAGTCACTACACTATCTCCAGAAGCCTCCTATATAGAGAAAACAGTCACTACTCTATCTGCAGAACCCTCCTGTGTGGAGAAACCAGTCACTACACTATATCCAGAAGCCTCATGTATGGAGAAACCAGTCACTACACTATCTCCAGACACCTCCTGTATGGAGAAATCAATCACTACACTATCTCCAGAAGCCTCCTTTATGGAGAAACCAGTCACTACACTATCTCCAGAAGCCTCCTGTATGGAGAAACCAGTCACTACTCTATCTCCAGAACCCTCCTGTATGGAGAAACCAGTCACTACACCATCTCCAGAAGCCTCCTGTGTGGAGAAACCAGTCACTACACTATCTCCAGAAGACTCATGTATAGAGAAACCAGTCACTACACTATCTCCAGAAGCCTCCTGTATGGAGAAACCAGTCACTACACTATCTCCAGAAGCCTCCTGTATGGAGAAACCAGTCACTACACTATCTCCAGAAGCCTCCTGTATGGAGAAACCAGTCACTACACTATCTCCAGAAGCCTCCTGTATAGAGAAACCAGTCACTACACTATCTCCAGATGCCTCCTATATGTAGAAACCAGTCACTACACTATCTCCAGAAGCCTCATGTATGGAGAAACCAGTCACTACACTATCTCCAGAAGCCTCATGTATGGAGAAACCAGTCACTACACTATCTCCAGACACCTCCTGTATGGAGAAACCAGTCACTACACTATCTCCAGAAGCCTCCTGTATGGAGAAACCAGTCACTACACTATCTCCAGAAGCCTCCTGTATGGAGAAACCAGTCACTACACTATCTCCAGAAGCCTCCTATATGGAGGAACCAGTCACTACACTATCTCCAGAAGCCTCATGTATGTAGAAACCAGTCACTACACTATCTCCAGAAGCCTCATGTATGGAGAAACCAGTCACTACACTATCTCCAGACACCTCCTGTATGGAGAAACCAGTCACTACACTATCTCCAGAAGCCTCCGTTATGAAGAAACCAGTCACTACACTATCTCCAGAAGCCTCCTGTATGGAGAAACCAGACACTACACTATCTCCAGAAGCCTTCTTTATGGAGAAACCAGTCACTACACTATCTCCAGAAGCCTCCTGTATGGAGAAACCAGTCACTACACTATCTCCAGAAGCCTCCTATATAGAGAAACCAGTCACTACTCTATCTGCAGAACCCTCCTGTGTGGAGAAACCAGTCACTACACTATATCCAGAAGCCTCATGTATGGAGAAACCAGTCACTACACTATTTCCAGACACCTCCTGTATGGAGAAACCAGTCACTACACTATCTCCAGAAGCCTCCTATATGGAGGAACCAGTCACTACACTATCTCCAGAAGCCTCATGTATGTAGAAACCAGTCACTACACTATCTCCAGAAGCCTCATGTATGGAGAAACCAGTCACTACACTATCTCCAGACACCTCCTGTATGGAGAAACCAGTCACTACCCTATCTCCAGAAGCCTCCTTTATGGAGAAACCAGTCACTACACTATCTCCAGAAGCCTCCTTTATGAAGAAACCAGTCAATACACTATCTCCAGAAGCCTCCTGTATGGAGAAACCAGTCACTACTCTATCTCCAGAACCCTCCTGTATGGAGAAACCAGTCACTACACCATCTCCAGAAGCCTCCTGTATGGAGAAACCAGTCACTACACTATCTCCAGAAGCCTCCTCTATGGAGAAACCAGTCACTACACTATCTCCAGAAGCCTCCTGTATGGAGAAACCAGTCACTACACTGTCTCCAGAAGCCTCCTGTATGGAGAAACCAGTCACTACACTATCTCCAGACACCTACTGTATGGAGAAACCAGTCACTACACTATCTCCAGAAGCCTCCTGTATGGAGAAACCAGACACTACACTATCTCCAGAAGCCTCCTTTATGGAGAAACCAGTCACTACACTATCTCCAGAAGCCTCCTATATAGAGAAAACAGTCACTACTCTATCTGCAGAACCCTCCTGTGTGGAGAAACCAGTCACTACACTATATCCAGAAGCCTCATGTATGGAGAAACCAGTCACTACACTATCTACAGACACCTCCTGTATGGAGAAACCAATCACTACACTATCTCCAGAAGCCTCCTTTATGGAGAAACCAGTCACTACACTATCTCCAGAAGCCTCCTGTATGGAGAAACCAGTCACTACTCTATCTCCAGAACACTCCTGTATGGAGAAACCAGTCACTACACCATCTCCAGAAGCCTCCTGTGTGGAGAAACCAGTCACTACACTATCTCCAGAAGCCTCATGTATAGAGAAACCAGTCACTACACTATCTCCAGAAGCCTCCTGTATGGAAAAACCAGTCACTACACTATCTCCAGAATCCTCCTGTATGGAGAAACCAGTCACTACACTATCTCCAGAAGCCTCCTGTATGGAGAAACCAGTCACTACACTATCTACAGACACCTCCTGTATGGAGAAACCAGTGACTACACTATCTCCAGAAGCCTCCTATATGGAGAAACCAGACACCACACTATCTCCAGAAGCCTCCTGTATGGAGAAACCAGTCACTACACTATCTCCACACACCTCCTGTATGGAGAAACCAGTCACTACACTATCTCCAGAAGCCTCCCGTATGGAGAAACCAGACACTACACTATCTCCAGAAGCCTCCTTTATGGAGAAACCAGTCACTACACTATCTCCAGAAGCCTCCTGTATGGAGAAATTAGTCACTACACTATCTCCAGAAGCCTCCTGTATGGAGAAACCAGTCACTACACTATCTCCAGAAGCCTCCTGTATGGAGAAACCAGTCACTACACTATCTCCAGAAGCCTCCTGCATGGAGAAACCAGTCACTACACTATCTCCAGAAGCCTCCTGTATGGAGAAACCAGTCACTACACTATCTCCAGAAGCCTCCTGTATGGAGAAACTAGTCACTACACTATCTCCAGAAGCCTCCTGTATAGAGAAACCAGTCACTACACTATCTCCAGATGCCTCCTATATGGAGAAACCAGTCACTACACTATCTCCAGAAGCCTCCTGTATGGAGAAACCAGTCACTACACTATCTCCAGAAGCCTCATGTATGGAGAAACCAGTCACTACACTATCTCCAGACAACTCCTGTATGGAGAAACCAGTCACTACACTATCTCCAGAAGCCTCCTGTATGGAGAAACCAGTCACTACACTATCTCCAGAAGCCTCCTGTATGGAGAAACCAGTCACTACACTATCTCCAGAAGCCTCCTATATGGAGAAACCAGTCACTACACCATCTCCAGAAGCCTCCTGTATGGAGAAACCAGTCACTACACTATCTCCAGAAGCCTCCTCTATGGAGAAACCAGTCACTACACTATCTCCAGAAGCCTCCTGTATGGAGAAACCAGTCACTACACTGTCTCCAGAAGCCTCCTGTATGGAGAAACCAGTCACTACACTATCTCCAGACACCTCCTGTATGGAGAAACCAGTCACTACACTATCTCCAGAAGCCTCCTGTATGGAGAAACCAGACACTACACTATCTCCAGAAGCCTCCTTTATGGAGAAACCAGTCACTACACTATCTCCAGAAGCCTCCTGTATGGAGAAATTAGTCACTACACTATCTCCAGAAGCCTCCTGTATGGAGAAACCAGTCACTACACTATCTCCAGAAGCCTCCTGTATGGAGAAACCAGTCACTACACTATCTCCAGAAGCCTCCTGCATGGAGAAACCAGTCACTACACTATCTCCAGAAGCCTCCTGTATGGAGAAACCAGTCACTACACTATCTCCAGAAGCCTCCTGTATGGAGAAACTAGTCACTACACTATCTCCAGAAGCCTCCTGTATAGAGAAACCAGTCACTACACTATCTCCAGATGCCTCCTATATGGAGAAACCAGTCACTACACTATCTCCAGAAGCCTCCTGTATGGAGAAACCAGTCACTACACTATCTCCAGAAGCCTCATGTATGGAGAAACCAGTCACTACACTATCTCCAGACAACTCCTGTATGGAGAAACCAGTCACTACACTATCTCCAGAAGCCTCCTGTATGGAGAAACCAGTCACTACACTATCTCCAGAAGCCTCCTGTATGGAGAAACCAGTCACTACACTATCTCCAGAAGCCTCCTATATGGAGAAACCAGTCACTACACTATCTCCAGAAGCCTCATGTATGTAGAAACCAGTCACTACACTATCTCCAGAAGCCTCATGTATGGAGAAAGCAGTCACTACACTATCTCCAGACACCTCCT